>NC_136709.1:6608050-6943050 GCF_947650265.1 Symphodus melops
CGGGCAGCTTTCGCAGTCTGCACAACTTGCTAGAGGGCATGCCCCAGAGGAATGAACCGTCTGCTGCCGCAGCTGCTGCAAAGAGCAGCTCCCTCACTCGCACAGGTACTCATGCCTGGGATCTGGTCATGCTCTTTTAGTTACATTTAAAGGCCTGCTTCACTTTTGGTACAAGGCTGACATCTGCTGCTCAATAGTGTAAATAATAAAAAAACACAAATGTGATCTTCCTTCTAGCTAGCTTCTACACATTTATAGAATCAGTCTTTAATGAGTTATTGACTTGTACACTTTTGAGAGTAAAAACAAAACAATTCAAGTGAATATGAACCACGTTTCTCTGTGATGTAAGGTGAAGTTTCTCGTGAACAGCATTCAGCATTGGTGTCACGTTCAGTTGGAAGTTTCCTCCGTGATGTAATGTGCTCTTACCTTCTGTCTCCTGGGACTCAGGAAACAGCATAGGAACAGATATGTTGACTGAGCACCCACTGCTGTCTGAGCCCGCCTCCGTCAGCTTTTACAACTGGATGTCAAATGCTGTCGGCAACAGGACTGGGGCAGGAGTCCAGGAGTCCCCCGTTAACCGCTCCCAGCACAACAGCCTCCAGACAGGTGAATCTGTGGGCTCCAGTTGGGAGGGGTATTGATCACTTGACTATGATCATTCATTAATTGTAAACAAATATAAAACTTAGAGTTTGGCTAATTTATGTGAACATATGTCTGTGTCCTTTGTCATTTTATTTATAATGCAAATGTACCATTCTCCTAAAACAGAGAGTTTAACAGCTGATAACTTCCATTAAATGTAAATGTAATGTTATTATTTAACTAGAGTCACTGGATTCTCCTGTCATCCACCACTACCAGTACCAACCACTACCGACAGTTAACAGTCCAGAAGGTTAGGGATGGTGACTCTGTGTTGGTGAACTAGTTAGCGATATATAGACGTGTTTTCCCCCCTTTAGTTAGTTCAATAGCTTCTTCTTCCTCTGTCAGTCTATCCTGCAGAAACACCTTAAAACGTGATGGTTACTGATGTGCTGATAAGGTTAGCTTTCGTTCATGCTGAGGCAAAATAGCTTAATGGAACAAAAAGAAAACAGAATTTTATTGAACTGTTTTAAATCCATCATATATAGAAACTTTCTACCATATAACAAATTATTCAGGTTTTTATTTGTTGAAAATGTAGACTTACTCAGTAGCTATGATGCAAGCACCCGCTGACAGCTGTAAAATAAGAATGCACCGATACAGTACGCCAACTTTAACCCGTGCTAGTCTGGTGTTCATCGAAATGGGCTGATGTTAGATATTAAGTGGTAGTCTCTCTACATGTGTGCTACTGGCTGCAGCAGAGTTGTTGTGATGCATACATAGTTTTGTTACTGCTACCTTCCTAGTCAACATATTTGTGATGTTGGCGAGTTGTATTAAACGTTCATAGCGCAGCTCCTTCCTTTCCATTATTTCCTCTTAGCTCCCACTCAATTTCAGTGTTACCAACATTTGGAATCATCCACATGGATGGAGAGTGTTGTGTAAAAGCTAGAATAAACCCCATGACGAGCTTCCTTGATCATTGGTGTTAGATCACATCCCATCCCAAACCTCTGTTCTGCTTCCTTAGGTGGGACATGTAACCTACCCACAATCCCCTCAGCGTCAGACTTCAACACAGTGCTCTCCAGTGACCAGAATACCTTGGATGGAACCCACTCCCAGCACTCCCAGCATAGCACAAGCCAGGACGACATTGCTGACATTGAGGAGGGCAACCAGTGTCCAGCTGCTGTTCAGCTGGCAGATGCTCAGGTGCTGCAAATACACTTGTCCATATTTGCTTGCTTCTGTCTAATCTTAAACTCGACATGCATGCGGTTCTTTCTTCTTCTTTTTTCAGAATCGGACAAATCTGTTTACTATTTAAAAACCTGCGTCATGTCTAATTATTTAACACTGAAGACAAGCACTTGTACATATGAACTTCTTTTCTATCATTTAGAAAGTGCTTTAGAAATCAATATCAACAGTTTCTTTAAATTGTAAACCCAAATAAATAGATTATATAGGTTAGCTGCAGACTGAAAATCTACAAGAAATAATTCTGTCACCATGTTGATGCAGAATCGTTGTCGTCCGCAATTAATTAATTTTAACACCCTTACTAAACATCAGGGTATGGTAGATTACACTTTGTATGTCTTCACCTGACATGTCCCTCTTCTTGCATGAGGATCTACAGTATGTGTAAGAATCACTACTCAGATGACTAATAACCTCTAAAAAAAAAATAATAATAGTGTTTTAATTTTTCTATGCTCTCTGTTTCTCACCCTCAGGTTGTTTTTAAGCCTCTGCTGAGCTACACAGGCATTCAGGCCCAAGACACCACTCCTCTTAGTTACAAGATGTATTTTGGGGAGCATCTGTCTTTTTCTGGGAACCTTGAGTGTCTCAGAGCAGACATTGTCGACTCGGACACCTCCAAAGACCGGAAAAACAAAAGATCCCGGAGGTAAAACACATCTTCAATCAAAAACACATGGAAGTTGCAACAATACCACATGATTATGGAATTTCAGAGTTACATTCATAATTCCTTGGTATTATGTTCAAGTGTTGACGTCGCTCTAAACACAAGTACTGTATATCACTCTGTCTTTAGACAAGGCATGGTCAACCTTCCTCCGCTGGAGTTTAAGCCAGCACTGCTAATTGAGACATTCAGCCTGAATGCAGTGGTGATGGAGAAGTCGGCCAGTGCTCCACAGGGTCCCACTGCAGCGCCACTCTCCTTCCATGACCTCAACCGCCGCCACTACAACACATTCCACTGTGATTTCACTACTGCTTGCCAGGCTATCAGCCAGCGCGTCGACATGGCCCTGGTGCGCCTCATCCACCAGTTCAGCACCATGATCGATGACATTAAAGCCACGCAGACTGATATCAAGCTGAGCCGCTACACTGCCGGCTCAGCCTCTCCCACACCCACCTTCAAGGCTCGGCCTTACCGCTACTTCAGGTCTTCAGACTTCAGCCGCAGTTCCCGTGGAAGCCTCAATGGAGCAGGACGCAGCGGAACTCAAACCTTAAAGAGCAAGAGAGGGTTGAGTGCTGCGGGGGGAGCAGCTGGTGCAAGTGCAGGCATTCCTGGAGGTTTACCTCCTAACGGGCCGCCATCAGGAATGGACACATTAGGGAGAAGGGAGCCACGAGGACGCAGTTCCTTAGGGCGTTCAGAGCGACGCACGTCTAAGGTAATTTTAATTCAGAGACATTATTTTACACTTTTGAGGTGTCTTTTTTTGAAAAATAAAACCAAACAGTCAACCAAATGACTCAAATCTTCCAAAATAAGTCAAAGGGGTTTATTAGCTTATGCAGAGAGTAAACTTGATACCTGCGTTATTTGAAGTCTACATTTTTTAAGATAAAAATAAGAGAATAAGAAAAGTCCACTGACAGACTTCTACAGATATAACTACCATTTATTGACATGTTTCCTACCCTAGAACGCTATCGCCCTAGCAAACCATATAAACAGGATTTTCATTATATTGTCTAAGTGTCATGGGTCCCTGGTTAGCTTCAGCTTTGTTGTCTTTTAAAGTGTAGGGTTTCAGGCATGTATTCAGGTGAATTTCACCCAGCAATAGTTACTCTCACCTGCAGCTGTGTGTCAAGAAGAATGTGCCTGCACCATTGAAGTCTCACATGTCCCAGGAATGGGTGGACCAAAGACCAAGTTTGCAGTTTCATAATTTTTTTAAGGATTTTTTGTTCTTGAATTCCAAATTATTCAGTAATTTTGAAAGTTAAAAAGTCAAAATTACTGAAAGATTTGGAATTCCAGAACATAGTATTTTGTTTTTTAATTTGTGAGACATGGCACAGTTGACAATAAAAATAAAAAAAACTACTGTAATTTGTCATGTATTTTCACCTTTTGATTATTGATTTTTTTTTTTTTGTGCATGTTATATCGGGTAAAAATCACCTGACATTAGTGATGGTCTTACTAATTTTAGCAACAGTGTTCTTGGGTTAAAATCACAAAACTAGAGTGGTTGATATTTATTGAGGAACAACATTTTTTAATGTCTGTTAAGCTGTGTGTGTAATATCTTGTAAGAAAATAAGGCTTGGTTTTTGTTACATTCTGGTGTCCAGACGACGAAACTCTCCCGAAATCATCTGTGTTCAGTATAAGCAGGCTTTTACAAATCTCTGTGTAAATATAATGATTAACTTTCCTGTTATGTTGATGTCATTATTTGTTTCGGTCTTCTTGACACACATATTTTGACATTTCTATTTGTTGTATAATGTGAAATATTTTGTCACTTCTTCAGGTGTCAAGGAAGGGGTCCCGTGACGTGGCCGACCACATGACTATCCAGATGGATGACTCTGACTCCATCACAGTGTCAGAGCAGAGCGAGCCATCGGCAGAATGTTGGCAGAACATGTACAAGCTGCTCAACTTCTACTCCCTCATCTCGGATCCCACTGGAATCCTGGAGAAAAGCTCCCCAGAGAATTGCCTTTCAGGTGGGAATCAGCTTCCAGCAGAGACGCCCATTTTTGAAGTTCCATCTGTTGTCCCACCCATTCATCCCTCTCTGCTTTACTGTGCTTTTTTTTCCTTTTTACCTTCCTTTTACACATTAGTTTCAAAGTTATGGCCTTGGAGAAGTCATATCTTTTTATTCTCCTTTATCTCTTTTTTTTCTGAATTAATTTCTGTTTGCTGTCATACACATTTAGAAAAGATGTTGATTATGTCAGGCGCTCTATTTGTGAGATTGATTTTCTTTCATGCAAATGGGTTTCTTCTGATGCCATAAATATTTTTTGTTCGACATCTACAATGATTTATTTTTGTATTTTTACTGAACAACTTTACGTCATGCATTTTCCTTCTGCAGAAGGTGGACTTCGTTCCGCAGAGCCTTTCTGTAAAGTGATCTTTGAGAACGAGCAGCAAGAACCTGCCACCCCCAACAAACCTCTGGGTGCAGGGGGGCGACGGCGGAGCCTGGTGAGCTCTGAGCCCCAGCACGTCACCCTCATCGTGTTTGGCATTGGCATGGTGAATCGCACCCACCTAGAGGCCGACATCGGAGGGCTGACCATGGAGGCTGAGCTAAAGAAGATTCATGGAAGTTTCACCCTGAAGGAAAAGATGAAAGGTGAGGATTTGTGTGGGCTCTACTTGTTGATACTCTCTTTTTTATTTATGAAGCTCTTTATTGATTTGTTTTACGTTGTCACTTAATGTGATCTGGCTACCTGTGCACGTGCTCTTCCTGCTGGTTTAAGAGAAAATCCTGATCAGAGTTGTTGTAATAAATGTCTGAGATCAGTCAAGCTTGATAGACAGTTTTTTATTTCAAACTTTTGCAGTCTTCGACCTGACAGTTTTCTAAAGTATTAACATCTAAAATCTCCCAGAAAAAAAACATGTTTCAAGTGACTTCACAAAATGTGATGCATTTAATGTCTGAATTAAGGTAGACAGAAATGATTTGCTTCCTTTTTGTTTTGTTTGATTTCATTTGTCTTTCATTTGTTCACAGATATCTTGCACCAGAAAATGACTGAGACGTGTGCATCCGCTCACATAGGCGGGGTTAACATCGTTCTGCTGGAGGGAATAACACCTGACATCCAGTACGTGCCAAATCTTTTAAATGTGCTGATCGTTCAGGAATCAAAGGAAAACTACTGCAGTTATTCATTGAGTTTCAGGGTACATTGTGTCGATGCTTAACCTTGGCGGATTTGAGTTTCTTAATTGAAATATGATGTTAAAAATTACCTTTTTATCATGATTTCATATTTTTGGTGTTTTTAGTTGTTATTTTTTATTTTAGTTGTAGTTACCGTGTATATTGAACTTTTGGGGTAAACAGTTACAGTTAATTACAAGTTCTTTAAAATAGTTAATTGCTTTTTAAGATAGTTACTGGTATCCAAATATTAAGTGAAAAGAAAGAAAAGCACCTATCTGGGCCTTGCACAACAACAAAAAAAGAAAGACTTGCACTTTGATGCTTTAATGCCAAGTCAATCTGAAAAGCCCCAGAGTTCAAACTAAAAAGCTTCAGGATTAAGTCAGGGCCAATTACCAACTTTAGTCCAGCCAGCAGTTTGTGTTTTTAATTCCAAGTGTTTTAACCAGAACAAAACTAACCTAATCAGGTTTATTATCAGCCTTGTAGTCATACACTCAGACTGACTGATGTATCTACGGCATGCTTCGATTCACTGCAGATCTTTAAGGCTCATTAGGAGCCTTTTTTTTCATCTAACTTTTATTAAGAGATGCATTCAGTCAGTGTAAGCTTGAAACTACCACCTAATCCTATTAGCATACTGTTTGCACCCAGCTGCACTCAACTCTTTGAATTTCTAAATGCAGGACAATTTGGCACCTACCAGTTGTAGCTGGTTTATTAAATTGCCCAACATTCAGGTGTAGGTAGAAAAGAGTGTTTACGACTAAGAATATTAATAACAACAGTTAGTTGTATAACAACTACATGTACCTGGTTAGATTTGTTGTCACTATATTTAGATAATGTCCCAACCATGTAACTTGCACTCTGCTTTTGTCTCCAAAACAAAAGCAAGGGAGGATGTCCCTCACAGCTAACCACGTCCCTCCAATTGGCCTCTTGCTTGTGGAAAACTGTCTTAACCTTTCGCTGCCAAAGATCTGTTTCACACTTGTCTCCTTGTATATTCCTTGTCTTTTCTTTTCTGACAACTTGCAAAGACTGGAGGATTTCCCAACATCTCCCACCAGCACAGCTAAACAAGAGTTTCTGTATGTTTTTGCTGCACTTCAGGGTTCATCTCATGAATATATCAGAAACACAGCTGCCCTGGTTGCTCATCCTTCATTTGTCTGATTCAATCATGTATATTTTCATGAGTCGCTCATGACTTTCCTTGCTCTGGTGTGTGTGTATGTTTAAAGCCCACTTCCTGGATACAGTGACCAGTTACCATTCCTTTTTGATGTTGAAGTGATGTGTACATCTCTTCTACTTACCTGTTTCAAAAATACAGAAATATTTGACAGTCTAATATTTCAGTATTTTAAGTAACTCATTCATAAGCCATCTCATAATGTGTAATACAACATGACAATCCTGTAATGTCATGTTGTATTTTCTACAAGTCAGGGTCACATTCTTTCTTTGTATGAAAAGACCTCGCAATCATCCATTATAATGTACAAATCCTTATTCCATTCATGTGTCATTATTATTCCTGTTGAATTGTATCCATAAACTAAATGATGTCCTGAATCTGCATGTTGTTTTACCACTGAAATTGTGCGTCCGTTCACATTTCATGGAACTCGAGAGAGACATATTGCTTATCGGGTTTTGCTTTTGCATTTTAGAACCGTGGTCAAATGCAACATCGCCAAGTCGCAGGCATTGTACAGCGCCCAGAGAGGACTGAAGACAAACAATGCAGCTGTATTCAAAGTGGGGGCCATCATGATCAATATCCCTCAGCACCCTGCTACTTTGCACAGCATGATGGTCCGCAGCTCCCACCAGCTCTCCAAACAGATCTCTGACCTTATCCGCCAGCCCTCAAACACGTATGTCCACCTTATCTTTTGCACCAAGTCTCAATATTGCACTATTAAAGTAATACATCTTTGAAATGTTTATGTCACACCTGCAACTATCTCAAAGGAGTGCTTTCATCATTTGTGATAGGGAACTGCAGCACATCCACACGGTTGCCAGTTAACTGCTTTCAAAGCTTCTGTGTGGTTTGTTTCCATGGTAACATTCTGAATTATGTTAATATATTTATAGAGTTGTAGCTGTGCTGTGGATATTAAGCAACTTCAGTTGGATGTTCACAGGAATGTGAGCCAGTATCTGCAAAGCTTTGCATAATCACACAAACACATATAACTTAATAAAAGCAGTAAAAGCAATTTTGAGAGTTGGTTCGATGTGTGTTCTGTACTTTTTTTAAATCATAGGACTGAAGCCGACAAGACTAACCATTTTACCGGAATTAACATAAAAAGAAACACTTCAAAGAGCGCATATTCACATATTCTAAATCAACACCTTTGTAGATAATGAGCCAAATATGAACTGAATGTTTTTTTGTTTCCTCTCCCCTCACAGTCAGCCTCCAAATAGGGAGGACACCCCTACCCCACAACCCTCTGACAAAGCATCCAGCATCAATCAGACCCCAGTAGAAGCCAATGAGTTCCCTCAGCTCCCTGAAGGCCTGGAGAAGAAGCCCATTGTCCTTAAGTTCAGTGCTATGATGGACGGCATCACTATTGGGGCAGCCCTTTTGCCCTCACTTAAAGCTGAGTATAAAATGGGTCGCATGAAGAGCCATGGCATGACAGGTGCGTTTAAGAGAAGATCTGACGTTGATTTGCAAGATGATTGCTCATGAAACTTGTCTTCCTATGATTTGTATCTATGTTGGGGTATGTCCAGTTACTGTAAAAGGAGTTAACATAAACCCAACTGTTTCCCCTTCTTCTCCTCTGTTCAGGGGCACAAACCAGTTTCACCTTTGAGTTGCCAAACCACAAGCTTTGCTTCCAGTCAAAGGTGTCCCCAGTGGACATGTCCACCATGCCACCATCAGCAAGCCTCACCCTGCCACCAGTCACCATGTCAGGGGAATACATCATGGAGGACCATGAGAGCCACTCGGATCAGGGCTGGGGACCTGATGACTTCCCAGCAAAGCAAGGAAACTACCTTCAAGGCAACTACCTGCGATGTGTTGCTGAGGTAAAATGTCTCTTAGAGGGCTTCACATTTGTTTTCCATGACCATAAATTAACACTAATAAGCCACCAGACTGTATAAACACAGCAGCCTTTGGTGATTTTTATTTTCCCTCTCTGTTTTTCTCTTTTGTACAGATTGGTTCATTTGAGCACAACCTGACAACTGACCTGCTTAACCACCTGGTCTTCCTGCAGAAGGTTTTCATGAAGGAGGTCAATGAGGTCATTCAGAAAGTCTCAGGTACTGTATAAATACTATGTTTTTGAATACAGTAAAAAATACAATGTATACAACATTTGCCACAAATCCATAATACTGTAATGTCATTTAGGTTGTCTTTGGTGTAAAATTAAAAGGTCCAATATTACGTTTTTTTTTCAGGTTTTACATGCTCTTTAGTGAGTTTTCCAGGTGTCTTCTGCATGTTTAGGCACATCGATGTGCAATAAAAAATAAATTTAAAAAAGTCAGCAGAAATGTGGCTTCTCCTACTATAGCAGTAGCTGCATAAAATGCTCCTAAAATGATCCCCCCTTGTTGAAAATTGCCAGTGTGTTGTCACTTATCCAAACCCGTTGGCTCATTGAAGCAAGCACATGTTGCTCCGCTCAGAGCAACAGTCTGCATTCCCAATATGGTAAAAGGGACGTAACCTTTTCAAGAACCATGCCAAATGACTGACCAACAGAGCAGATCTGCTAACCAATCAGATGATAAATGATAAATGGACTTGAGCTTGCATAGCGCTTTTCTAGTCTTCTGACTTCAAAGCGCACGTCATACTTACCTACCCATTCACACTCTTTCTCACACTGATGGCAGTGGTTGCTACTGTCCCATTCATACACATTCACAAGCCCCTGGCGCAGCAGGGGGAGCAATTTGGGTTAATATGTCTTGCCCAAGGACACATCAGACATGTTGCTTGCAGGAGCGGGTATCAAACCCTCATCCTTCCAGTTGAGAGACAACGACTCTACCAAGCCACAGCCGCCCCAGACTTTGCACACGTGGGGACCATGAGCGTGGGGGATTCAGAGCTTTAGAAATACAGGCAGATGAGAGTCTGCATGGAGCAGCATTACATAAAAATAGACGCTTTTTTGGAACATTAGCGATTGTGAACGTACTTAAGTAGAGAAATATAGCTGTATGAACACCAAAATAGGGCATTATATGGGACCTTTAAGCAGTATTTTTCAGACTAGGAATAACAGTGAAAAAAAGTTCATATGAATTTTAATTCTAGACCACAGGACACTAATGATTCCCTCAATAAGAATTACAAAAAAAGTATAACCCTATCATTATTATCATTATTATTATTAGTAGTAGTAGTAGTATCATCATAACCAAACACCTTCCCAACTGAATTAAATTTGATTAATGGTTGAGAGAAATGTTGTTAAAAATAAAACCTTTTTATTTTAGTTTTCATCAAACAAGGACAGACAGAGGTTTGACTTGTTAGAGGCTGCTCCATTTTTTTTTTTTTTTAATTTCAGGTTAGGGTTAATTTAAAGGGCAAATTTAACAGACTTTGCACATTTCTGTGTAAGTCTGCACCATTTCTTTGCTGCTGAATGAAAAGATGCCTTACAAATCAGTAATTTATCTTCTGTGAAAGCTGCGAGAACCGAATGTTTCCAAAGCATTCTTAAGCTTACATGAAATCATTTTAATAGATAGCAGTTTCTTTTAACTCAGAAGGCCTGATTTTAATATTACTGTTCAACTGGAAGCTGAATAAAGGTGGTCATATTATTCCATCTCTGGGTAGAGATTATTAACAACACAAGTGCACATAAACTATTTAAATCAGGAAGGAGTCTCTAAATGTAGTGTCAGTGCAACAGTCTGATTTAATTTCTCTTTGCATGCAGGAGGAGAACAACCCATACCGCTGTGGAATGAGCATGACACGTCAACGGATGCGGACAAACCAAAAATCTTGCTTTATTCTCTCAGTCTCATGTTCAAGGTATGATCAGTTTTATAAGCCATGAAATCCAAAGTGGCAAATGGGTCACGAGAAACTGGGTGATTAAGGATTAAACTTTTCTTTGAAATAATTGTTTTTCTTTCAAATGACATTTGCTTAGTAATTTAAGCTCTTAATTGACATTTTCTTAAAACCAGGGAGTCCAGATGACTGCCACCACTCCTTCTATGCGAGCTGTGCGCTTTGAGACGGGCCTGATTGAACTGGAGCTATCCAACAGAATCCAGTGCAAAGCTCAGCCTGGTGGCAGCAGCAGTTACCTCAAGTTGTTTGGCAAATGTCAAGTTGACCTCAACTTGGCTCTTGGACAAATTGTTAAGCACCAGGTATGGATAATGAAACAAAAGCTTTATGGTTCTAATTGATAACAGAAACCATCTCGGTGCCATGTGACGTCATGCAGAACACTTTTCCAAAAATCTTGTTCATTGCCTCATGCCACGTCCTCTTCATTCTGCAGGTGTATGAAGAAGCAGGCTCCGACTTCCACCAGGTGGCATACTTCCGCACTCGGATTGGCCTGCGGAATGCTCTGCAGGAGGAGATCAGTGGCTCCTCAGACAAGGAGGCTGTCCTCATCACGCTCAACAGGCCAATCGTTTTTGCACAGCCTGTGGCTTTTGACAGAGGTTCTCTTTTTGTTTTAATGCATCACATCTAATATTGTATGTCAGAGATTGTGGTACTGTGAATGCATCTTTAAAGTTGGTTTAGTTTCCTATTGTCTCAGCAAAGTAAATCATGAACTCTGAAGCTTGCTGGAATGAAAAACGTTCTTGAACAATTGTCTTATCTTTATATTACAAGAAATAACGCTAACGTTTCGATAGAACTGTATCTCTGGAGTTGTTTTTGCAGTGTGAAAGTAAATTGTTACCATTTCCTCAGGGTTTTATTTTATGTCTACCTGAAGTAATGAACCTTCTGGACCCTGAAGTTATTTTTCCCGATCTGTCTGCCCTCCTACAGCTGTGCTTTTCTGGCTGAATTACAAAGCAGCTTATGACAACTGGAATGAGCAGCGCCTGGCTCTCAACAAAGACATCCACATGGCCACCAAAGAGGTGGTGGACAAGCTGCCAGGCATCCAGCAGACGTCAGCCCAGGCTTTCAGTACGCTCTTCCTTCAGCTGACAGTCAATGACCTTGGCATCTGTCTACCCATCACCAACACATCCCAGGTAATCTACTTTGCTTTGTTTGGAATTCAAAGATTAAATACTGTAGTTGCTCAGTATATGAAAAAAGGCTTAAAGTTCATTCATTTAAAGGGATACTTCACCCATTTGCATGAAGCTTTGTACCATTCAACACTACTACCGTGTTTCTAATGATACACAGCTTCATGTAAATGGGTGAAGTGTCCCTTTAAAGTATTTGCAGACATGTTTTTAAACTAAGTGAAAATGTAATCAGAGAGCCACAGACCCTTTACAAGTTTCACTTCTTATATGGCACTGTAAAGAGATATTCTATTTATGACAGCTTTTAGTACTCAACATTGAATTGATGGTTTGCTGATATGTTGTATTTAGCGTATGAGATGTACAAGGTTGTATTACAGTAGGAGTGAAATAATGTAGTTTTTTACATTGTTCAATGAAAAGATATTTCAATGAGGAAGTTTAAAAAGGCGTATTTGAAGCACTTTTCAGCTCTTTAAAATTTGCTGTTACAAGGTTCACAACATAAATTTGCTTTCATTCATAGCATGAAAACACAATTGAACAGAAGTTTTATCAAAGGACAAACAACCGTATTAGTTTGGACTATGTTTTTTTCCCATAGTGTTCGTGAGGAGACTTTCAATTGATCTGCCCAATCACAAACCTTCAATTCCTTCAATAACAACTGTAATGAGCCCTATTAGCGAGCCATCTACAGCTGTTACAGTGCACTGTTATTAGACAGACACTTGTTGGCTCGCTGGTGTTTAAATGGCAAGATAAGACATATTCATCTTAACAGCACAACAGACTTGGTTACAGGGGAAAATTGTCAGTTGATTTGTAGTTTTTTTCTTTTTCCATTAAATCAATTTTGGTTTCACAATAACTCAGTTCAAGAGAGATGCCAGATTTGATTTTTTTTGTGAAATGTTTGGTCATTTAGTAAATAACACACAATTCAAATTGATCTGTTAACATCGTTTCACTGTGTTAATAAAACAGCAACATGACCAACCTTGCACTAATACAAACTAATATGGAGAGATACTGGATATAGATTAATGGTCCGTTTCAGTTTTCTTGTTCTACTTAAAGTATGTCCATGGTGACGAGATATACCAGCTGTTATCTCACACTTATTTCCATAGAGAGGACCAGTTACGGAGGGCACCAACTCTGAAGCTGGGGCCAGCACATCAGTAGGCCGCCATAAAAATTCACGAAAAGTAACCTATAATTTATTACATCTGTGTTGATGGCTTGTTGTGGTACAATGACTTCTGTGCTCAGTACATTTCAATGACACAAGTGCACTGCATCCCAAGTGTTTGCTCGATAAAAAATTGTATTTTGTAACAATCAGATTTCCTTCACAAGGCTGGTGTAACAACTAATGACGTTGAGCTGGTGTCTGGGGTGTTTTGGGTGTGTAATTATTTCATTTAAATTAACGCTTATGCCAGATGATAGCCGGAGCAGCGCTAATATGGAAACAAGGACATTATTTCGGCTGATCTCTCAGAGGCTTCCATGAAATTGAAAAAAAAAAAAAAAAAAAACTGTACACACAATTTGAGCTCTGGATATAGTTCAGTGGTGCGCATGGTAGCCTTTTGACGTTACGTGGATTATTATGCAACAATTGCTCCAAAATTATGGTCTGATTTTTATTTATTTTTATTTTATTTTTTTGTAACAATTATTGAAAACTTGTTAGATAGGCTGTCAAAGGACTTTACCGGCCTCTCGTTGAGACTGGGATGATAACCAGACCCTAATATTGGAAAATTGTTCTGAGTTAATCAAGAAATGTAGGACATTTCTTTTTCAAATCCTGCAATCAAACACTGTCTAATAAACTAATAGCTTGGTAACATTTCACTCATATGCGTATATAAAGGATCAAAGGTCTGTAAATTGTGGATTTTATTGCAGGCTCTAATGTCTGGATCCACAACACAGAAAATGTGTTGTATATCATAGACTTGGCATAAAAGGACTGAGCTGATAAAGTGGTCAGACTGTGCTGTTGAATGAAGTGTTACCAGCTAGCTTTGCCTTTTTCCAAACAAATAGAGGTGGATTCTTTTCGATGTATTTCACTCTGCCATTAGCTCGGTGTAACCTGTCTCCCCTGCCTCCCTACCAGGCCAACCATAGCATAGATTTCGACACTGGCTCCGCTATGGTCCTGACAATTGAGAGCACACTGATCACTGCATGCTCCTCGGAGTCCCTGGTAAGCAAAGGCCACTTCAAGAATTTCTGCATCCGCTTTGCTGAGGGCTTTGAGACCTCCTGGGATGACTGGAAGCCTGAGATCCGAGGGGACATGGTCATGAATGCTTGTGAGTAGCACCAATACAGCTTGATTTCTGTCGGACATATGGTAAATTGTGTCAATAGAATTGATTCAGCTAAGAGAGGCAAACCGCGAGAGTGCGACCGCGGGACTGCAGCCGCGACAAGTGGCCAACCAGCAGGCCTTACAGTCATTGAAGGTTAAAAAATTGGAGTGTGCCAAGACATCAAAGTTTGATGGTATGCAGTGGCCACGCCCTTTGACGAAATAACGTGCGGAGCACAACGAGAGATCTTCAACATGTCTAGAACACACTGAGATTGAGTTTGCGATGATCGGATAAACGCTTTTGGAGGAGTTCGTTCAGATAGCTAACCTGTAAACCGCGAATTTCAGCCATTCAAAAAAAAAATGGCGGACTTCCTGTTGGGTTTTGACCATGGGTGTAAGAGGATTTTATGTAGCTCCTGACATGACCAATGAGCATTAAAAATCTCATGCATGTAGGACAAAGAAACCTCTATGGGGAGGCCATTTTAAAAATTTCATGGGGGCGCTACTGAGTCATTTTGCCACGCCCACTTATTATAGCAACATGACAAGTTTAACTTTTCTACAGGGATCATGTGTGTTATGTTTGATGACTCTACGCATTTATTTTTACGAAATGACGAGAATATCAAATTGTTCGCCAGACCCGATGACGTTGGAGATTTTGGTGAGTTTTCATTCACGTTCAGGCAGTGAAAAAGGGCGTCAAAGAGGAAGAAGAAAAATATAATAATAATCATTCGAAAAACAATAGGGTCCTTCGCACTGGTCAGTGCTTCGGTCCCTAAAAATACAATACAGAGACAGATTAGACAAAGGCTCGTTTGAACAGATGTTTTAAGTGGTAAATGTAATAGCTTCTCTAAAATGTTTGTACTTATTCTTCCTGTGTTCGGTCTGTTACAGGTGTCGTCCCTGATGGTACATATGAAGTATGTTCCAGGACTACAGGGCAGCCCTCTGCAGGCAAGTCTTTGTAATTAACCTCTTCCGCATTTAATCATCAATACCACTCTAAAGCGGCACAATTATCCTGAGACATATTACAATTTTGAAACCATTTCATCCTCAATTTTGAATGTCTTTTTTCGGCTTGCTATCTTTCCCTCCTTTTCCCGAAAAACAAACAAAACAGAGAGCAGTAGTGCTGGCACCTGGACTCTGAATGTGCTCTGGAAAATGTGCGGTATCGACGTTCACATGGATCCCAACATTGGCAAGCGCCTTAATGCACTGGGGAACACACTGACGTCACTGACAGGGGAAGAGGATGTAGATGACATCGCCGACCTAAACTCCGTCAACATGGCAGATCTTTCAGATGAGGATGAAACCGACACCATGTCACCGACTATCCACATGGTTAGTCAGTTACTACACATGAACATCCATTTTCTTTTTTAATCTTTTTGGTTTGTTAATTTACTCCTCGTGTGTGTGTGTGTGTGTGTGTGTGTGTGTACAATATAGAAGCTACTGGCTAGCTTAGCTTTGCTGTGTGCAAAGCTGTGTTACAGTTGTGACAGGACATTGGGTCACTGTGCCTGTATGTACGCATGTAAATAACAACAATTGTTCTTCTTTTTAGTATAGTGTAAACAGATATTGCTTCTTTTTTCAGGTATCTTCCTTTAATCTTTCCATTAAACTAAACTTCCATATCTCACCGACAGGACAGTTGGCATTTATTTCCCCTTCTAGCTCTAAAAAACAACATTCCAAACATTGAACTTTCATAGATTTATCTTTTTAAGGTGGTCAAAATGTTCAAACCTTGATACTTTTGAAACTTGATACTCAGTTGTTTTAGAAGACACAATCCCTGATTGTTTATGTCAATTGTATCATAAAATTACCAACGTTTGAGGAACTCAAATACTGCCATTTCTCATGTCCTTTCATCTCTTAAAGATGGGAAAGTTCCACTTAAGTGTCTTACAAAGAGTCAAATGACAGAGGAGGTAACTCTGTCTTCCAGAATAAGTTGGCAATGTTTCTATAAGAAAACATGAGTAATCAAATGAAAGAAATTTTACAAAATTATTATTAATAAATCGGATGCCGAGGACTTCCATTTTTATTTCTGTTGTATTGAAACAGATGTCCATATCGTATGATTTATTCTAGAATTGTACAGAAGTTTAAAAGTGTTGTATTGTAAAATTTACTTTTAACAAAACCTACCTGGCTTACCTAACACCTTCTGGAGGTAAAGTCTGACTGGACTTGCTGGTTCCTGGATTTCTCCATCCATCTTTCCCTACCGTTGTTTACAGAGTCCAGGAAGCCAGTTTAGCCCTCGACTGACCTTAAGGAAACGTCTGGTAAACCACATCCTAGGCCTCAACCCCAGGCCTCAGAGTGTGTCTGTCCCCGCTGACTACTTAAACTGTGCATCGCCTCGCCTCCGAGCAGGCAGTGCCAGGGCCCAAAGACCTCTCTCCTGGGCCTGTGTATGTAGCCCCCTACAGTGTTAAGCTTTTCTCTGGGATTGATAAAATCATCTGCAAGTTGGCATTACTTCTTAATCACCTGCAGTCACAAGATGATGGTTGTGGATTCTGCTATGCTATTTGATGCTTTAACGTGATAGTATCATAAGGGAGAAGAGTGTCACTCTTGCACTCCCTATTGATGGGTTGAAAAGAATTAATAGAATTTTACTTAATTTCCTTTGGCAAAAAAAAGCTTTGTTACACATTGAGTGGAGTGGTGGTTTTGGTGGCGGAGTCTTCTTTTTGTGACATTTTGTGGTTCATAATACCTGGTATATGGGACTAACTCATGCATGACACATTTTTGATTTTACTCACAACAATAACACATCAGAAATCATAGTTTTGGGAAGAATGCATTCTTACTTTCAGTGGATGCCTGGTGAACATTCCTGTCATTTTTCACGATCTCTTTACTTTCACAAAGTGAAATGTGTTTGGTTGTTATCAATGCTTTGACCCCATCAGGAGACCATTGACCCCAGAAGGCAGCTGGTGTTGGGGAACCAAGTGATTGATGCACGTGGGAGGAAGTTCACCAAGAGAGTGGTAGATATCAGAGAGCTGAATGAACAGGCCAAGGTCATCGATGACCTCAAGTAAGACGCTTGCTCACCCACTATATTATCTGAATCTATTAGAAAGTGATTGTGAACGGTTTTACGGGTGGAGGTCCTGCATTTCATTGCCTTATTAAAACCATTGACTCTTCTAATCCTCAGAAAATTGGGGGCCAGTGAAGGCACCATCAACCAAGAGATCCAGCGTTATCAGCAGCTAGAATCTGTAGCTGTCAATGACATCAGGAGAGATGTCAGAAAGAAACTGAGACGTTCCAGCATGAGGGTAAGTGCTTCACTTCAAAACAAGTGCCATTAAAAAATATGACATACCTTAATGACTGTCATTGGAACTTTCTTACCTTTTTTTTTTCCCCATAAGGCGGCCTCCCTGAAGGATAAGTGGGGTCTTGGCTACAAACCAAGCTACAATCGCTCAAAAAGCATCTCTGCAGCTGCAGGCCGGCCCCCTCTGAAAAGGATGGACAGACAGAGGTACATAATAGTGCAGTAGTAACTTTCCTTATTATGGAAATAACCAAGTCAAGAGTGCTTCATCATTAGACATTAGCTGTAAACACACCTGTGCCTGGTTGCCACTTCTGCTGTTGACACTACACGTGTGGACACATATCCCATTCATTCTCGTTTTAAAAGGATGAAATGACTCACGAGTTGCATCGAAGAGGAGAGAAAGTGTGTTTCTCATTTGCTCATAGTTATTTTTTGGTTAACACAGACTATGTAGTAATGATGTTAAATCAGTTGGCAAACTGTGGGACAATGACCAAAGAGCAGGACAACCACTTATTACTTTGATGAAAAGTGTATAAAAAGTAATCGGTCACAATATTTTCTTAAATCCGAACTCAAAAATACAGAAGCATATAACATTAGACTTTAACTGTATGTATTTGTATCTATGTATTTACCGGTAATAACCGTCTGACTTTAGTTCCAGAATTGGGGATGTGGATGATTTAGCAGATATGCGTGTGGATGCAGCCTCTCCGGGTCCCCGAGTCACCTTCAACATCCAGGAAACGGTAAACATATTTCTTTAAAATAAAATATACAAAATACTTATATATAACCTCCAATGTGCTCTTTCCAAATTAACACTTGATATTTTTTTGTGACACCATGAAGTTGATATTTGTAGTCATTTTCAGTTCTAGTTTTTTTTCTGGTATTTAATGTTGAAATCATCATTTCATCCTTCATTGTTACATGTGTGTCAGTGTGATCGTTGCTCATAAGGCATGATGTATGCATACAACTGCGAAGTCGCAGGTGGTGTCCAAATATACAGTGCATTTCACATACAGTATGGCAGAAAAAAGAAATCAAAGTGCTCTCAGGATTTGTGTTTTTTTTCTTAATCACTTTTTTGCTCAATTGAAGATGAATAATCTGGCCTTGGAAACTCCCCATGCACCTGTCAGTCCAGGAGAAGTGTTTAAGGTATATGGTTGAAAAGATAAACTACAACAAAACAAAACTCCTAACAAACACCAACAAAAACCTCTGTTTCCTCATCTTCTCTATGATCACCTTGACTTTGCTGATGAAACTTTAATATGCAATCGAAACAGGATGATGAATTCTGAGCTTTGAAAGAACTGGTTCATTTTCAGGATCATTTTCTGCAGCTGGCTCCTTGTGTCCTTAGGGACGCTATGATGAATGTGTTGATACACGAGGAACCATATTGACATATTATTTAACTCTGAATATAATTCCAGTAGCATCCATTATCTGGAAAAGATGAATTGAAAAGAATTTAATGAATCCAACCCAATCATTGTTGGATTGCTGCTGATATAATTAGAGAGTTTCATATTCTCATCCTGTTCTGAAACTGCATTCAAATGAAAATGAACTTTGTTCAATATAAAAATGAACTGATTTCTAACAGCTCTGCATGGTTGGCTTTTGAAGCACAGTCATTTAGCTGTTGTTTCTCTCTACAGCATTTCCTGTTTCCAACATCATCTTACACTATCAAGTTGTTTCCAACGACACAGACATACATTTGGCTCTAAAGAATGTCATTGTGGAATTAAACATTTACCGGATATACCGGGGAATTTTTCTATTGCAAGTGACTGATAGTGTACAGAGTAGTGCTGTTGACCACTCTCTTTCCACTGACTTACACTTTTCAACATTATTGACAGGGACTTTATGATTTAACTCGGATTAATCTAAAAGCTTCAATGGTAAGAAAGACTCCTTTTACTAGGCAAAGAAAGAACAGAACTCTTAACACTTGTTTCACTTCTCCAACTTTCAAATTCCCCCACCAAACCTCCATAGTGCACCTTTAATGTTCTGCTCTATGTGATTTGAGTTGTTATTCCAAAGCAGTGTACATCTATAGTTTCCTTTGGTCTCACAAATGTAAAGTCTATGATTTCAAATATGTTCAAAGTCAAAGAAGGAAGCATTTCAGAGAATATCAAGAACTTAATTGAGCTTTTTTTGATGTATAAAGCTGTACATTATTGTTCACTCAGGCAGCCATCATTCAAAAAATGGTGAACAGCGAAATTGAAAAAGAACTCCTGAGCAAGCCAATGAGATGTTTCTCTGATTTAATCAATCAATTTGGTGAGAGGCTTCCCCATAAGCAGTCAGTATACAGTAACATTATTGTGAATGTTTTCCGATATATTCACTTCTGCTGGTTCAGTTAAAGATGGAAAGTAAATTCACTTATGGTAGGATCCTGGGTTGATGTCAACATTTTTCAATACACAAGTCCTGCAATATTCTCTCATGATGAGGAACCCCATTGACTCTGAAAGGCTTTCTAAAATGAGAACCAAAAAAAGTTTAACCTGTCAGTCTTTTTTTTTTATTGTCATTAAGCATTAGCATTCCATGTACCCACAGATGTAGCTGACTTTTTTTTTTTTAAACTATCTGCTATAAAGATCACTAGTTTTAAAGTGGACAACAAAGACACTCAGACACGTCCAGCAGCTGTCACGCTCTTTCCACACATTTCTCTGGGCTATTGGACTCTGTCTAGATTTCTCTAAAGATGGTAGGCCTCTAAAGGGAGAGGCTTTCATAAGAGTTTTTTCCATTCTCTTGAGTGTGTTATGCCTTTTCTTCTTTTTGGGTTTAATATTTTCTCATCTTCATTGTCTCTCTTGAACTTTGTCTTAAAGTAAGTGCATGGCGTTGTAGTGTTCTGTCATTGGACATAAAACTAGAAATCTATCCAGCATTTATTGATATGGATATCATCCTGAATAAAAGTCCAATCAACAGATCACTTCAAAACTCTTGAGTTACTTCACTACTTAAAAATTATTTTAAGTAAGAAGAGTTGTCCTGTCCTCTAGTGTGAGTTTGATTCTGTGTCCTTCTATAAAGTTTCCTGAGGAATCAGAGGTGGACCTGTCGTCATTCTCCATTGATGAGCCATGCCATCCTCATCATCACCTTCATCTTCATCCCCCATCCATTTTCGACGGCCAGCACTCTGCTTTCAGTGCTCCTGTCACTCCAGCTGTCTTTTCACCAACAATTCCCTTCCAGCACGACGACATGAGGCGGGATGACCTGTCCTCTTCCTCGTCAGACGACTCTGAAAAGGAGGATGAGTTCGAACGTGAGAGACCGCCAAGCTTCCGAAGGCCTTTGTGAGTCTTTCTGTTTTGTTATTGCTTAGTCAAGCGCTCTTGTGATGAATAGTTGGGGAACATTCATCACAAGGAAATACTACTTTCCTGCTGTATGGATTTTTTTCTCCTTAAAATAAAACTTCAATTTTTTTAACACATCCCCTCACTTCTCTCCAGCCAAGCGTCTCACAGGAAGTCCTCAGGGTTTTCTGCTGTGAGTCAGCTGTTCAGTGAGCGCTGGCCCAGCACACCTGCCAGCCGCAGCTTCAGTGGCCCAACAACTGAAAGAAACATTGACTTTGAACTTGATATCCGTGTGGAGATTGACAGTGGAAAGTGTGTCCTTCATCCCACTACTCAGCAGCCAGAGCACGAGGAAAGGTATGATGAAAGGCACATTTGTTATTCTAATAAATCCTGTAGAGAGAACAGTATTGTAAATAGAATGTGACTCAATATCCTGCTGCCTCCTGCCCTGAAACATACAAAATTACAATGAGATTAAAAAAAAAAAATCATAGTCTTAGATAGATCCACATTTTTTTCAAAACATTTTGTAGCTCTTCCTCAGACTTTATTTTTACCCAGTTACCTAGCATAATTAGGCATAAGAATGACATCCTCTCTGTGGATTTTGTAGGAGCTGTGAGCGAAGTCTCAGGAGTCTGGACCAGGAGTCTCCCCCCAAGAAAAAGAAGCTGCAGCCCACCTACACCTCCACCACACACCTCTTAGCTGGCAAGAAATGTCCTTCCTCCCTGCAGACCAAACCCAATGACATGGAAACTACCGTATTTTACATTCCAGGAGTAGACGTTAAGGTCAGCATCTTCCTCAGTTTACAACTTTAGCAGTCAAAGACGTCTACTCTGTGATTTTTTTTTTTCATGTTTTAAATTATAAATAATCTTATTCTGTCCTTCAGTTGCACTACAACTCAAAAACACTGAAGACGGAGTCCCCTAATGCGTCCCGTGGATCCTCTCTCCCGCGCACTCTCTCCAAAGAGTCCAAGCTGTATGGTATGAAAGATAGCGGCCCTCCCAATGCTGTCCAAACCAAGACTAACTCGCTCCTACCTCCCCCGCCCCCACCTATTCCATCAGGTACTGAGCATTCCCTCATTTTAATTGCATGCCCTCGTACCATCACTAATCACCGTCAGTAGACTGCCCCGCCTCTCTGATCTGTTGATTTATATCCACGCGTGGACCCGTTGAAGCAAGTGCATGTGACTTCAAGCTTTCCTTTGAGGCCTGAACCCAGGGGGGACCCTTTCAACTCATGGGCACATGCATACTGATTCAGAAACCAAAGACAACTTTAAAATAGTTTCAGGAATTAACTCTCCAAAGTATGGTCAACGTGAAGTCCAGGCTGCAGGTGACTAAAACTCTGATGTCTCTTTGCAGCCAAAGGCAAGGGCAGTGGAGGAGTGAAGACAGCCAAGCTGTATGCCTGGGTGGCCCTCCAAACTTTGCCAGAAGAAATGGTCATCAGCCCCTGTCTGCTTGACTTCCTGGAAAAAGCACTGGAGACGATCCCTATCACTCCAATAGATAGGAATTATGCAGGTTTGCTTCTTTTGCTAGCATGGATTTATTAATTCCCCTGTGAGAAGACTTTTGCATTCACGTGTTCTTGTCCCCAGCATTTGAGGTAAACGTTGTTGTGATTGTGTTTTTTTTTTTCTTTTTGTAAACGTCCCGTTAGCTGTGGCCTCCCAGGAGGAGGACATGGGTCAGTTTGATACCGTCGAGCAGCTGGAGGAGTCCACCACTTCCCTGGTTTCCTCTTCCACATCTGCTTACTCATCATTCCCCGTCGATGTTGTCGTCTACGTCAGAGTCCAGGTACTGACTACCTAAGTGTTACTTTGCAGCTCACTTTCTCCAAAGCATTTACAACATTAGATGTTCCAAAACAGTTCAGTGAAGGTTGAATAATTATGAATTCCCTATCCTTTTAACTTGGAATTGAATCTTGTTGATAGATTGATTTGCTTCTTAATCGTTGAATTCTGTACAATGTCCTTGACAGAAGTTTATAGTTGTGAAGTTTTAGGACGTTATCGTTTTTCCATGGAGAAAAAACTTCATGAAATACTAACAACTCATCCTTCCACAAAAGCCTTTTAATATTTTAAATGCTAGGTGTCAGTGTTACATATTGCTCCTTTATTGCATGAATCCTGTGCTTTAAGTTGTAGAATTATTTCACATAACTTGAGAAATAATGTGTTCATTGACACCCAAAAAAAAACTGTTTGGAAAAACAAAAGGATTCAGAAACTTTCCAACAGCAGATCTTTTTTGTTCTCAGCCCTCTCAGATCCGCTTCAGCTGCCTGCCCATGTCCAGGGTGGAGTGCATGCTCAAACTTCCCTCTTTGGATTTGGTCTTCTCCTCTAACCGTGGAGAACTAGAGACCCCGACAGGAGCCCATCCCACTGAGGGATCTCATTCTCCTTCTTCTACTCCACCAGCACAACATATCCCCAAACCACCTCCCAGTAAAGGTCTGTAGAGCATCACTGGTGATTTTTTTTTATTCTGCTGAGATCGTAGATCCTCAAGACTGAAACATTTGCAGTTTATCATTTTTAAAGTCTATCAAACTTTGTATTATTTCTTTTTTTTCTGTAGTCGTTCATTGCATATGAGAACGTTTTACATAATGAATTCCCCCTGCATGTGACTGCTTGTCTTAACTACTTTTTTTTTTTACTTTTCCACCCCTGTCTCCTTTCAGCATCACCATTGCTGGGGAGCCCTCTCGGCAGGAGCCGCCACAGCAGCAGCCAGTCAGACCTAACTGGGCCCCCCAGTAACTCTTCAGGCCTCAGCTTCACTGCCTGCATGTCTGACTTCTCCCTTTATGTTTTCCATCCTTATGGCGCTGGAAAGCAGAAATCTGCAGTCACAGGCCTGCCTCCTGGTCCAGGGCCCTTAGGTATGGAAGGGTTATATTATGTTGTGCTTATGACACAGGGCTGCAGTGTCTCATAAAATACGTTCTTTCTTACTTTAGTGCTAATATTGATTTTTGCGGAAGCAAAACGTCAAACAAAATGGTATTGTTATACATGTATAACATTATCTCGTGCCACTTATTGTAGAATATTTAGCACTCTTGCTCTTGTTCCTTTAGGTGCTGTTGATGAAGAGCCTTCTTCAGTAACAGGGAGAAAAGACTCTCTCAGTATTAACCTGGAGTTTGTGAAGGTCAGCCTATCCAGGATGAGGCGTAGCGGGGGCCCCGTCTTTGTTGAAAGCTTCATTCCTCCTAAAGGTGGTAAAATGGACACCACCCTGATCAACATCTCAGGTACATAGTCAGCACCAGAAAAACACATTTCATCCCAAAGACATGCCAAAGATCATTCTGACTGAGTCTGTGATTTTGAATATTGTCCTTTAGTATAACTCTTTCATCAACTTCCTGTTACTCTAGTCCAAACAGGATGGGTCAGAATATTTTCACAAGCCTTTGTGGTGCGTTAAAAAACCGACAGGCTTCATTTGGTTCTTCTATATTCAGCTTTATTATCCCAAATAAAAATGCAGAGTGCAGAATCTTCCGGGGATATAACAAAGTATTTGGCACAGGCCTTATCATCAGCTCTGTGGGACACTTGATTTCATGTTGTGTCTCATATAATCAAATGTAATATTCTCCCTTAGCTGTGTGTGACATTGGCTCGGCCTCCTTCAAGTACGACATGAGGCGCCTGAGTGAGATTCTTGCCTTCCCAAGAGCCTGGTACCGTCGAAGTATTGCCAGGCGTCTCTTCCTGGGAGACCAGACGATCAACCTACCAGTTCCAGGTGACTTTTCAACCTGTTACTGGCTGTGTGGGGGTGGGTGTGGGGGTGGGTGGGTGTGGGTGGGTGGGTATGAGCGTTAAAGATGTATGCTGTGATTTCACCACTCTGCTGTTGTGTAAAAGATATTAACCATTAAGCAGGTGGTTTATGTTAAGAGTTAGCTTTCTTCTCCTTCACTTATTGGTTTATCTCAAAACCTTTACCAGCCTCTGGCCCCGCCACCCCTGACTCGGCTGAAAACATCACCCAACATTTGTCCCCCGAGTCCTGCCGGAAAGCTTACTGGAGGACCTGGGATGGAAGCACAGCGACACAGCACATGCCTCAATCCCCCAATGTCTTCTCAGAACACTCTGGAAGCAACATGTCTCCAGGCCTGGGTCACCTCAAATCCCCTGCTCCCGGACGCACCAGGAGTGTGTCAGATTCTGCTGCTCCTCGGAGAGGTAATTAGAAACACTCCTTGTATTTCCAGTAAGAACCCCAACAAAAATTTCATCTTCAGTTACCAATGGAACTGACAAGAAAAGCTATTTTGCTGCAATTCAGAATAAGTTGAATAGAGGAAGAAGAAGAGTTCAGATATCAAACAAAGGTGTGGGGGAAAATAGTATTTAAAAATAAATACTGCAATGGTGCCATGACATGCAAAATCCTGTCCTTATTGTAATCTGTAATTGTTCTCTTCAAGATTCTGTGACAAAAACATCCACTCCATCCTTCAGTAAAAATGGTAAGGCAGCCGGCCCGCAGGGTTCGCCCTGGGAGACACTGGTTGTATTCGCTATCAACTTGAAACAACTCACCGTCCAAATGAACATGAGCAACGTCATGGGCAACAATACGTAAGTTCACAGACTTTAGTGGAGATGCTTTAATACCCGTCTTGTTAAGTCAAATGCATGGAAATGTCATATAAATAATGTACTACATACTGTTTGGGGAAAAAGCTGTTTCATGGTAAGAAATGTTTTGTAATTGTAATTTTGAACATTTTATTTCATGTTTAATAGAAGAAATGCAAAACTAAACATGATGCAAGAGTTTAAAAAAACACTATGTATACAGTAAACAGATATCAGTTGCTTGCTTGCGCTAAAAGATTGTGCATAAAGATTCTCTGACTTTTGCTAAACACTACTCTATTAGCAAATTGTTAAATGAGTCTTGGAGGGATTTCTTTCATTTAGAAAAACAGTTAATAAAACAACTTTTATATGTAGCTAATTGACTTAAAGCTGTACGGTTGTTAAAGTAAAACCAAATGTTTTTTAAAAGGATCTATCGAGAAAGGGGAGGTGAATGTAAAATGTTACAGACTACAGATTGTAAGAATCTTTTACTCACCTTTAATGGAGTATTCAGTTGCAGTACGGCTGTAGAAATGTGTCTGATACTGATCCATTTATGGGTTGACTCTTATAGACTTGATTCATCTCTTGTACATTGGATGTATTTTATTAAGGTAGGTTGCTTTCAGAGCTTTTTTTTACTGCTGGGGCAGGATTGCAAGACAATCCAGCAGAATCAGTGGTAGATAAAACACTCGTCACCAAGACAGGACTGTTTTATGAGCTCTATGTCATCATAAAGTGAAAATCATCTCTACCTGTGGAAGCTTGTGGGCTCCCTGATGAACATGTACGTCTCTAGCCGTTTTTCCTCTTCTCGTCAGAGTACACTAGCACTCTCCAGATCTGTATTAAATGAAACTTCAAAATGTTCTTCAGTCATTTAAACAAAAAATGAACCAGCAAATATTGCTTTGAGTAAGATGTGTAGCTGTGCTTTTATATTTCCACATCATATGACATTTACTTGCCAAACTTAGAAAACACTAGATGACATACTGTCAAAAGCACATAAAGCTGCATTAACCAGTGATTTTTCCAGTGGAAGTCCCAATGAGAGTCATTTATGTTTTTTTTTATAGAGAGCACTCCTGCATTATTCAGCAGCATTTCAGGACTGCTCACAGTTGTGTTTACTTCTGCAGCTGGACGACCAGCGGGCTGAAGAGTCAAGGCCGACTGTCTGTAGGCAGCAACCGGGACCGCGAGATTAGCATGTCTGTCGGCCTCGGACGATCCAAGCTCGACTCCAAGGGTGGGGTGGTGGGTGGCAATATTGACGTGAACACCCTGGAGATGGTCTGTAAGTAACCAAAGAATCAACCCCTCAGACATATGGTGTTTTTCCACAACTCATTAGTAGCTGTTCTAGCAGAGTGTAAATTGTGGATGTGTACCTCAGCCAGAGCTCAGTGTAGAGTTTGCACACAATGCTTGGAGCTGACGGTAAAATGTGGAGTTCGATGTAGACTCACATTTCTCTCTTTTAAATGGATGAATAAGTATGCATTGTATGTTAGGCATCTGGTGTGTAGTTTAGCTAATTTAAAACATGCATACATTCCTTTTGTACATCATGCCATTTATCCAGTTTGATTGCTATTTCCAGGATAGGTAAGGGACGGCAGTAGCTCAGGCCGAGATTAATAAAGTGTGTGTGTGTATGTGTATATGTATATATATGTGTATATGCTTAATGCACAAGGGCTTCTGTGAATACCCACTTCTAGAAAAGTGTAATCTTATGCTTTTGATTTAAGCCCTAAATTTGGATTGAGGGCTTAAATAAAAAAATAAAAATAAAAAAAACACAAAAAACCCACACAATAAAAATGACCAATAACTGTCTGTTTCTAGCCCACATCTCTGAGCACCCCAACCAGCAGCCTAGTCATAAGATCCAGATCACCATGGGTTCCACAGAGGCCCGTGTCGACTACATGGGCTCCAGTATTCTAATGGGAGTTTTCAGCAATGCTGATCTTCAGCTGCAGGATGAGTGGAAGGTCAATCTGTGCACTGTTGACACCAGCCTATCGGAGAAAAGGTATGAAATGATGTCATCGTGAGCTTATAATGCCACAAATCTCTGAGCACATTCCTGCGCCAAGAGACTTCTCTATTGAGGTTTTCTACAATCTGAACCATGTTAAACTTTAATGTTCCCGTGTCTCACCTTTTCCTTCTCCTCTATATTCTCCTTCTCTACTCTCAGTGAGATCTTTGTCCATGGAGACTTGCAGTGGGACATTTTCCAGGTGATAATTTCACGCTCCACCACACCAGACCTCATCAAGATAGGCATGAAACTGCAGGAGTTTTTCACTCAGCAATTCGACACCAGCAAGCGTGCCCTCTCTACGTGGGGCCCTGGCCCCTATATTCCCCCCAAAACCCCCGTTATCAACACTGAGAAAGGATCCGCAGAGCTCTGTAAGTGTGCCCTTTCTTATACTGCAGACCGGCATGATGAGGAGGAACCAAAGTTATTTGTATGAGACTCATTTGCTGTACCAATTTTGTTATTAACTCAATATAATCCAACATGATCAAGCTGCATGCAAATACAAAGATTGGTGTCTTTATATACAAACCACCAAATGCATCAAAACCTTAACCTAGTAAATTAGAACGAGCAGCATGTATTATATTTAGGTCCAATTGTCTCCTAACTGTCACAGACATGGATGCAGCCCATCATCGCCACTGGCCTGGAGTGCTGAAGGTTATTGCCGGGTGCCACATCTCCCTCTTCCAGATGCCCCTTCCTGAGGATGCTGTGCAGCTGGGAGGTTCAATGAGCCTCCATGGCAACCACATGACCCTGGCCTGCTTCCACGGGCCTAACTTCCGCTCCAAGTCGTGGGCTCTGTTCCACCTGGAAGAGCCCAACATAGCCTTTTGGACAGAGGCACAGAAGATCTGGGAGGATGGTGAGACAAAATATTTTTCTATTGTATAAATGGGATTCAAATCAAATTAAATATCAGGTACATGTGTGTAATATACGCTTCAGCGCTATAATCCCTCTGAGTATTTTTTTTCTGTCACTCCCAGGCTCCAAAGATGATTCTACCTACATTGTTCAAACACTGGATTTCCATCTTGGTCACAACACAATGGTGACAAAACCTTGTGGTGCACTTGAAAGCCCGATGGCCACTATAACCAAAATAACCCGCCGTCGTCATGAAAACCCCCCTCATGGTGTCGCCACAGTCAAAGAATGGTTCAACTATGTCACTGCCATGAGGAATGAAGGTAACCATTTTTGCACAAAACCTTTGTATTCTGTTTCTTCAATATTTCACGATCTATTTTTTCTTTTCCATGTGTTTTATGATTCCTTTATGTTTTAGCTAGGTGTGCAATTAAAACAGGAATGGAGAGCAGCAGATGACTTGTGACTATCTTTTCAGGCTCCATGGAGGCTACTGTCTGTCTGCCTTCCTTTGCAGCTGCTGCCTGTTACCATACCAGCAAAATACATTTAGACGATGCCCAACAAAGCGCAAACGAGACCTTCAACTTTAAAAAAAAATATAATAATAATAATAAACGCGTCTTATCTCTTGTTTCAGAGTTGAACCTGCTCAGGAATGTTGAAGCCAACAACCAAGAGAGTGGAGCCACTGCCAAAAGCTCCAGCCTTCTGAGCAGCTTCCGGAGCTCCTCGAGCTATAACCACGAAACTGAGACAATCTTTGCTCTGCCAAGAATGCAGCTGGATTTCAAGTCCATCCATGTCCAAGATCCTGATGAACCATCTCTAACAGGTTAGGACCTGACCCCAGAAAAGAATGTTACATCAAGGCTTAGAATCAGACTTGAATCTTTTTGTCATAGATTGTCAATAAATATTTGTTTATTGACGGTCTCAGCACAATGTCATCTATTTGCTGAACATCCGTTATTGTTTTCAACCTGGTTCAAAGAAATGAGTCTCAAATTGAGCCATTTTCTTGCAACTGAACTCTCCTCTGGCAGGTGTGCCAAATCCTTACTGCACATTCCTTGTATACACAAAGCACACTGCCTCTAATATTCCATAACAGCAGGGTTTTTAAGGCTTGAGGTACTTTTAGTTTCCTATACGTAGAACATGAGCTCCTACTCTCGCAGTAAAAATGTACATTTCCAAAACAGGTCTAACAGGTCAAACACTATTTGTTAACTATAAGGCCAACACTTCCTGTCAAAGTTCACATGCCTGTACTCTGTCTGTTGCACTTTAGGCTTATAGCTTAACGTAACCAAATTTACGTAACTCAGTGCCTTGGTTGATTTCTAATGCAGTTAATTGCAGAGGAAATATTTTGACAAGTTTGAAAGAAAGTCTGTGGATAGTACAATGCTGAATCTTTAGCATCGTTGAGTTGAAGTCAACTGATTTGTGTTCCAGACTCCGACAGCAAACCCAAAGTGGAGTGCAGCGTGGTGACAGAATTCACAGACCACATTTGTGTCACCATGGACGCAGAGCTCATCATGTTTCTTCACGACCTGGTGTCTGCATACCTGAAGGAGAAGGAGAAAGGTTCTTTTCTTCACTACACTCATTTATCCATTCCTTCTCTTAGCCATTCAGTCAGATTAACTTAGCAATGCATATAGTGATGTTCAACTTCCTGGGATAAATCCATGAGTCACCACCAGCACATCTAGCAATGAAAATGATTGTATTAAAAGACAAAAATATCCTCCAAAGCTTCTTGAAGGAAGCGAAGAAGAAATAATAAGATGAACTACATCTGTCAGCTTCTGTACCTTTTGAATCTGTTTGTATGCTGTTGATCTCATTTGAAAACAGCATGAAACCCAGGAAGCTGCGTGTGTTATTTTCACACAGTGGGGGGGGGGGGGGTCAGAGAGCACAATGCAGGCTGCATTTTAATGGGATTTCTATTGTTAGATTGTAACTGATTAGTAGTACTGCACTTTTTACTCAAGTTAGCAGGCATTCTACGTTTAAAAAAAAAGAATATTTTTATGTTTATTTTGTGCAATTTGCAACTTAAGAACAAACACAAAAATGGCAAGCTTTCAAGATTGATATTAGTTAGTTTAATCCTGGTCAATTAAAGTAGGGCACAAGGGTATTTCATTTGAGCCTTTATCCTTCTTATCAAGTCGTTCTGCTTCTTTATTAAAAATAGCTGTTTGACTTGTGTATTTATTGTTCAGAAATGTTTTTACCATATTAACAAGAAAACCTCAGAGCAGTGCAGCGTGGGAAAGTGCAAATGTCATTGCTTTCTTCCTCCGCATGTGTCCTCAGCGCTTTTTGCTCCACGGACTTTTATGGCTCGGCCAGGCCAGAAGAGCCCCACGGCCCTGCATGACGAAAGCTCCTCAGACAAGGACAACGATGACGGCATTAACTACACCACGGTCGACTGGAGGGAGTTCATGTGCAACACCTGGCACTTGGAGCCAACTCTCAGGTCAGCTCCACCTCATTACACCACAAGCATTTGTAGAGTTTCTAGACGCACAACTTCTCCTGATGGAGTTCAATTGAGTCAGAATGCTCATTCTTGAATAATGCTTATTTAAACAAGCAAGGGAGAAAAGGGCAAGGGCATTTCTGACACTGTATGAGCCTCTTTGGCATAGTGGTCATAACATATTTTTTGTAGTAACTAAGCACTTGTATCCAAATAAAAAAAACAAGGCACATTTTGTCAGTCATTTGTTTAGCATCGACAAAACTGCATCATATCCCCCCTTTTTCAGGCTCATCTCTTGGACTGGACGAAAAATTGACCCAGTTGGTGTGGACTACATCTTGCAAAAACTGGGCTTCCACCATGCCAGGACGACAATTCCCAAGTGGCTGCAGAGGGGTGTTATGGATCCACTGGACAAGGTCTTGTCAGTGCTGATCAAGAAGCTGGGCACCGCCCTGCAGGACGAGAAAGAAAAGAAAGGCAGAGACAAAGAGGAACACTGAGGAACACTCGTACCATATTCAAGCTGTGCAAAAGTTCGGTCACAACACTGGATAACTGTATTACAAAGGCTGATAAAAATGCTGTACAACATTTTTGTCACGCACTACACATCTTCCTACTACACATTGTGAAATTCAGCATAGTTGTTTACTGTGGTTCAAACCACTAGCGGCTCCGACTGAAACGTTTTGCACCAATGTTAATTTCTGTATATTTTGAACAAAGTAGCAAATATTAGTTTTATTTGACAGCTTTAATTGTAAAACCCTGCCTCTTTTACCTGTTGTTAATGACCTTACTGAAATCGCTTGAAAGTTTATTTTAAGGCTTACAAATATTTCATGAGAAATTATTTCTTAAACCATTGCCTTCAATGTTTCCCATGGAACACGTGGTAGATATGCTTGTGTAGTATTGTGTACGATATTTAAGAATAGTTCAGTCAAAGAGTTCTTGATTCTTTTTTTTTTTTCTTTTTTTTTTTAAATTCTTTTTTTAATGTGAACAAATAAATTCTTCGAGGTTACTGCATATCAACCACTTTGTCATGAGGATGAAATAAAGTTGTAATTATAATTTTAACTAAGACTACTATTTATGGTTATGTGAAATGCAAAGTCTATAATGTGTATTAGCTTGTTGTGTCAAGCTTAATTTTGTCTCTCTTTTTTTTATTCAAACAGCAGAACCAGTGTCTATGTTTCTTTAATGTGCTGGTTTCCTTACTTACTGGTAATAAAAAATATTGCCTTTTAATTATAAATAAAATTTGACGTTTTCTTTTGAAGTATTAAAACTAAAAAAAAATTTTAAGAAAAACATCATGATACTGAAAATCTAGGGGAATTTCTGGCGGTTTAGTGTGACTGTTAATTCCTGTTAATTACAACTTCAATGGCAATCGTGTCAGTTACTGCTAGAAATTTTCTGCTATTGTGAAAACAGTATACGTGTGACGAGATTTCTCCAGGAAAGAGCTGGCATACATGTAGCCTACTATGTTTGGTTGTGATATTCAAATGAAACTTTAATAGACAGCCGCATTTTCTTCGGGCTGTGATCACCTTTTGGATCTACAGTAGCCTATTAATGGGTGCACATTTTTGCTTCACTTTGCCATTTAAAACTGGATGTGTTTCATCTTTCCTGTCAAATACAATCCAAACCGTCTTGTCTTCGTAACTGTCAAAAGCCTGCTGTGTTAATGCAGGATATTCTGAATAATTCAACTCCACACCACAATATTTTAACAATGTTACTGTTTCTGAAGATATGTGTGATGTCTACTCACCATGAACTATGTTCTACTTTTGGTTCCATGCTAGGGTTTTGCTTTGTTTATGTTTTGGCTGGCAAGGAAGAACATATCGGCTCATTTAAGAACCAGAGAGCAGTGGGTTTCCCTTGTGATGTCTGTGGTGAGAGTACAGCAGTGTCACCTGAGAAAACCCAGACAGCATAGTGTGAGAGCCGACTTAAGTCTTTGCTTATGCTTGCCTGGGCTGTTCATCTAATTTTATTTTTGTTCCACCTGCTGCCCACACTTATGTTACACGTATCACCACATTGTATTTCTTGACTTTACAGAGCTCCATGCACACGAAAACAAAAAAATCACGAAAGCCAAATGAGTGGCCAGTAGATGGAGTCAAAAATCAGTAAGCCGAAAATCTGATTCCAACAGCAATATGTTCTGCTACTGAATTATGAAATCAAAACTAGTTGAAAACATGAAATGTCATAGAGAAACCAGAATTTTGAACAGCTTTTATTTCCAGTTCTTGTTCAAGCATGGTATGATTTAAGCTATTTTTTTCAAAACAGAATTGGATTTCATTCCAAAGATTAAGTAATTGATAACAAAATGGTGCATGTTAAATAAAGAAACAATATTGAAAGATAGCTTATTGTAGTTTAAATGCATAATACAAGGAAACCGTTACATTGGTTCTGTCAAATGCTTTCTATTAATCACTGGCGATTTTACAGTCTATTGGGGCCCTAGGCAAAAAATCATTGGTGGGCACTCTATCAGCGTTAATACCAGCAGTATAATAGATTTCAAGAACAAAGTCTCGATATAATTATTAACATCTCTGCCATGCTAAGCATTGCCTCACAAAAACAATGTGCCAACACAGGACAACAGAGACTTGACTCCAATTGGGTCAATTTAGAACCAAGTTGCTTTTTAAAGATTATTTATGGCCTTTTGCTAAATTGGACTTCTGAAGAGACAGTAAATATGGGGTTCACCAAATGGTCACAGGTTGAAAGAAAACAGTGCACCAAGGATTGTAGCCTCTTTATTATTAGTGTTACTTTTTAATTGAGTTTCTAAGTGCTTGTCACACTCCATCGGCTTGACCTCCATTTAATATTTTTTTTAAGAATATGACTGAAGTCCTGAAAGACAGTCTGGTAGTTAGCTTGTAGAGTGGACTTCCTTAAAAATAACTGACATCGCTTTTGCTGCTCTGTGTATGATAGCAGTGTAGCAGGTTCAAATCCCCCTGGCCTAACAATACAGGGTGTTCAACACTGTCACATCTTTTCGAAAAACATCCTTTTAGTGTATTGTTGAGTAGTATTTTGACAATCAATGTTTTTGTCTCCATCTATGACTGTCAAATAATCTATGCAAACGAATTACATATCAACACTGAGTGAATATGTATATAATGTATGTGTATTATATATATATATGTATATATATATGTGTGTGTATATATATATATATGTGTATATACTGTATATATATATATGTGTGTGTATATATATATATATGTGCCCATCTGTATCCACTTATTTCTCTAAATTAGTAGCACCTGTTTGAGCTCGTTAAAGACACCTGTCCACTCCACAGTCAGTCAGGCTGTGTTTCAGTTCTCTTATTTGCACCGAATGTCCTCCGAGTTGTCTCCTCCACTTGCGTCTTAGTCCCGCCCACCAGAGATGCACGGAGGAAACAAAGTCGAGGAGAGAGGACTGAGGAAATCAGTTTTAAGAGACATGAAACGTCCTTTCCTCGACGCGACAGCAGCTGATCACGTTCAGCTGTCAGTCAGACTAACAGCTGTTTATGTCCACACAAACACGCCCTGTATTATTTCTAATCAAACACACACAGTTACAGTGTTTAGTCTCTTTACCTGATAACAAACACCTGAAGAACAACCTACAGTCTGTTTCAAACCAAAAGGACAATTTCTACTGACTAGAAGATTTTATTTTGAATTGTCAATTTATTATTTGTTATTATTATTATACAGTTTTAACTTAGCCTAGCCTATATTTCGACAATAAACTCTCTATTTTATAAACAAAGATATTTACGTGTCAGGAATACTGAAAATGATTGATTAGAATCTAAATGATAAAACTTTCTGAAGATAAATAAGTGTAAATGTAAAGCGTGTTTGTGACTGACAAGACTCTCTCTTCATCAAACTGTCATCCTCATCATCATCAGACATTCAAACAGGAGAAAGTATGTGATCAGATGAGACCAAATAGAACTTTTTGGCCTAAACTTTACTCGTTGTGTTTGGAGGAAAAAGAAGGATGAGTACCGTCCCAAAAACACCATCCCTACTGTGAAGCATGGGAGTGGAAACATCATGCATTGGGGGTGCTTTTGTGCGAAGCGGGCAGGGCGACTGCACTGTATTAAGGAGAGGATGAATGGGGCCATGTATTGTGTGATTCTAATTAACAACCTCCTTCCCTCAGTCAGAGCATTGAAGATGGGTCGTGGCTGGGTCTTCCAACATGACAATGACCCGAAGCACACAGCCAGGATAACCGAGGAGTGGCTCCATAAGAAGCATATCAAGGTTCTGGAGTGGTTCTTATCGGTCTCCAGAACTAAATCCAATAGGAAAACTTTGGAGGGAGCTGAAACTCAGTTTTGCTCTTTGCCTCTGCTTGTTTATTAATTCATAAAGACTAGTGTTTTAATAAAACACATCAAATCTTAGCACTTAGTTTACTTAGTTTGCTATTTCACAGCTTGTTTATTGATCCGTAATAGTTAAAACTTATTTTATTATATAAGATGTTTTTTTTCAACAAGGACCTTTTTACCTTTTGTAAAAAGGATTAAATAGACTGATTGAAAGCACCCTGTGTGTCTACGCGCAGGTGTTTTGACTGATTCTTTATTATTCTCTACTTTATTTGTAATTTAAACAGTTCTGACAAATACACAGTCCAAATTAGGGCCCTATAATCATGATATTAATGGATATAACTCAAACTATGTTTATCAAAAAACAATATTTAAATAAAACTCCCTTTAGATGACCCCAAAGAACCAGAACCTTTTGAGAATAATTTGAGAACCTCCTCAAATTAAAAAAAAAAAAACCCTAAATGAATGCAACTAGGAGGTTGCTATGTCTTACATATTTTAGACCTTAGTGCAGCTTTGAGATTCGAACATGAATTCTTAATCAACTCACATAAGCACTAAGGTGGATATCTGGCTCAGTACTGCGCTGTCTTAGAACCCATCTTTCTATTAGACCTTTATCTTTGCCTAGGAACCTCTCACAGACGTACTGCTCATGAAAACTCCCACAGCTCTCCCATCCATCGTCTTTTACTGTAGCCTTATTTTCCAAGTTAACTGTTTTGCACCAATATACCGAGACAAATTCCTTATACATGTAAGTGTACTAGGCAATAAAAAAAACGATACTGATTCTGTACAGACTCCCACTTAGACATGTGTCTGTAACTCTGCATTTCTCTCTATTGTAGGAGAAAACTATACTCTAATTTAAGCTGCTAAAATAGTGACACAGACAGACTTCCAGCATATACAGTAGCACTACTCGAAGTCTTGGTTGGGTTTAAAGGACTTGAAATATGGATTTAAATAACCTTTTATATAACGTTTACTTTAGACCTTCCATCATGCCGTATATGTTAATAACTTGATACTATTATTTTATAAGGGACTATACAAATTAATCAATATCAGAAAATGTAGGTAAATTTAGGGCCGGCAGTAGCTCAGTCCCTCGGAAGGTTGGGAACCGGGGGGTAGCCGGTTCGAGTCCCAGTGTGAAATTTATCTGGTAGCTGGAGAGTTGCCAGAACACTTCCTGAGCACTGGGGTGCCCTTGAGCAAGGCCCCCCACGCCACACCAGCTGATGTCTCTCCGTTAGTGCATGTCCACATGCATAAATATGCCTATGTGTTGCATGTCCATCAGCATGGAAACACCTAATTTCCCCTCAGGATCAATAGAGTAAAATTTAAAAAAATTATGAAATAAAAATTGAGCCCGAGTAAGGTAAAAAAGACAAAAAGACACCAAACAATCATTTATCAACATAAAGCCCACAGAAGAACCTCTGGAATTTATTCTTCAAGGTTGCATTACTGTAGCTTTTTAATTCGGCAGAACTGTTCAGCAATTAGTTTAGCCTAACAAAACGCAGAGTGTGGAACAATGTTGTTATGATTGCAGTTCATAAAAATGGGATAGATTGGATTTTGTAGCCATGCTAGCAGTGTGGCCCAGGGTGCTGTACGACCCTGTTGTAACTTGTCGTCTTTTCTGTTTCATGATGTACAGTGCAACAAAACACAAACAAGTCAGAGTAACTTGGGATCCATTATTAATGTTTAAATTATTTGTCTGTGCAGTACCATAGTAATTACCAAGAATAGGTGAAGAATAAATCCAAATAACTTCTTCTGGCAACATAAATGTAATACAGGAACAGGTTTAGAAGATTTTACCATCCAACCATAGTTGTAATTCATTGTCAGTATTTTCAGTATATTGTATTTTGATAAAGATTCAAGGTTAGACATTAGATCCTCTAATTAATCTGATTTATGTTTGTGGCAAGCTTCAAAACATTTATAGTGTGAGTATATTTTAAAAAGTCTGTCAATTTTAACTTGTTTTATTGCATTTTATTATTTCTTTAAAGAACGTCGATCAGTCCATCTTCTTTTTCAAGATTCGTTTTTGTAATTAACCCATTTGTACTTGAGGATAGGAATTGGGGGTTTTTTCCAGCTCTAATCCCAATCGCCATCCAGCAGTTTTTTTGCCATTTAAAACTAGAAATAGCATAGCAAACATTCTGCTTTTCTGAGGAGCAATTCTTTTCTTAAGAAAATCCCCAGCAAAAAAGTGGTGTGCCAATTTGCAAACAGAGTCTGAACATTTTAAGAAAGTAGAAAACCTTTTTCTGAACTGAAGAGGAACCCTGCCCTGTAATTTTCTGCAAAGGATTACTGTCTGATGAGTTAACAACTTTAACAAAAAAAAGGTTGTAAAGTCAAAGAAAGATACAGTCGACGCTGAATTAATCTGCAGCAGTGTCCTTAATGCCCAGCACCCCTTAATTCTGGGTATTGTTCAAAATCAGATTGGAAAGTTTTTGAAAATTATTCAAAATATGTATTAACTGACTACCTCCAGATAAAAATGTAAAATGATTAATTCATCAGGAAGTATTCTATAAGGATTTAGTGTGAGCAAGACAACAATCACTCAATACTGAGACAAAGACAGGTCAACGCACATCAGCACAGTTTAGCAGACGGCTGTTCCGTCATGATCCCGGGTCTGCTAAAGATTTCTGCCTGTAAAAGGGAAGTTTTTTCTTGTCACGCTATGACGGATTAAGCTGGGCTCTTGTAATATAGCTATAAGTAAGGTCCTTTACCTGCTTCTTGTAAACATAACGATGAGCAAGGTCTTGTTACCTGCTCTTTTGTTAATGTTAACAAAGAGTAAGGTCCTTTACCTGCTTTTTGTAAAGTGTCTCGAGATAACACCTGTTATGAATTGATGCTATACAAATAAAGATTGATTGATTGATTGATTGAAAAATTTCAAACTTCAGCAGAAAGTTACATCCGTTACCATTTGTGAATGAGGCTTCTTAACACTTTTGGAAATAACGACTTTCAATACTAGGAAAGGGCCTTGAAACAAATTTAAGCATCACAGAAGTTCAAAATGCCAGAGAGTGACTCAGAGTAAAAACAGCTGAGATAGGGGCTGACAGAGTTTAAAAAAAACAAAAAAAAAAACCTGCATATGGAAGTCTATTAATCTCCACACAGAAGAGCTAAACATATGCTCGAACTAAAGCACACAAAAATAAGTTGCCTTTCTTGTTTGTGAGCTCTTTCATTTGTGGGGAGAAATACAGTCATCTCACCTCATTATTGAAGTTTAAACTACAGATTAGAAAAACAAAGGATAGACATTCAAAACTCAAAGTAACATATCTGAGTCATAAAATGGCACAGGAAGATTACTTCTGGTAACAAAGCCTTTGTTAAAGTGTCTCCTTGATTAAACACAAAACAAAGGTTAGTTCCTAAAAGTCATGTAAATGACAATGTTTAATCTGAAATGGCCAAAGAAGCAATCATGCAGGATGCATTGCAAAAACTAATAGCAATTTGTGCATACAATCCTGGGGTGCTTTGACCATTGTATTTCTGTAGTGTGTAAACTTGCCTTAACTTAGTTGCAGTTATTGAAGTAATTATCGTGGTTTCACTAATAAGTCATTTCATTCAATAAGGAGAGACAAGTGAGCTTAAGAAATGTATTTATTACAATGATGTGACTTGACAGAAGCTTTGGCGTTTGGACTCTGTGGGGTGGATGATGCATTTCGAGAATGAAGTTCTGCTCGTCATTAGGATAGATCCCCACATGGAGTCCGGACCCTGGTGGTGGAGAACTGATGATTTGATGTGACCGAGTGGGAGAAGAATTGATGGAAGATGACTCTGCTGCTGGAGATGGCGGTGATGGGGAGGTGGAAGGGTACGCGAACGCCAGCATGAAAGAACAAGGGAAGAGAAGGAATCATATTTAAAAGGAGAGCTGAACGATGATAGGCTAAAAACGAGGGAGGAACGCCGTGCCATTGGTTAGATGAGGTCTAACAGGACAGCTGATTAGCCCACTGACCGTGGAAATGTGATGGTGTGAGATAGGGTGAATGAGAAAGACCTGAATCATGGATCACTTAAGTCTTCCTTACTGAACTTAACTGAAGCTTCATTTCCACCATTTTATTTCCCAGGAAAGTTATATCATGTTCCTGAAGTACTGGAAGTTTTAAGTTGAGCCTTGCAGTGCTGAACAACTCACCACAGTGGTTGAGTCAGTCAGCCCCTAACCGGAAGATCAGGGGTTCGATCTCCCAACAAGTCGAAGTCGATTTACCAGGCCAGTTGAGAGGTATTAGTGGTAGTAAGTTTGCTCACAAATTATTTTCGCACACATCTGCCCTCCTTTACGAAGTATAGATACTCCCATGTATAACTCAATGTGTGCCAAGTTCCAAAGATTTAGGATGAGGTAGCACCTGAATCTGAGCACAAAGATAATGGAGTCTATCTTCGCCCTCAGATGTTCATGCTGATATTTTGCATCTACCAGAGAAAGCAGTGACTCCATTAATCCATAATTTCCACCTTTCCAGTGCCACTGCTGCAAATTAGAAGTTATGATGCACAAAATAGTATCCACAAAATATGATGGTAACTCGCTAATTAGCTGTCAGGATTATAATAACGGTTCAGCGAATGGTTCATGTCCCGTGGTTTGACGCAGGAATGGTTAATAAGAGGAAAGGCGGCAGGTGGAGAGACGGATGAGCAGCAGCAGAGGAGCCTGTGCTGACAGTTTAGGCTGAGCCAAAGAGACAATAATTGCACCGATCTCCGTTTTCATTTTGGTTCTATAACCAACCAGGCAAAATTGTTCAGGATACTGGCGTTTTTTTAAAGCCATGGTTTCTCAGCCTTCCTCCGTCGTTGACCGGGATGCCGGTGAAACACACTTACAGTATTTAGCCTGGTAAATGACTTGAGAAACTCCCGTCGAAGTCAGCGGACAGAGAAAGCGTTTTTATGTGAAATGAATGTAACCAGGGATCAACAACCGGAGCTGATCGAGCGACCTGCCAGCCATATGGTTCCAACTTCGGCAAGTCAACCATTTATTTACATTAAATATCATGGATGTGGATAGTGTTACTTCACCACTATCCAATGCAATGTGCCATAGCCTTTGCGTAGTGGCAGGTAGGCTATTTGAGCACATCAGTCTGCGTGCAGTTCTATTACTTGATGTACAGTAGGCGATAGAGGGATACAGACTCTTAAGAACGGACTATTAAGTGTGTTTTGCCCATTACGTTGTGACTCACAATAAGCTTAGTGATAGGCTATTTAAGATGGAGGAAGTTTCCGCGCATGTCCCATAATAACTAGCAAAATTTGGTGCTTGTAATTTAAAATGCATAGCCTATAACTTTTAATAAAGAGCGCATTCTATATGGTTTTGTGCTTCTTTATTATTTATCGAGGTTGCGTGATTATTCGAGTCAACGGTCTACGTGTGCTTAGCTTCAACTTTAGAACAATATTTGCTGAAAAACGATGTTGCTTTGTTTACCGTTTTCCATTGCTTATGCCGAATCCAACGGAGGACCTTGCTCTTTGCCAAGAAACTATTTTTATGCTAGGCTACTGCTTATTAGAGCCAGAAAATCTTCAAATATCTTTATGTTGATTTTGGCCTATACTAAATGTATTTAAGGTAGCCTAATGTAGTCCACGGCAGGGTACTGTATCAACGGTACTGACTGTTTTTTGGCTGTTGCATTTACTCTGCATGGCCAGCCGATCTATACTTTTCAATTGATGTTGTGAAAAAAAGACATCTTTTTAGTTTTATGTAAAGCTATTCAGTTTTATGTTTATGTGAATTTTTGGTTTTGTTGGAACATAGAATTAGAGAATATTTCTTCCTGGAATTTAGCCATTGCCCTTCCTCCATGGGAAACACAGTATTGAATTTCATCAGTTCTGTGAGTCTTGCTTTGTGAGCACTTTTTGTTCAGAAAGCATTTCTTTCAAAAGGGGTACCTAAGCCTTGGGGGACAGAAGTCTGATTAAATTTACTCAGTATTCAGCTTTCACACTTGAACTCTCCAGACTGAGTGCTAAAACTATGCCTACAGTAAGCAGAATGTCTTTGTTTCAATATGAGAAATCAGTATCTGCATGGCTTTTACTCAACCCTGAAGAGTTGCGGTTAACTTGAGTTTCGCATCATGGTGTCAATTTAAAACTTATTTGTGTTTAGTTAGTTTCTGTTTGCAGACCCTGCATTTGTGAAGGTCCTTGACCAATAGTTAACCAAAAGCATTACATTATGCAAGTAAGAGGTTGAATAATCGTATACAAAATAATATTGGTCTGTAGTGATGGAATGATTCACTAAACTCATGATGTGGGGTTCACGATTTATTTTACAAAATGAAACAAGACACATTTTGACCGAAAAAAATATTCCTTGGGCGCTGCAAATCCGCTTGTCAGTGTGGTTTGGCCTTTGCATGTTTTTTTTTTTCTGAACAAGGGAAGATGTTTGGAGCTTCTCATTGTGCTGTCGATTAAATGATGCATCATGTTAGATGTGCTATTTGTGTAGTCCCCTGTCTGCTTGCAATATTTGCACAGAGTTTTTGTCTTCCCCTGTTGTCATCTCACCTTTTTCATTTTCTGTCTTGATGAAGCCAAAATGCTTTGAAACCTCCTTTTTAAAAGATGGTGTTTCCTGAATTTCAAAATCTTGCTTTGCACCTGCCAACCGCCTTTGCTTTACTGCTGCTGAACCTCACCATATTATTGCGATTCATTTTTCAGAGTACCGATGTGAAATTTGACACTTTTGAATCGATTTATCAGGATTAATCTTAACATTCCTAGTCGTCAGTAGCCTGGTGGTTAGTGCATGTGCCCCAGAGACGCTGGTCCTCCAATGTGGTCGGCCGGGCAGCCGTTCAAATCTGACCTAATGCTCCTTTCCCACGTCATTCCCAACTCTCTCCCTGATTTTTAACATCATCTCTATCTCGAAGTAAAAGCCCCTAAATAAACCTTTGGAAAAAAAAATTGGGTTAAATATTGTTTGGGTTTTTTTTACTGTTGAATTTGTATGTATTGTATTTGCACTGCATATCCATCATATGTTGTTTTCCAGAGGAGGTTTTGTTGTTTTCATGGCAGCATTTCTGTTTTTCTTGACTTCCTGCTTTCAGTCAAATGTATGTCAACTCTTATTTACTGTTTGTACTAACCTCATGTTTTAGTCTGTTGCTCTTGGAACTGGCTTGTATTCAAATTGTGTTGGCAGAAAACTGTTTCAAATGGATCCTCAGTTTGGCTGTTTTAATGCATATGAACTGAGCCTTTAGTAAGTATGTAGTAGTAACATACAGTATATCTGTCCATATGCAATTGTGTGACCTTGTGTTTGAATGTTATGTCAACATAAGTGAACCAGACAAGCATTATTTCCACATTTGTGTCTTTGAATTTTAAATCTGTTGCCAAGTCTGTTAAGATTTTCCTAAATTGTAACTAGGTAGCACAATTTAGTTGTAAATGAATACTTAGTTTGCTTAATTACTTTAATTGGGATCATTTGCATGGTGGCTCACAAGAGAGTGTACTGCAATGGCCCAGAGTATTTCAGTAAGAAAAGTGTGCAGCTAATTCAAAAAACAGATTCATCTCTATGAATGATGAAGTTTGACATGGTTAAACAATTTCTTACTTTGCTTTAGTCAACATTTTATAAATTGGTGACTAAATCATTATGTACAGGTATAATTTGTTGTCAGATGTCTTGACACTTAATATTCCAATCTCCATATGGCATAATAACTAATACTAGGAACTCTGGGAACCCATGAGGGTTGTGAAAATGGCCAAAGGGCAGACTCCAATGTTTTATCATAGACCAAGCTTTTTTAAAGCTCATAATTAGTCCCAGTAGGAAGTTCAAGGACACATAAGTTATACATTATTGCTGCACAGTCATATTCAATTATCCAACTACAAAACCAGGCAGTAATTACAGTCTTATATGGATGGCTCTGAATGTTTCATGAGAGTGTGTAGTGACATACATACTGATACATCGAATTAAGGTTGCGACTGACAGTCTGGGACCTCAAAAGAAATGTTTTCTAATTCAGTAAAAGGATACTTGTTCTCTGTAAGTGTTTCATTAGCATATATTAAGATCCAAGGCAGAACAATTAATGCATGTTAATGACCAGATGTATTTACAAGTCTGATCTGATTGTAAAGTTTTGATTGTTAGAATAAAAGATTTTTGGTTGTATCTGTATGTGTTGTTTGTAGAGACAACGCATACAGATACAATCTGTATGTGTTTAATTTAAAGAAAAAGAGTAACACACATGTAAAGTCCGGTAAACAAAAATAACATAAAGTACAAACAGGGAAGTACAAATGAAAGACAGTAATTATACATTAAAGTAAAATAAACCCATAAAGACATATGCATAAATAGGGAAATCATTATTTCAATAGAGGTCTCAAGGGAAAAGGTTTTAAAAATAATCCATAAATTTGTTACAATTTGTGTTGTTAACAGGGACATGAAAAATCCACTTTGACCGTTTTATAACATTTGGGTAGTCTGAATGTCTATTGACCCACAAAATCCAGAAAATCAGTTTAATCCAGTCCTTTGTTTGTGATCTGCATAAGTCTGACAAAACAGAAAAATGCTATTTGAAATTTTCTCAATTTGTGACATCAACACAAGTTGGATTGTGTTAAACTCTACAATCCCCTGCTTTCTCCACCCATTGACTCCACCGCAGCATAGAGCAAAACTTTTGTTCATGGACAAACTTGGACTTTTGCCCATAATAATAATGGCTACTACAGGGACCCATAATAAGCACACTTGGGGCCCAGCTAGTTTGGGCCCCAGATGGGAGAAACCTTGGTTGCCCATGTCTAAGCTAGGGCCCATGTAATGCCCACCTTGAGCCCATCTGGGCTTGCCCACATGGGGCCACCGTGGAACCCCTGGACAGAATTAACCGGGACCCAGCTGGGCCGCCCAGATGGGGCCCATTCACCAGCCCATATCTGACCCACATTGGCCCCACATGGGTGTGTTGACATGGTAGGGTCTAAATGAAACATCTGTTGTGTGCTTTGGTGAAAATATAAAATGAATCAAGCACCAGAGGATCATTGTGACCCGGTATATACCAGCTCTCTTAGAACGCTTTTGGTTTGTGTGTCTCTTTAAATACAATGAGCCCCCCTGAGTCTCCCATCATCATTCACTCCTGGATTTTCCCCAATATGTCCCCTTTAAATGTGCCAGAAGGAACATGCTCAATTTCTGGAAAAAAAAAAGACATACACTAACTTAATAATAAAGCAGTACTTTCCTTTCAAGGTAATCATGGCTTACATTGATTGCTTTTAGTTTAGTTTTGTCCAAGAAACACGTGTCATTATGAAACGGAATCTAACGACTTTGCACTGACTCACTTTGCAAAAAGATGCACCATTAAACAATAAGCAAAAAATGATCCGATATGCATAATTATGATTTGGTTGTTTAGACTCGCCTGCTGTCATCTGTAAACACATTGCGAGCTTTATGCTGAGAAAACCTTGTGAAAAAGTAAAACAAAGTGGTAAAGGAAATGACTCAAAGACTGTCTTTTCTGTTGAGACATTGACACTAAGCTAGCCCTAGCTGCCAACCACCCGTTCAACAGAGATGATCTGTAACATGCAAGGGCACAGTGAACCTGTCTGCACGATAAGGGACTTCTCCAAGGCCAATGATGGGACTGGGTTATTGATTATTAATTTGTACTCCCTGCCTTATTTAGTAATGTAAATGCAACTGAAACAAGATCTTGGCTTTTCCACAGAAACTCCAATGAAGTGATCTGTTTTTTTTAAATAACCAACTGCAATGGTTTTCTTAGAAAACCTAAATTGTCTGCAAACTTTGTTTAGGAGAACCAATGCACATCATTCAAACACACCATACAAACCATGAGGTTTATATTTGTTGACATGTCAATTATTTACATTTCTTCATATAATTCTTCATAAATGTCTAAATGTTATTTGTAAATCTAATGTAAAAAACCCATGTACCCAGGTATTTTGCAATTTGCATCAGTCCATCTCCCATCCTATTCTTCTTTCTGCATCTTGTCCCATCTCCCCCATCCCATTTTCAAGCCCAGCACAGTTTAGCAGATGGCTGTTCCGTCATGAGCCCGGGTCTGCTGAAGATTTCTGCCTGTTAAAAGGAAGTTTTTTCTTGCCACGCTATGACGGATTAAGCTGGGCTCTTGTAATATAGCCATAAGTAAGGTCCTTTACCTGCTTTTTGTAAACATAACAATGAGCATGGTCTTGTTACCTGCTCTTTTGTTAATGTTAACAGACAAACAGTAAGGTCCTTTACCTGCTTTTGTAAAGTGTCTCGAGATAACGCCTGCTATGAATTGACGCTATATAAATAAAGATTGATTGATTGATTGATTGATTGATCTCAGATGAGCTCGGGCACAGAGAAGCTGGCGGCGTTTCTGGGTGTTGTTGATATATGGCTTTCACTCTGCATGGTAGAGTTTTGACTTGAACTTGTAGATATACTGTAGTACCAAACTGTGAACTGACAAGGGTTTCTGTAGTATTCCTGAGCCCACGTGATGATATCCTTGTGATGTGGGTTTTTAATGCAGTGCTGCCTGAGAGATAGATAGATAGATAGATAGATAGATAGATAGATAGATAGATAGATAGATAGATAGATAGATAGATAGATACTTTATTGATCCCGAGGGAAATTCAGGTCACATGCATTTAATGTTGGTTTTATGCCTTTCTGCTTATGTGCATATATTTCTCCAGATTCTCTTAATTGTTTGATAATATTGTAGACTGTAGATGATACAGTCCCTTAATTCCTTGCTATTGTATGTTGAGAAATGTTCTTAAAGTGTTGGACTATTCGTTCATGCAGTTGTTCACAAAGCATTGACCCCATCTTTTCTTGTGAACACCTAAGCCTTTTGGGGATGCTCCCTTTATACCCAATCATGACCTTCACCTATTTCCAATTAACATATTCATCCGTGGAACTGTTTTTTGATCAACTTTCCTAGTCTTTTGTTGCCACTGTCCCGCCTTTTTTGGAATGTGTTGCAGGCATCACATTCAAAATGACTGAATATTTGCAACAACAACAAAAAAACAATCATGTTTATCAGTTTGAACATTTAATATCAAATATTTGTGGTGTATCCAATTTAATTCAGGGTGAAAAGGTTTTGCAAATCATTGTTTTTATTTACTTTTTACAAAACATCCCAACTTCATTGAAATTGGGGTTTGTACTTACAGTCCCTATCTGAGTGAACTGTAGTTGAGTAGAGACCCCCATGCAATATGTCTTTATGATGTTGAGATTTCTATTTAATCCTTCCACTTGTGTGCTATGTAAAGATTTCCCACAAGCATATTAATAAAGGATTCATGATTTAAGTATTTTTTTCAAATTGTATACAAATTCACCTTTATGCTACTCTAGATTTGTAAACCTCAAACATTGTTTTACACCCTGATATTGATTAAGAGGCAACATGACCAAGAATTGTTTTTCTTCCACACTTTGCTTTTTATCTGTTCAGTTATGTTAATTTGGATTGCTCTAAACCTCAGACAATGTAAAAAGTTTTCATTAACAGTCGAGCATTTGGTTAGACATATATTTCTAACTTTTAGTGATGCAATGAATGTGTTGGGGTTTCGGGCTGTGGTACAGTTGGCAGAATTGGTCATCTCTCAACCAGAAGTTTGGGGGTTTGATCCCCAGCTCCTACAACAATACCTCTGTTGTGTCCTTGGCCAAGTTGCTACTGCTGCTTTTTATATGTATGAATGGGATTTGTAAATGTAACCCATATGAAATATAGGGCTCCTAAACCTATATTTGTTGTTTGGATATAGGTGTAATAGAGAGAATAGCAGTAGAGAGTGCAGTGAAGTTGCTGCTTCTTGACCTGTCAATCACCCTGCAGACGTGAGGTTCACAGCCACGAGCGGACGGAACTTCGGCATGATTGCTGTAAAATAATTATAAAACCTTGATTAATCTAGTCTAAGGAATATTCTTATGTTAATAAGTTTGCTGTTTCTAGCAGAAACAAGTTGTAAACTTGAGGACGACAACTTTGGTCAGTGTTCTATGAATCTCAGGTGAGTTTGAGCTCCTATTGCAAGTTAGCATAATGTTTTGCTAGCCTCTGGTGAGAGAATGGACCAATATAAGCTGTTTAAGTTTAGATACTAAAGGAAAGGATGAGGATAAACTTTATTGATCTCCCAGTGGGGGAAATTTGGGTAGGGCTAAAAGATCAAAGGTATTTACGAGATGACTTTCTGAAGCTACCACTGTATTTTTGTGCACTTTATGTCATTGTTTATGTTTTGAAAAAGGTCGCTAATGCTAACGCGGGATGCTAGCGCGAGTTGCTACTGGCTAATCTATTGTATTTGTCTGGTTAGTAATTTGATGTGGAACTGTATGCTAGAAGCTAGCAAATGCTAATTACTAAACTAAGCTATGGTTCAGAGCAGCACCACTTCAAAGGTTTAAAGCACATTTCAAATGTGTTTTAACTCATTTGTTGCACTAGTTATGTGTAACAGTAGTCAAAACTTAAATTTTAAAATGCAAATCTTTGTTTAAAAGAGTTTAAAGAAAGGAAATATGAAGAGTATAAAGGATTATAAAGATTGATAATTCATTTATCTGCTAAAATACCATGACATATGGTGATTAAATGAAAGACACTATATTTTTGTCGTGAAAAGGTAATTGTTGTAATACACAGCATTTCATTTTGAATGTATTTAGAGGTATTTCCTTAGATTTTGGCTATACATTGAAAAATGCTGATTGAAGTAGAAGTTAATGAGGTCTCATGTTAGAAACAGAATAAGAACTTGATAATTTACAATTCTGCACTATTTGTGTAGGGTTTTTGTTTTTTTGTTTAGTTTGAAGTACCAGAAAAGAGATGAACTTGATGGCGAGCCCAGCCCGTGAGTGAGGAGGTCGGTCACACAGTGTGGCCAGCTGCAGGACCTGCTCAGAGGACGTTGGATTGCTTGAGTCATTTGTTCTTTTTATCCCAGATAAGACACGTACACTCTTATTAACCTACCCGGGTAGTAGTAGTAGTAGTAGACATTGACTTTGAAAACACACCTCTGGAATTTTTTCCCGGAAGCTGAACTCTTTTGCGCGTTGAACTTTTCTCACAATTCATCTTTATAGAGGAGAATTCAAGTCCAACTCGAAAGGACTTTTTTTTTTTCCTATAAATCATCACTGTAAATGGTTTTTATGCTAAGAAGGCTTTAAAGAGTGTCAACTGTTCAAACCAACACCAACTCCTTTTTGTCAGTCATTAAAGGTGCATACTCTTTTAGGACCTAGATTGATGTTAGTATCTTATCTATCCAACCAGGTTAGGACCACAGGTGCTACATTAATTATAATGGTCAGTTTAAAGTACTGTACATAGCCGAGTAAATGGATGTGTGACCTGTAGTGTACAGTAAAAGCGCAGTCAGAAGATTAGAAAGACTAAAAAAGCACGATAGCTGAAGACCATTTCCCATTTCTTGTCAACACTGTTTTGTGTTGTCAAAGCTGTGCCCATTAAGCTTCCACAAAAGTCCTCGTGAATTTTGTTTCATAATGATTTGGGGGGGGGGGGGAAATTGTTAAAGAATAAAAAATGTAGCTGCTTCTAAAAGTATCTATGGGCCTGTTGTAGTGTATCGATATGTTATTATGATAATGTAGTGCTGTGGAGATATATATTGTGTATAGCTGTTGTTTTTTCAAGATTCAAGATTTTTATTTGTCACATGATCATACAGATGTGCAGTGAAATGTAAGGACTGTTCCACAGGCCATGCAATAACAATAATGACAATAAACACTCAGTTTAGCAATAATAGAATAGAATATTTGAATGTACAAAATAATAAATATAGAATAGAATACTGTAAACATTGTATAGTGTCAGTGTGTGAAGTGTAAAAGTGACCAGGGTCCAGTAAAAATAGTAATGTTCAAAAGATTATTGAATGTACGAAAAGTATAAAAATATAGAAAAATGTAAACAATGTCCAGAGGTGTCAAAGTGCAGATTTATGTTTTTAACCAAGGAGAGTGGAGTTAACAGTCCGGATAGCCTGAGGAAAGAAGCTTTTTCTGTGTTTGCCTTGATTTGTCGAAGGCAGAGGGTAGGAACATGGGCAGTCTGTTTCCCTCGTGGTGGGGGGTCACTCATGATCCATTTGCCCTGGCTGTGCTCCTCCTGTTGAAGATGTCCTGGAGGGACCCATGGTGCGCTCTGCTGTTTTTAGCACCCTCTGCAGGGCTCTTCGGTTGCATACAGTGCTTTTACCACTGGGTGATGTTTCCAGTCAACACACTCTCCACCGCGCTGGAATAAAAAGTCTTCAGGACCTTCACAGAGACTTTGAATTTCCTCAGCTGTCTGAGGTGATAGAGGCGCTGCCTCGCCCTCTTCACCTGACTGTCTATGTGGGTTACCCGTGTTAAATCCTCCAAGATGTGCACCCCCAGGTACTTGAGGCTACACAACCTGTCCACCAGCGTCCCATCAATTCTCAGTGGGGTGTAATCCCTCTGCTGTCCTCTCCTGAAGTCCACAATCAGCTCCTTGGTTTTGCTGATGTACAGGAGCAGGTTGTTGTCCTGGCACCACTGTGACAGGTTTCCAACCTCCCCTGTATACGCCTACTTTTGGTGTAGCTTGAATCAAATGCTCTTAGCCATTATTGTTTTTATATTATATTGTGTGAATTTCACTGTGGACTAATATAGCGTCATTGTTCACTGCTTGTGTATTGTTATGAAGATATTAGTATGTTTTGTTTCTTAACAGAGACATTGTCTGTCTCCTGCACAGAGACTAGAAATTAGCTCGTGGATAACTCTGGTACAGCTAAAAGGCTGCACACTTTTCACAACAAACAAATAAAATAAGAAAGTAGAATCCCAAATATTGATTTTATTTTGTCTGACAACTTTGTTCTTTTTTCCGCTTCAAAGTCAAACTGTCTTGTTCTGTTTCTTAATGTAACTTTTGAGTATCACTTTTTCATAAAGCAAAAACTAGGCAATTAAAAGCAAGCAACTATTGTTTGTTTTATTACACACAATTTTAGACTCAAGCAAAACCAATTTACCCCAAAATAGATCACAGATTAAGAAAAGAGGATTAATATGTTCATTGTGCACATAATTGCTCAGCTTTGTAAAATGTCAATGTTCTTCTCACTTCCAACAGACAAAATCTGGAATTGCTTTGATGTTCAATGAGGAGACCAACAATACATATGATGTCTGCTTAAAACTGACCAAAGATGTATTAACCATTCAGAAGATGGATGTGGTTTGCACAAGTGGAAGTGAGCCCCAAGTAAGTGTAAGTGTGCCAGAGTCTTGCATTTGTTACTCAGGCTATATTACTTCAGAATACTTTTTCAATGTTCATGATTTATTTTTGCCAATAAGAAACTCCCACTTTCTAAAGCACAGAACTGTTGTACTGCGAAGACAGGCTTCTGGCAGTCTGGGCTTAAGCATCAAAGTAAGCAGATACTTGTTTATTATGTAGAGAATAAAGTGGATATGAAAAAGTTCTGGGTTACAGGCATGACTGCGTGAGAAATCTTTCTTTTTTTTTTCAGAGTTTTAAAACAGCCTTTTAACAATGTTTTTTTTTTCTGTTTTGTCTCTCCTGCTTCTCAGGGAGGGGCAGAGCACAAAGTGCCTGTGGTTATTTCAAAGATTTTTAAAGATCAAGTAGGTAAGACAGTTTCATTTCACTACTTCACTTACTTTCTCCACTACTCACTTTCACAACTTTTTTTATTTCATTGTATTTGAGTTAAAATGAACAACTCATTCATTCATTTTAGGCTTTGTTTTAACTTGAATAGCATCATTAATGCTGTTTGTTAGCTGTCTGAAGGCTTCCCTTCAGAAATACAGGAGACATAAACTGTACTGCATTAGCAGTACATATATGTATGCAATGCAAGCAAACAAATTATTCGCTGTGACTTCACCCAGATTATTTGATCCGCAGCAAGTCCAAGAACTCAGGATATTCTCAGAAGAATTCAGCCCGAGCCAATTGGAGGGAGAGTGACGTTTCTATACTGACTGCTGCATGGTGCATAGAGTGTCTTCACACGGCCATTATGATCTCCATGAAGGGTCTTCAAAAACTTTAACCAAGTCCTGTCAGATTTTTTGACACAAACATACTACATAATGTCTTATGCACACAGTGGTAACTGATGGACTCAGTATGTAAGGGGGGTTTCAAATCTGATGCATTTTTATATAGTCCTCACTTTTTTTGTTAATTAGGTGTGCCGTTTTTCCCTCAGTAAAAAAACTGATGCAGAAAACAGTGATTGGATTTAATTATGGGACCATACTGCCAGCTAGATGGAGGGGATTACTTAAATTACGTGTGCACACATCTCTCTTAAAACCTCTTCTAAAATGAGATGCTATGTCTTATCATTCCCTGGGTAAAGAGCTTTCATTGTTTCTTCCTTTGTCCCTGCAGATGAGTTTGTATCCAGATTAGTCTTGCATTTCATGGTTTCCTATGTTCTTTCTTTGAACTGCAGCATGTTGTCGGGGACATTAATTGCTATTTCCACACCATAACAAGTATGAAATGATCAATTATTTTACAATGTTGTTGTTAACCTCTGACACTTGTCCTCTGACCCCTACAGCCAATCAGACTGGGAAGCTATTTGTTGGAGATGCCGTGTTGCAGGTTGGTAAATACGTTGCATTGCATTGCTTGAAGTTGACTCAAATCAATGCCAAAAGAATGAACTTTTGAATATTTATTTACATTAGTAATACATGAATAAAACGTTTCTCCTTATTGAAAATGATATTAAATTCAGTTGACGATTGTTAGGTTTATTGGATTTTTATGAGTACACAATGGATTTATTGGAAGCCAAAAAATAGTATAAATCATAAGGTAGACCTGTTTAAAGACAGAGTTGATCATTTTAAAAAATTAACATGATTTGAAAGTAGCAATCCCTTCGAGCTCTGCCTATACCCACCCCATACCCCCATTTCTGCTTGGTGGAAACAGGGCTTTAAGAGGTTCAGTTCGGTTTGTCTAGGTATGGCCTGTATTATTTGGCATTTCCATAGACTAAAGCCGGGAAATAGTCCCAATTACCAACCCGTACCTTTCCAACTTTCTGTACCCTTAGACTAGTATCGATACACTTGGCACCCCAGCAGAAGGTTACCAAAAAGTAGGACGGTACGGGTTGGTTATTTCGTGATTTATATCAATCTAACCCCTAAAGGTGGAGCTAAACACCATTGATTGGCCGGAAGGATCGTCACTTCCCATGTGACAGTAGCAAACACAATCCTGCCATGTTTAAATACCCAGTAGAGGTTTTCTTTTGGCTACATTTCTCCTCGCAGCACACAGCCTTCTCTAAAACAAAGCTTGATTTCGTTGAGACACATGCCAAGGACAAAGTAGTTAAATTGCTGGATGCTTTCATCGTTGATCTTTGTTTCCTGTGTCGGCTTTTTCTTCTATGTTGAATTGATTAGCGGGGCACACTGAGCCGCGTTGCTATGGTGTCACGCTAACACGTAGCTGACGAGGGTATGGAAATCCGGCTTACACACCGCCTACCAAATAGGGCACTGTTGATTGTGAAAACGCAACCAGGATTAGGCTGTACCGAACCATACCAAACTGTACTGATCCATATCGGATTGCTTGGTAGAAATAGGGAGACGCTGTGCCCCCTCAAAAGCCATACCCCTCACATGCACACTTCTCATTCAATTGTAAGTACCTCACAGCATAAATTCCATCTGTGGCACGCTTTGTGTAGGCTAGCGTACGCAAGGGGTAGAGAACAAGCAGGTAGACAGGGAGGCATGATTGGTTCGTCAGATTGATAGCTTGTGGCAAGACAATTTCAACCAAAATTTTAAAAAGTGCAATTGGAGAAAATGATGAACCTGTGTTGAAATCCTCATCATCACACTGCAGATGATTGCATTTATAGGGTTGGTTAAAAGACTTAATTTTTTAATGTTGATAATATCAGTAGATAACAGGTTTAACCTCAGCCCGAGAAGTTAGACTTACAGATGCAGACATGCAGACCATCCCACCCCTATCACAAAGAAGTCTGAAAGATTGTTGGTCATTATGTGGGTCTAATTTGTGTGATACAACTTTTGTCGTAAAATTTGTGACCTTGTAGTTTTCTGTGTATTTGTGTGGTCTCTATTGGGTTCCATTAAATGCCTCCATAGTTTTTTAAAATCTTTTATTGAAAAGCAATGTTAAAATATACATAGTGCATGAACTGCACACTTCTCTGCAATATATTTATGTACTTGCCTTTCCATTCTCTCTGTTGATTTCTTTAGGTCAATGGCATAAATGTAGAGCCTTGTACTCATGAGGAAGTTGTGAGTATATTCATTATTAGCTGTTGTAAAAGCCCTCTTTATCCGTTCATTGCTGTTCCATCCTTCTTCCAGGTGTAGCACCAAATCCCAGAGGCTTTCAATATGGAGATTAAAGTAAACCTTCTGTCTTGTTTTCTTTGCAGGTTGCTGTCTTTGTTCAAGTTGAAGCATTGACAAATTAAAAATATTGAGAAGGAGATTTACCAAATCTGACACTAAAGGGAGATAATGATTGACAGCAATTTTACGCGGTTTGTTTTGTTGTTGTTTTTTATATATTTTCTCCCTGCACTCACCCATAACCGCAATCTTCTGTAGTCTGTCATTTCTTTCTCCTTGTGAAGCCTCATCAGCCGTTCTCTACATTCACTTCAGGAACGCAAACGCACATAATGAGGTGCTTCTCTTTGTTGTTAGCCATCACTTTTCTGCAGCATGATGAATTAGAAACAATGGCCTTTAAATTTTCTCTTTTATTACTAATGCATCTATTTTGCTGCTTATCTATGTCTGATGCAATTTTCAGTTTTTATGTCTATTTTACGGTGTTGTGGTATGTGTGTTATTTACTGTACAACAAGCATAAACAGGGTCAAGGACTGCATATTAGCCATGTCTAGAATTCCATACATTGCATCGGTTGCACCTTATTTATATGTAACAATGCCTACAAGCATTGTCCTCACAATACAAACAAATAAATAAGGTACTTCTATTGGGCTTTAACTTCTTTTATGTATATAATGATATCATGATATTTCTGCCCCTTGCTTTTTTCTCCCCAAAGGTTCACCTATTGCGCACTGCTGGAGATGAGGTCACCATCACTGTCCAGTATCTGCGAGAAGTTCCCTCTTTTCTAAAACTGCCTCTAGGTTAGTGTCTTATAGTTTTAACTCTCACAATTAATGCAATTTTATCAAGGAATAAAGCAATTTTTTCATGCAGAGTTGCCTGAGCAAAGCAGTTTTGTAAGAAACAATTGTTGTGATCCCCTGCTCCTGAAAGAAGGAAACTGAACTCTTCCATGTGTGACACAAAAAGTGGAAAAATAAGGTTGGAAGGTGGGACAGATGAGAAATGGTGCTTTGTGTAAGATCAGAAAAGTAGCCTAGTTTAAAAAAAAATTCTAAATTAGGGCAGAGTTTACAAACGACTATCATGTCGGGAGCTCAAGCTGAGATTGTTCCAATGTACTGTAGGTAGAATTTAAAACTCAAATTTTACTCCTGGTAGGTGCAAAGTCATCTTTAAAAATTCATACGTCATAGTGGAAGGGAGGAAACAGAACCCACTGTTTGGCATTGGCAATGCATCCTGTGGTATCCTGTGATAATTTCCATCCCTCAGAAATATGTTATGACTTATTTTGTCTTTGAGCAGAGGTAACTTCATCTGTTTGAAAGCAGAGCTCAATTAAATAAACATGTTTTGGGTGAGGTTTTCACCAATTAGTGTGCACTGGGGCGGTCTGCTGCCGAGTGAGGCGGCTGGGATGAGGATCACCACCTCTAAATCTGAGGCCATGGTTCTTGACCGGAAAAAGGTGGCTTGCCCTCTCCGGGTCGGTGGGGAGTCCTTGCCCCAGGTGGAGGAGTTTAAGTATCTCGGGCTTGTTCACGAGTGGGGGGGATAAGGGAAAGTGTCCGCAGTCATGCAGTTGCTGTATTGGTCCATCGAGGTGACAAAGGAGCCGAAAGGCGAGGCTCTCAATTTAAGTTCCTACCCTCACCTATGGTCATGAGCTTTGGGTCATGACTGAAAGAACGAATACAAGCGGCCGAAATGGACTTCCTCCGTAGGGTGGCTGGACGCACGCTTAGAGGTCAGGGTGAGGAGCTTGATCACCAGGGAGGAGCTCAGAGTAGAGCAATTAATGTCACTTAATTGTATCTCTTAAGAGTCTGTTTCTGACCGTTTGAGCAGACACATGCACATTTGTGGCCTGCTGGAGGTCATATTGCAGGGTTCTGGCAGTGCTCCTCCTGTTCCTCCTTGCACAGAGGTGGAGGTAGCGGTCCTGCTGCTGGGTTGTTGCCTTCCTGCGACCTCTTTCCTGTCTCCTGGTTGCGCCTCCATTCTCTGGACACTACGCTGACAGACAGAGCAAACCTTTCTGCCACAGCTCGCATTGATGTGCCATCCTGGATGAGCTGTGGCCACTTGTGTCGGTTGTAGACTTCGTCTCATGCTACCACAAGAGTGAAAGCCCCGCTTGCATTCAAAAGTGGCCAAAACATCAGCCAGGGGTCACCACTTGCAACCACTCCTTTATTGGTGGTGTCTTGCTAATTGCCTATAAGTTCCACCTGTTGTCTATTGCATTTGCACACCAGCATGTGAAATTGAGTGTTGCTTCCTAGGTGGACAGTTTGGTTTCACAGAAGTGTGATTGACATTGTGTTGTCAAAGTGTTCCCTTTATTTATTGAGCAGTGTATATGGTACATGGTCAGGCGATGAATAGTATTGTTGCCTATTCTACTGGTCCAAGTCCAATTGTCTTTGAGTCATCCTTTGTTCTTTCATGGTAGAATTCATGCACAAGACCTGCTTGTTGAGAGTAACCAAATCAGGAAGCAAGTATTTAATCATCTAAGCTAATTTCATATCAAAGAAAATGCGTATGCTGTCTGTGATTTACTGTGTATCTTGAAAACAAATCACTAAAATGAAGCTAAAAAATGTACCCTCAATGTTTACACTTTGCAAGCCACCATGGATTGGCTGCAATTTTAATTAGTGGTAAATTATAAAAATTAGACACGTGTTATTAAGGTCTAATTTTAAAGTTACTCATCAGGACCGTTTAACTATATAGTGATTGTCTTTATTTATCAGGTTCTCCTGGACTGTCCACTGATCACAGCCGGATGTCCTGTCCTCTTGATGACAAGGGCCTACACATAAATGGGAACGGAAACAGCATAGTAAGAAAAGAAAAAAAAATTGCAATGCTGATTTAAATGTGTTTGAATTATTAAAATTATTGGTTTGAGCTTGTGAAACATCACATCTAAGCTGTATATCTAAACAGCTAAACGGCTGTTCTAGGGTGGGGGCCCCTGTGGATGAAATCCTTCAGACATTCAAGCCTATCGAGCTGTATAAACTTTGTAGCTTAGCTTTTTAACGCATGTGTTATACCCTTAAAATCTCGCTGGAGTGATGGAAGTTTGTTTATTGACTTGTTGTGTATTGTGATTGTTCAGTCTTTACTGTTTGTTGTGTGTATGAACTGGTCAGGGTCCCGTCTCAGAAAGCAGGTTAAACAAACTCACAGCTCCTATTGAATTACCATCAGGTGGGAAACTCAGTGTTTGCTTTCAGATCAGCAGATTTGAGTTTGTTGAGTCTACTTTGAGTAAGTTCACTCAGTGTTCAGCACGGGCACCATGAGTATAAAAAGCCAACGATAATAGCCTTGATGCAATGAGTCACCATGGCAACAGGAGATAAAAGAGATCCTTGTACTTTAACCCTCTACTATCTACATTCAGATATTCTGCAAATATGCACGGTTTTTAGAAGGAAAAAAGTAACACTGCTGCAATGCAAAGGAGAGAGTAGTGAGAGAAAAGTGGGAGAAAACAGCTGCTTGCGTAATGAATTCCTACATTTTTTATATATAGGTCTCTTTAATCAGAATTATAATATTGCAAACTGATCAATAGGTGGCATCTTGCAGAATCCCTTCACAACGTGATCCCGAACTTTGCAAGTGAAAGGAAAGAGTCATGACTGTTTTATGATGCACTGTGCACTCTCAGGGGTCATAGTGGGACTTCATTAAAATACATTGTGAAGTATGAAAATGTTTTGGAAGCTTTCATACCTAAATAAATATTACGGGAATCAGTCGTTGTAATAAACTCTACCACACTTTCCAAAACTGTGAGGGTTTCATAAAGCTGTGGTTATTCTTAATTCAGTGCAGCAACGTTCACTTACTTTAAACTTTAGTGACATGACTCATTTTTTGGCTGATTTCCATTGCACTCTTTAATCACTCTAAAAGTTAGCAATATATTAAAACCTCCGTTTATTTAAAGCTGACAAAATACCTTTATTAAAATGTAGCACTGTTTATGTTTTTACAATTTCAGTGAAAATCCAAAAGAGGTATTATAATATATGCACATTTTTGCATTGGAAATGTTTTAAGTATCTAACAGGTTTTGAGATTTTTTTTTTTTTTTTTTAAGTTTTTATGGACTCAGGAAACATTTAGGAAAGAGAGACCTAAAAATAAGTTTTACAGATAAAATTAACAAGCCTGTTTATTTATTCAATCAACTATACATATATATTACATTAATAATATTAGGGTTTGATGTTTGGCATGATTGTTTATTGTTATAGTTTGTGAAAACTTATTTAGAGCTTTTAACTGTGTATACAGTTGCATGTCAGGGCTTTATTTCCCAGTTCTTATTAATGCACACGTGTCCTAAAAGGGATTCTCAAGGGTGAAATAACACCCTTGAGAATTGAGGCCGCTGATGGCAACATGAATTAGACATAACTTGCCACTGCTATTGGTCCTTTATGCAGGTCAGTTGTTTTAGGCCTATGTTTTTGTCTGACTGTGTGTACTTAAAGCATCTAAAAACTCTCAAAAAGAGGGAATTTAATTATTTGAAGATATGTGCCATAACAGGAGGGCAGCTGCTTATTTGAAACATGTTTTGAGGACCCCGGACTGGATAGATGAGATACCAGTTTCCCTGTCTTTGTGTTCTCCCTGAAGCAAAAAGACCAGCTTTCTGCATAGGCAGTTAGAGCTGCATTTACCCTAGTGTGTACTGTAATGTGCTGTGGCTCAGCAGAAAAGTAGTTGTCTTCTGAAAGAAAGGGAGTTCGATGGTAAAGGGCAAATGGACTTGAGCATGTATAGCACTTTTCTAGTTTTCTGACTACTCAAAGCGCTTTTACATGACATGTCAACCTACCCATTCAAACCCATTCACACACTGATGGCAGTGGTTGCTATGTAGTGAGACCATCAGAAGTAACCATCCGTATGCTTTCATATACAGCAGCCTCTACCATCACTATGTGAATGCGTTGTGACCGGTGGTGTAAAAAAATCAGTGTGGTCAGGACACTGCAGAAACCTTATACCTCATTAGTTTCTTTGAACTTGCAGCTATAAGAAATGAAATGTTTGTTCATATTTATCCTACAGGTGTTTTTTCTAGACCAGAGCCTCTATCATAAATAAGACTTCAAGAGCTAATCGTCCTGTTCATATATTCCATGCAGGCTTCCTCCCCTTCTTCACATTCAGCTAATGAACCAAAGTATGAGAAGCGCTGGCTGGATGCCATCTCCATACCCTTGATGATTGCAAGAGTCTCGAGATACAAAGCTGCCACAGATAATTTAAGGTAAGGTAAGAATGATAAAACTCACCTGTACGGTGCACAGTTCACCAACATATTTGTTGGCTTAGCAGTTACTTTTAATTTCTATTAAGAATGTAATGCCAATATCTACAGTATGCACAGGCAAATGTCTTTAAGTGCAACTTTATGCAACCAATATTTAAGTCCATTGAAAATCCGTCCTGGAAAGCCACTGTCTCAGGACACTGGCAGCGAAACATAAGAGTTTGATAAGCGTATTAGAAATATGGTATATGGTAAATATGTGCTGGGAGGCCTTCACCAGAAGACATTATCAATGTTCTAATAATTATAATGATAATAATAAATTGTATTTATATATGAATGCTTTTTAAAAACTCAAAGGCACTGTACATTAGTTTAAAAAGACAGAAAAGGTCAGAACAGTAAGGACAAACAAGAGACACAAAAATCGAAAAGTATCAAGCTGTGGTTAAACAAAGCACACGTAATCATTCATTAAAAGCTTGTCTGAAGAGGTGAGTTTTGAAAAGTGATTTAAAAGTAGAAGGATCAGTGCAATGTTGAGTATGTGTTGGGAGTGAGTTCCAGAGGGAAGGGGCAGCTATGGAGAAGACTCTGTCCTCCCAGGTTTGGTGCTTGATTCTGAGTGGGGGAGACAGGAAGTTGGCGTTGGAGGTAAGGAGGTTGCATGAAAAAACACGGACGTGATCACAGGATCAGGTGGGAAGATGTGCAGCAGAGTTCTGGATGTATTGGAATTTATTGAGGACTTTGGATGATGTGCTGAAAAGGATGCTATTGCAATAGTCGAGTCTGAATGTGATAAATTAGGGTTTCAGCAGCAGAGAATTTGAGTATTGGAGGGCGGTTTTTGTGAGCTGGGTGACGTAGTGATCAACGTAGAGGTGGCTGTCAAAGATGACTCCCAAGATTGCGGATATGAGTGAATGGTGAGAAAGTGAGTTGTCTTTTGTGTGGAAGAAGTTTTGAAAGGAGTTTGTGAGGGATTTGTGGCCGATAATTGTTATGTCTGATTTTGTATAATTGAGTGAGAGGAAATTGGTGTGCGTTCATGTTTCTATTTTGTTGGGGCAGTTTTTCAGAGGGGAGGGGGTTACAGTGGTGATTGAATTGGTGAAGATGTACAGCTGGATGTCATCTGCTTAGTAGTGGAATCAGAAACCATGCTGGCGGGTGGTGTTACCAAGGGGGAGCAAGATAATGAACGAGGGGGACCAAGCACGAGACCCTGGGGGAGGCCTTAGGACAAGGGAGCTATGGAAGAGGAGGAGCAATTATTGATGTTGATAAACTGTTGTCGGTCAGTGAGGTAAGATTTTTACCAGGAAAGAGTAGTACCAGTGTTGTTGAGTGATTATTCTAGGCAAGATAGAAGAATCCTGTGGCTGTTGGTGTCAAAGGATGCATTGAGGTTGAGAAGGATGAGGTTATTGAGGAGGCCAGATTAAAATGAGGGGAGGAGGTCGTTGGTGACTTTAAAGAGGACTGTTGGACTGGAATGGTTCAAACAGGTTGTTGGAGGAGAGGTGAGCTTTTATCTGAGTGGCGACAACACGTTCCAGTATTTTTGACAAAATTGGGAGGTTGGAGATGGGGCGGAAGTTCTTGAAGACGGGGGGACGACTGCCAGTCTGAGTGTTTTGGCTACTGAACTAGAGCAGAGGTAGGAGTTGATAACTGTGGTTATGAGTGGCAAGATTGCTGGGAGACAGTTTTTTAACAAGACTGGATACGATGGGGTCAAAAGTACTGGAGAAAGACTTAATGCTGGTTGTGATGGTGGATAGTTCATTTGGGAACAAAGTGGAGAACTGAGAAAGAGGTTGGGAAATAAGGCTCCAGGGTGCCAGTTGGGATGAAGAGGAGACAGTGAGAGGGTTGAAGCTGCTGTAAATGGTGTCAATTTTGGATAGGAAGAATGGCAGAAAAGCGTCGCATTTTTAAACCGTGAAGGAGGAAGAGATGTCTTTATCGCTGGGTTTGACTTTGTTTATTGCAAAAAAGACAGCCTTGGGGTTGGAGGAGCCTGAGTGAATTAAGTGCTTGTAATAGTTGGACAAGGCAGTGCTAAGAGCTTCAATGTATTGTTTGAGATGGTCAGAGTATTCTTGGATGTGAAATGTTAAAGCAGGTTTCTTGTTGGAGTCTTTCGAGCTAGTGTTTGCAAGGTTCCATTTTATGGAGTTCCAGAGTGTACCAGGGTGCAGAGAGTGTGAATGACACAGTTTTAGTTTTGATGGTTGATTTAGACAGAGAGGGATGTCAATATCCGTGGATATGGCCAGACGGTTGGAGATGTTGAGGTTGAGACTTGACAGTTAATGAATTGTGAGACCAGTGGAGCAGACCTAGTCCAGAATGTGACCATGACTATGAGTGGGAAAGTTGACATGCTTTGTGAAGTCGAGGCAATTGTAATGTATAAGTAAAGCACTGTAATAAAACTAAAGGTACACAAAGAAAATGATATAATCCAGAAATGCATATGATCTCACAACATAATTCTTATTTGCTGTTGCACATGTTTACAAAGTTAGCTGTGTTATGATTTTTTTTTTTAAAGGGATTCAAATTCTGCATTTATCTTCTGAAGAAAAGAAGAGACAGTACAATACAAAACAATACTGTTACAATCTGTCTAATTGCCATGAGGAAGTTGGCTTTGCTGAGCAAAAAAGCACAATTTCATAGCAGGCTCTATTCAAAAGAAAAACATATTCTACAAGCACTTCTACATGCTGGACTTTTTCTGGGGTCCTCAATTTAATGTTCTTCTTACACTTCTTTGCTTGAATATGTTATAGCAAATCTACCTATTTGTCACATTATGCTCCTCAAACATTCATTCATTTAAACGTAAAAGAGTAAAGTAGGGCCTTTTTTTCCCCAACGTTTCGCAGGTAAACTAATACTAACATTAAACCATCATTCTCAATTTTTGTGCATGGTGTGTTTTTTTGTGTTGTAGTGTCAAGTCTCACTCGGCCTGTCCTGATGGTACTGCAGCACTTCCTAAAGTCACAGTGGCATCTGTTATGGACTTTCTGTAATTACTAAATGTGTAATGTTATTTCACTGTTCCTGATGTCAGTCAGACCTGATACATTTCAGTTTTGTCTAGAAACCAAGGACAGCTTAGAGAGTCTCAACAAGGATGTTTGGGAAAACTTATTGTTCGTATCCTGGGAGAAAGAATGGAAGATTGCTGCTTGAAGTACAGTACAAGTCATCTTAAGGGTAACTAAACACCAGAGTTTTAGTGCATCTTCCCTGGAATTTCAGAAAATGCACAGGTCCGACTAATACTACCTCCTGACCAGAGTTTCAATCCTGTAGACAGCAGTGTATATTTCACTGTGTATGTTTCCAATACATAGTGTAGAATTTAAATGCGTTGTACTCAAATGTCAAGAATATGACCAGTTAATACCCATATACATATGGTTTCAGCTGAAAAAAAGTTTTCTTGGGGTTTAGTTACTCTTCAAAGTAACTTGAAAAAAATGACTAACAGCTTCAGCTTCACTCTGTTGCAATGCCTGCCATCTTCTGTACATCTCCTCTTTAATTTTGACCTCTCTGCTCCTCTAGGTCCAACTGTTTTGAAGTATATGTCATGAATGAAGACAGCTCCAATATTCTTCAATTTTGCTCTGCAGCAGAAAGCACTGACTGGCTTCAAGCAATATCTACTAATATCAATGACTTGAAACATGAGAATGTAAGTCCGTCTCTGAACATTAAAGGTTTAGTTGGGTTTCATTAGTCTATAATAAAAATAATAGAAAAAAAACGGAGAAATGACTTAGGGAATCAAAATAAGTGGAATATTATTCACAGGCTCATTCCTTTTTTTGCTTCCAGACCATGGTCCAATCAGTCGTGGTCTGTTGTAATTGGAGCATGGAGTCCCTCCAAACATGTTAAACAAAACTGAATTTAATCAATGCATACATCGAAACTCATCGTCTTTCACTGCCTATAGGCATTAATTCTGGATGAACATATACATACCTCATGGTGGAAGGGTGTTTGAATAACCTAGAACATTTAAAGTTTTAACACACTATGCTATTGTGTGTTTTAGGCGTGTTTTGGAGAATCACTTCATGCCATTTTGTTAAAAACACTAAACCGATTCAATACGGATGCTCGTTGTTTAATGCTTTATAAGATATCAGTTAATTGACCATGGTTTTATAACCTAGGAGATACAGTAGGATGCAGAAGCAACCCTTCCTGTAGAAATGAGAATGAAAAGAAAAGAGTTCAATAACAAATTAATTGGGATTGGGAAGGAAGTTTCACTATAACTTAAAGCCAATGAATTTGATGATCCTTGGTCCCTACCTTTATTGAGAAGGATGTTGATAAGAACTTCCATTTGTATGAGACACTCATTTAAGTAGCCTAATTTCTGGATGGCTCCGACTCGTCTTTTATTCCTCAGTCCCACAGGGAGGGGAAGCTTAGCAGTAACAAACGTGTTGATGATATGGAAAATGCAGTTTGTTTTTGTTGTCTGGCCACACCATAAATCACTGTTTTGACCTGAATAAAATGAAATATGTTTCTGAAAGTATTTAATCTGCTGAAAACAGAATATTTGCCCAGAAAACTACCCTTGCCCACTCAGAATATATCACTTAAATCTAATCTTTGTGTATGCTCCTTTTCTTATGGAAAGTTTTTGTGTCCCTTCCAGAGGAACCTAAACGTCCCTGTTCAATATGGGCTGTGCAGCCTCCTGGAAGGCATGCTGCTGTCATTAAAATACACTGTTAATGCTGAAGCCTTGGTTTGTGTTATTTGTTATAACATGCTATTCACCTTAAACCGGATTTGGTTAAGGGGCATATAGTGGCTGGAGTTAATCCACAGTCTGTCTCTCATTTTGGGCAACTTTTGGACTAGAGGTTGTAGCAATTTAAGCTGATCAGGTATGAATGTAAGAATAAAAAAATAATACAGATAACATGATTTGTAACAAGGTGGTTTAAGTAATCCAGTTGTCACGGTTTTGCATCTTTAGGAACCCCACAACCTTAAAAGAGGAAATAAAAGAAACACACATTTTATAATAATGAACCTAATTTTCTAGGTTTCAACAAATGCATTGACCAGTGGTTGCTCTTTTGAAAAGTAATATGTAGACAATGACTTTGGTGATAGAGGAAAAGGTAGAAAAGTCTCTGGAGTTTAACTTTATATCTGTATTTCATTGTATTCAGAGCAAAACAGTGATTTATTGTGTGGCCAGATAGCAAAATCAAACTGGATTTTCCTCATCTACACATTTGTTACTGCTAAGCTTCCCCTCCCTTTGGGACTGACGAATAAAAGAAGAGTCTGAGTCTCGTAAGTAAACAAAACAACATCCAGAAATTAGGCTACTTAAATGAGTGTCTCATACAAGTGGAAGTTCTTCCTTCTCATTAAAGGTAGGGACCAAGGATCATCAAATTATTTGGCTGTTTTCTTTCGCGCTCCCTTTGTACAACAAAAAATGTACCTTTAAATATCCATTCTTTGTAATAATTTTTTTCTCACCCTAAAACTGATATTTATTTCCTCTTCATATAGACTTATCCTAGTTAAGGGTTGTAACTCTTATTTTGATTGTCCTATGTTTTTTGTTGTGTTATTCAACAACAAAAACAAGCTGTTTTGTTGGAGTAGCCCAGGTAATTTATAAATACCCAGGATGTGTAAGGCTTGAAACCTTGGGGAAGATGTACCAGTCAGTAGTATAAATATTTGATTAAATACAATTTACTTTTTGATTATCTGAGATTGGCAAAAACATAAATAACTAAAGTGATCAGTCTATAATATATGGATCTGCCTGATAGATTTGCCTGGGTTATGTAAAGGCTGTTTATATTAATCGGTTAACCCATGTCTTGTTCAAGTCTTCTTTACATTTTAATTTTAGGGGGTCAGGATACATTTTTGTACTAATATACTGTATATGACTGTGTTTTGTGATTATAACACTTTTTTTTCTCACATAGATACAATTAATCAACAAATACTGCTCATCAGATGATCAGGTGTGTGGGCCTCACTCTTTCCAGTCCAACAATTCAAAAAATTGGCAAAAAGTTGTTTAAGAGGACATATCACCTTTTTTCATCTTTTCAAACAGTTCCCTGTGATCTAAATAAAACATCTGTACTGTGCTTTGATCCAAATATAACATGAATCAAGCACCAGAGGAGGCTTTTGACTCTGTTGAAACCAGCTCTCTCAAAACGCTCTGATTTGGTGTATGTTGTTTAGTCTATGTTATATACTGGTGGTGGGAAGCAGGGGGCGCACTTGAGTGTGGTGGGAGTTGGTATTGTTTGTACTTGGTGTAGAACAAGAGTTGAAGTAAACGTGGTGAATGAAGCGCAGTTTAAGTTGTAGTTATTGAACTAACATATGTGTCTCTTTAAATGCAATGACCCCCCCCCTGAGTTTTCATCACTCCTCTGTAGTGACAAGAAAAATGGCAGACCTGTGCCAAAGTTTTGCTCTCGGCTGGAGGTGGAGTCCATGGGTGGAGATACCACAGGAGGAGAGGGGATATGTTCAGAAACTTTGTAGAAGTGTATTTTTCACAATATGTCCCCTTTAAAAAGTTTGGTCCATCATTTGTAGTGTAGTTGTTGGCCAGGAGAAATACAGACTATCTTTTTGGTCAAATTTTCTGGCTTACTTATATTTGTGATACAAGTAAACTACTATTTTTTTTTTATAATTCTTTATTTAGGATCATTGCATTTCCAACACACTGTCATTGCAGGTTACATTCTTTCACAGTCTGATCCATTATTCTTTTTCTTTTTTACTTTTTTTATCATATTACAACATTAAACAGAACAAAACATGGGGTGTTATATAAAATTATAAAAGAAGGGAAGAAAAGAAGAGGAAAAACCAAACCAAACAACAAAAAATAAAACTCAGAAACACAGTTTAATAGGTTTCTCCCTCCCTCCCCTCCCCCTCAAACATGGGCCGGGCATCTCGGGGAAATATACATTTTCCACGTCTTCCAAATTTCCTCAAATTTACAGTCCTGGAGCCTCAAAGAGAAAGTAATTCTCTCCATTACATATATTTCATATATAATGTCATACCATTCCTTAATAGATGGGGTATGAGGTTTAAGCCATTTCCTTGTGACTGCTTTCCTCGCTGCTGCACTCAGTATTCCAAACAGTTTCTTAGTTGTAGTATTTGTGTTCGTTGAAGATAGGAGTCCAAAAAAAAGCTCGTCCCAATTGAAAGTTATTTTTGTCTCAAATATAATTTCTAATTCGGAATGAACCTTGCGCCAAAAAGAGTGTACCTTTGGACAGTCCCAAAACACGTGATAGTGATTAGCATCCTGAGAGCCACATTTCCTCCAGCAGCTGGTGGTTCCTGAATAATGAGATGATTGAGCAGGGGTAATAAAATATCTGCAAAGAGTCTTCCATCCAAATGTCCTCCAGAGAAGTGAGCTTGAGATTCTCCATTGAGCTTCACAATAATCAGTCCAAACTTCCCCTGGGATGCACCTATTGCTCTCCTTTTCCCATTTTTGTTTGATGTATGTGCTGCCTACTGTTTTGATACCCTGGAGCCCCTTGTAAAGTCTTGATATTACTTTAAGCCCTGAGTCGTCCTTATATGCACTAATAAAGATTTTCAGTAGGTCGTTTTCAAAAGCAGCTCCATTTTTTGGACTGTTTATGTGATGACGTATCTGCAAAAATCTAAAAAAATCTGTGTTTTTTAAATCATGTAATCTCTTAAGTGTCTGAAAATCATTCATTTTGCCCTGGTCAAAGAAAGTACAATATGATGAGAGACCCCGATGTGCCCATCCCTTATAACTTACGTCCAACTTGTTTGGGGTGAAGTCTATATCATGAGAGCACCACTTAAGAATTTTTATCTCTTCCAATAAATTATTTTTAGTGATAACATTTAACCAAATCTTCAGAGGTAAGTTGATCCAATTATTACCTAATTCGACTAAGTTTTTAATTAGTCTTTTATCTCCTAGCCTCGCCTGAATAGGAACCGCTCCGGACACATTTTCCTCAATTTCTTTCCATCTGGCTTGGTAGTCAGAGTTGCACCAACAATAGAGGATCCTTAGCTGTGCGGCTTTATAGTAGTCCTTTAGACAGGGGAGTGCAAGTCCACCCCTCTTCTTTGTCAGCTGAAGAATTTGAAATTTTATCCGAGGTTTTCTTCCATGCCAAATGTATCGTGATATTAATTTATAGTAAACTACTATTTAAAACAACTTAATCTTGAAATAAAACTATAGTGAATTGTCTGAGTAAGGTTTTACATTTATTGAAGCTAAATAAATAAAGAACGTTTAGTCTGAGGTTGCTGTTACACAGTGCTTTTTTACGTACTTCTGTCATTTGGCTGCAAAATTGAAACTCCGCTGCCTTATTCAATACAGCTGCTCTTAGAAATGATTAACTTAAGTTTTTCATTTTAACCGCATCCATTAATAGGGACATCACTGCTCAAATTATATGAAAATGATGTACTATGTTTACGAGTCCTCAGCATCTTGTCTATGACGATGTATATCTTGCTATTCAGGTCTGTTGATTGAGATCAGATTTCACGTGTATACCTTTTTTTGATCAAATAGTAAAATCATGTAAAAGTGTTCCTCTATATCTCTGCAGATTATTTACATGGGCTGGGCATGTGATAGCCCAGAGGGTAGCGCTGCCGGAAGAACCTTGACATTTAAGTTCCTGGCGCTCAGAGGACCATATTTTCATATCTTCAGGAGACCACCGGTAAAACATTTTTTTATGATAAATTATACTTCAAAGGTATCATTCAAATGCCTTTTAAAAAAATGTAAAGAAATTAAAAGAAAGAAAAAGTGTAAACATGAGACATTTATTCAGCATTTGATTTCGGTTTTGAATGCAAAAAAAAGATGAGGACTTTATGTTACTGCTCACTGATCTTTGGTCGTCCCCAAAATCTGCAGCATGGTTTGTGTCATTTATACAAGCGGCACCATTTGCATTAAACTAAATGCTTCAGATGAGACGGTAATGCAGTAACTGGAGATCATTTTTAATTTGTTGTGTTCTTCACAAACTGTTTCATTGCAGTGAAACGGATATACACCATTAAAGGCTATTATTTGTAAAATAAATGAGTAAATAAGTTTATTTGACCTTAAAATTTGTATCACTTCACGGATGCATTGCACTTAAATGTGCAATATAATTTTTTTTCAATCTCTGAATTTAAAATGTTAATTATTTTACTTACTGTGCTATGGTGGTAACACAATCCAGTGGACATATTCCAGTGAGCGGTTTTCTCCTTGAAGTACCCTGTCACAAAAATAAATTCTTGCAAGATTTTACAGGTTCATAAAGTAATGTTACATTTAAATGGTCTACACGACTTTCTTTCTTCAAAATGCATTCCAAAAAAAGCTTTTATATTTTTTGACTGTGATAAGAAATTAACCAGTCTTGAAAAATGTCACTGATTCTAATGAAAACAAATTTGTCATTTCCGCGCAAAGTCCGGCACTTATCAATTTGGACGTAAGTGCGGAGGGTACGCTCAAATCCCGCACAAGGTTTGTGTACGAACATTTTCAAAATTTGCATAATTGTCAGGAACTTTTCATACTGCAGTGCCTGTTAAGACAGACAGATAGAGGGTTTACAGATTTGTTGTATAAGATATGGCCTCTAAAATGTATTTTACATTACACTCCACATCAAACGAGCTCTGTAGGCTGTATTGCTTTTTAAATAATGTTGAGCAGCGTGAGCTGTCCGGAGATTTCTTTAGTTGTGTGTGGTGAATTCATGTTTTTTAATTTACTTTAAAGATTAGAGAGGCTGCTTTCAGTGAACACATGTTAAATGTTTTCATGCACACAGGAATATCTCTGTAGAAAATACTGCGAAAAATCAAAACAAAAGTTACTTTAAAAGGATAGAAAACTCTCCAGAGGAAACTATATATAGAACATTAAGCCTATGAAATAGAAAATATTTGATTATACAGATAATCAACTTTAGATCATAACTAATCAGTATGTCTAGAGATTTAAACAATCAATAATGCACTGTTGTACCAGGGGTCTGGCAGGAGAATCCAGATTCAAAACGAAAAATGTGTCTGTTTGCATTCACACTCCTTCAGGAAATATCAGTAGTTTTTCATGTGATTTCTGCAAATGTGATAGCCCTGTAGCCATTACTGTAGTTTGCAACTGCTTTGGCAGTTTCAGCATATATATTACATACAGATGTTTTTTACATTGTCAAGGTGTGGTGTTGCCAATTATGTGCTGTGCAGTGTCTATTGGCTTGTCTTGACCACAGATTTAGACCTTCATCCCCCTTTAACACTGTTTGACAAGCTAACTGTATCTTCCGAAGACTTAACTCCTACTTGACCTAATTTTAGATTTAGATTCCTACAAAACCAACATAGAGGATGGAAGATTACAGTATTTTATTAGACAGTCTATGGAGCAATACACAAAATCAAAAGAAAACCGCTCAGCCCAGCTCCTGATTTACCTATTTTTCTGATTTTACAGAAGAGGAAACCCGTTTAAGTAGATGAAACGAAGCCGATATAACACAATCCAATGGTAGGAGTATCATTTGGCAAATTGTCCATATTCATGGCCGGATATTTAAATCAGGGCCCTCTTGATCTGCTTTCCTGAGTTAAAATGAAAGCTGGATGTACACATGAACAAGTGAGGAGGAAATAGTATTGCCCTTAGCTGAGTATTTAGGGTCTAACAATGCGGGAAACTCAAAGTGAGCATTACCAAGAAATGGAGTTCACACCAATATTTCTGCTGATTCTATTTTTAGAGTAAAAATTCAGCAGCTGTATGAATTACCTGTGGATTCAACTGTTTCTACAGTTCATGACGACAAAAAAACACATGCCCAATGTGACACTGCAATGCCCAAATGCTCCTGAGGGATCCCCAGGTATTCCTTGGCCAGATGGGATATATAATCCCTTGAGCAAGCTCTGTCTCCTCAAGGAAGCACCCCTCTCGTAACACTGCTAATACTGCACCAGTCCATCTGTAAAACACTCCATTTAGCCATACTAAAATGATTTTCAACTCAATTCTCAGGATCCTGACCTTTAACTGTCTATTACTATTGTTTATATTAAAAACCAACCCACAACTTACAGAATGATAGTGTAGCTTAAATAAAACGGCACAAAGTTACTTCATGAGGTATCTTATTGTTGCTGGGAAACCTCTTAGTAATAAGAAAAGGCTTGAGTGCCAGTTCAAAAATATACTAGCATACAGTATAGCCTAAGGAACTACCCTCTCATAAAACCTTAATCTGAAGTGAGAGTTTCAAGTGAAGTGTTTCGTCCTACGGTATGGATAATACTTTTTCTCTATGCTTATACAGTATGCATAATTGCTCTGCTCTGGACTAATGCAATGCATCTGCAGCTTTATATTCCCCAGTTGAATCAAGCCTTTGGCCCACTAGTCATTTCCTTTGTGTACCATACGTTATGGCTGTTAGACTGGCTCATACCAGAAAAGCATACCATTGTAGTTTGAGATTGAAGATGGTTACTGCAGCTGTGTGTGTTCATTAAACAAGTAAGAGTCAGGTATTGTTGAAGCAGAGTGTCAAAATGAACTTGAATATGCCGACAAGCAGGCATGACAAGCTGAAAGTAAAATAGCATAGTTACAGATCTTTCAATAGCATTGTGGGTAATTCCTTGACTTTTTTAAGGTAAAACAGTAGATATACCTTATTGGAAACTATCCCCAACATCCCTGAAAGGCAGAGGTTGAAATAAAGAAAGGAACTTGCTATTGTACAAAACTATTTAAAATTGTATCTAAATGCCACTGCTGTGTCCTTTTATGCTCAGCATGCCATTGGCAAAGAAATTAATGTTATTTTTGGATGCAACTTTAAAAAAAAAAAAAAAAAAAAAACATTTCTTTGAATGGGTAAGATTTGTATCTTGATCAGAATGCAGGGCCAATTGCCAACAAAAAAATGTATAGACTCTTACCCAGAAATGTATTATCTTGTATTGGCCTCTTGTGGGTGTCAAAAGGACTTCTTTATGTAAACATACTGTTTTATTTTTTTAACCACTTAAGATTTTCTTGAGAAAAAAGTCAAACAACAAACAGAATCAAATAATGAACACAATAATAAGTACATTGATACACAAGACATGCCCTTGATATAAAAATATCTCATCCGACCCTGAATTCACATTTAGATAGCATTAATTAAGTTATATGTTATGTTATTAATTTGATTGGAAACACTATAAGACCATGTGAAGGAAAGCCCTCAGCCAGGTCTAATACTAAGAATAAACATATATGATCTACCTTTGCATTAGTTTCTTTAGAAGCTTTTCAAAGTTGTACTTTCAGACTTTTAATTTAGAACACTTGCATGTTTTTGTAGATAAATTTGATGTTTTTCACCATAGTGGTATGGAAAACGTATTTCATATGCGATCATTTAAAATATCTCCCTTTTTAGGCCCTTTAACCTGCCATTTGTTTTGTTCCGAAGACATGCTACATAACTGTATATATCTGTTTTACTATTGAGACACCTACGTACTTTATGGATAATACTGGTACAACTTCCAGCACTGGTACTCACTCAGGAATGAAAACAAACCATGGTGCTTTCTCCATTTGCATTTAGTATTTTTAAGGAGGTGCTTATAATAAAGAGTGTCTGTGTCTAACATTCCTTGATGGTTATTTTTCAGGTAAGTGCTGCTGATTGGGGACAAGCTGAAACAACATATAACGTCTATGAGGTACTTTTCAAAGTCCACAAGGTATGTTTCAGCAGCGTGCTGGTACTTTGCATAAGCTGTTTAAAATTTGAGTTTTTCTCATATTATACATGGCTGTTTGTTTTTCTTTTCTTTCTGACCAATGTGTCTTGCAAAAATGTTTTAGTGAGATGACCTAACAGAGCTCTCATGTTTCGAGTCGATCCTCAAACTAGGAAATGAACTTTTTTTTTTTTTTTTCCATTTAAACTGAGAACACCCACTGAATTAATCATTAAAATGTGAAGGGACAGCAAGAACTACTTCCAAACATGTAATCATTAACATTTCGTGTTACAGCTGTGGATGGCAGAGGACTGCTGGCTCCAGGCTCGGCTCTACTTGGGGCTCGAGCAGTCATCCGAGCAGCAAGAAAATGAGTCTCTTTGCTTCAGTATTCTGGTCGGCCACGGCCAGAGCCACACCTTCAAGGTAGAGCTGGCCACTGACCTAGCTATCTGGGAACAGGCCTTCCTAAAAGCTGTCTTCTTGGAAGTGCAGCGAATACATGCAAGTATTTTCATATGCAACATGGCACATTTTGTCTGTTGCTCATTTAAATGTTTACCTATTTAAGCTGTTACACTACTTTGTTTGGTTTTAGGCAGATACAAAATGCCAACAGGCCTTCGATTTTTGAAATTTAAAACTATGAATTAATCATTTTAACTAACTATTTTAGACCTACTGTAGCGGATTTTATTTAGTTTTGCGGTTAGTGCTACTTGGCCAAGACCAATGTCTATGATGTGAGTATGACAACACATCAGTCAATGGCTTCCTTAAGATAGTTAATAACATGGATGTTATTATACAATAACATGGTAGAATATTTACTCATTATAACTTGACTTTCCCTTGGGATCAATAAAGTATCTATCTATTGATCTAACAACATTGTTTTATTGTGATTACACAACATTTGATACAACAAAAAAGCATATACTGACACTAATGCAGGTATAATGATCAACATTATTTCAATAAAACAAAGTCTAAAGGTAAACCATTTTAGAGATATTTACTTTTTTTTTTACATGGGAATCACATATTACCTGATATTTGCATTTGTTCCCGTTTATTGCTTTGTTTTACTATTAAAATGCATTCAAGTGTGGGTCCAAAGAAGTAGTCCATCAATGAGTCACTAAATTGCCTCCTCTGGCATACCAACCCTTTATTCTAGCTTTAGATAATAGACAGTCCTGTCTAAAAACAGGGGAGGGATTTTTTTATAGCAGTCCAACAAACCACAACATACACTGGTTTAAAATGCAAAATTGTGGAATTTCAAAAGAGACCTTACACATTTGAATAGTCTAGATTAACTTTTGAAATTTAGAAACAAATCACTTTTTTAAAAATGTAATCATTTGGCAGCCCTGATATAGTTAGACTTTGCACCATCTGCTTTTGCTTTCCAAAGTGACAAATTGGCTCCCCTCTACAATGAAAGTTGGATTACTTTGGAAGAAATTCTCATGAAAAAGTCATTAAGTCTAGTAGTAAACTTTTAACCCTAATTTCCAATGCATTGAGATTCATCCAGGACCTTGTGTTACTAACACCCAGAGACTGCTTTCACTAACACAACAAGGGAAGAAACTTCACAAATCTAAGATACATTTTTTTAAATAACTGATCCAAAATGCCCTGGTTTCAGATAATTCTTCTACAGAATTGTACATATCAAATGAACATATTATCAATGTGAGAACCAAGAACATATCAATGGAGCAAGCTTAGCATATGTGTAAAACAAAAATCTGTGTTATAAACTCATAATGACATATTTGCTTTGAATTGTATAGTAATATAAATGCTGACACTTTTGTACTCTTGGAAATAGAAATTAATACTTGATAGTTCAACCAATCTCCCCTTACCGACTGAGCCACAAATCATTGCTTTCAGTCTCCATTCTGGCACCTTCAGTTCTCACCATAGAGAAACTTTTCTTTAACACATGTCCATCTTGAGGAAGAACTAATTAGCTCCAAATGTGCTGAATAAATCCTTTAACAGAAGATCCTTGGTGTGCTACTCTTTTACTTCTTACTAGAGCTTTAGTTAACCAATTATTTCATTTATCTCATGGAGAACTTCCTGAAGGACTAATTTGAAGAACTAGTCCTACAGTAGACATTATAATAGTTATCATGAAATATTGACCGGTGCCCATTTGGGGCTACTAATATTTGGAAGATTTATGTATTATTTTCTAATTCACTACACCGACATGGAAGTCACCCAACAATAAAACATAACAAATGATTTGAAGAACCGATATAAACTCACTTAAACTGTTTATAAATAGACAAAAGCCTCTGCCTTAGTTAAATAAACTTGAGCAAATATAGCACAGCTCAAAGCATTTTTTACACCACATTTTCTGATTACTTAAATTTCTTTTACACTGCAGGTCAGACTTACTCATTCACACCATATTCAAACATTGATGGCATAGGTTGCTACCAAAGTCTCTATAATTATAAACTCATCTTTTTATACACTTCCACACGCTGCAGGTGTTGGAAATTGAACACTTGTAAAGAATCCCTTTTAATGTTTGTGTGTAGTCACTACTCATTACAACACCACAACAGTCATACATGAAGTGACTGGAAGAAGAAGCTAGCATACAGCTGTTTGTCAAATCCAAGTCAAGACACAAACTACAGTGACAGTGCCTTATTTACAGCACATTGCAGCTTTTGTATTATACCAGTGCTGTATACAATTCACTGCTTTTTCTAACACATAATGCAATGGCAAAAATTATATATTTCCACATTATATTCCAAATAGCCTTTTCTGTAAACACAATCAGAAGATTTTTCTAATAATTTTCGAAATAATCTTTATAATGTTAATAATGTTTTGGATTTTCTACCCCAATCATCCTTTTCTTAGTCAGTGTAAACACAACACATACGAATTAAAATATCAATATGCTATTGTTAAGCCTATGAGCTATATGCTCTTTATTATGTTTATGGTGTTCCTTGGAGGGCTTGAGCAATTGTCCCTCCTTAGAGTATTTTGAACAACTAAATGTCAATTTTGATAGTGCATTACAGTATAAATGGCAAGGGTTTCTTGCTTATACTGGAAAATGCAGTCATTTTTTGCAAAGAAAAGTCATGTTAAAGAGAATTCATGACTATCTTTTCTCTGTTTACAGTCCAAAAGCTACATGTGTAGCAGCCAAGGGAACGTACTTTACTTCACCATCGATTTTGGATCAGGCTTCACCTGCTCAGAGGGAAGTACAAAGGTGAAGTATTACAAGGTTCAAAATTGCTGTAGACATTCTGATTATGTGTCACTTTACTATGTTTAATTGCCATTTGACTTCTTTAATTTCTTCATTATACATGACATATTTTCCTTATTCAATGTACTCTATGAAAAGTTAATTCTGAGGTTATTTTTGCAACCTTGCTACGTGATTAGTAAGAAAATGTACAAGAGTGGTAAAGCACTGATTTTTTTTAAAACAGGTTATTTCATTTCAGCTACAAAATTTTTGACCAGGTCTCCCTGTAGTAAGACATCATATTTAAATGTTGTGTATGTCTGTCCTTTCTAATTAATGTCTCTCTCTGAAGACTGTACTATGGCAATATAAGTTCTCCCAACTTAAAGGCTCCTCGGATGATGGGAAAACCAGGGTAAAACTTATTTTCAAGAATACTGAAAGCAAGCAAATAGAAATGAAGGTAAAGTGTTGTTAAATTCATTTTGTTTGATTAAATGTTAAAAAAAACTGGTATAACTTGCAACAGAATTTTGTTATAAATTTAAAGTAGAATGTCTGAGTAATGTTGAGTGAGCAGGACTGCCTAAAGTGCTTCATGGACAGTGTTAAATGTAAACACCTGTTTTTTTTTTTTAAGAAGACCTCGATGTTCCAACGGATTTGTCGCTTGCTTATACCTTCTGTCCTTGACTTGTTTTTCTTTTCTTTTTCTTTTTTTTAGGAACTAGAGTTTGCTAATCTAACAGCTGTCCTTCACTGTATACATTCTTTCATCGCTGCCAAAGTAGCCTCAATGGACCCTCTCACTTCATGCTGTCAAATGTTCCCTGGAAATAACATGAATGGTTAAAAAGACTCTTCCTCATGTTTATACACTTGGTAAATCTGCAACTTGTGCACAGTACCCATGGCTAAGTATATCATGTTCTTCCTATTTTTTATGGATTTTTGAACAATAAATATTTGTAGAACATAGTAGAGAGGCACATAGTGTACGCATTGTATTCATTTTTGCTAACTAAATGTATGGATTTCTTTTATGTCTTCAAAATAGTGCTACACCAACATGTTGGGAATATGAACCTTTTCAATGACAAAAAGAAAATAGCTTACTGTCTAGGGGGAATTTATATTTGCCCCAACATGTGACAAAGATTATCTGAAAAGTATAATAGTTGAAAAGTAATACAAGTGTAAACCTTTATTTCCATTTCAGTTTTTGAATATTTGATGTCATATTGACATACCATTTACAGTGAAAAGGATTTCACAGGTATCTGATATGGTCCAATAAAAGGGTCGAAGTAAGAATTTATAGAATGGCTAATGTATTAAGTCCTGGTATGATGATTTAGTCATTGTGTCCTTCTTTTGTGTCAAAAAAGGCAAAAAGCCATCAGCGTTATCTGTAAAATGTGTTGAACTCTGATGCAAAACTGAAAGATCTGACTTTTTTTTTTTTTAACGCTTTTTTTCAGAGAGGTTCAACAAAGAGATTGCCCATTTGCTCTCAACTGTCACTATTCATGGAGAAAAGCTTATTTGCTCAAACTCCACATAGGCAGCCTGCTTTTGGTGGGGATGTTAGTGTTCCACAAAGATCTCAGCAGCTCACCAAAAACATATTTTTTTTGTTACTAAATAATTAAGCTTTTAAACTATTAATTGTGTGCTATTGTCAGTTTTATTTTTCACTTGTTAGCATGGAAGCAAGCCTTTATGACATAAATTACAAAAGATGTGGCGCAAGAGATTATCATGAAATTACATTTATTGTTCAGACAGTAGATTGAACAATCTTGGTCTCATGACAGTTTCTGTATATAGCATAAAATTGATACCACATAGTTATATTTTTCTTTAGCTGTTTCTTGCTTTACTTTATTTTATTATGACACTTGTTAAAAAGTTTTTACTAGGCACTGTGACGACAGGAGCAAACAAAGAGTTAAAACTGTGACGACAGGAGCACACAAAGAGCTAAACCTGTGATGACATTTTGTAATGCCAGCTGCTACCACAACATTAGCACCATGTCAAGCATGAATTTCAAGCACCTACTTAACTGTCAATGGTCCTTCACCCTTTACAGTTGTCTACGCTGATGGCATGAGACTCTGAATGCTAACTGAAGTATTTGTGTTTATGAGAAGTATGAGAAGTCAGGTGTCTTTAATCCTGCTGTCATTGCCTTTCTCAATGTCACTAAACTCCAGAGTCTGCATCCAAAAGCAGTAAAAATTCAAAAGCAGTAGACATTCCTTTTGCTTTGATTCCTATTTATTTTAGAACATTCAATTTTCCTAAATGAATATTTTTCAAAATGTCTGCATTGTGGCCATGACAATGACTTTAAATTGGATCTATGTTAGCAACAAGGAAATTGGTCCTAATGTTTAATTATTGCTGTTGAAATTTAACTATTGTACATTTGTAAAAATGTGATTGAGAAGGGAGCCAGGCACTGCCTTCTGCGACGACTTGTTACTGTCGAAATGTCTGCTTTTGAGGAAAAAAGAACAGTGAAGGATGCCATGAAACCATGAAGACTGATGTATTGACTGCTGATATATTACTTTTTATAAACAATAGGTCCTTTGATGGAAAGGTAACAGCAAGTAAATAGAGTAATAGACATTTTTGTTTTGAGAGATGGGTCTATTTTGAAATAGTTGAAGCATGATCACAGTTAGGGGTTAAGTTAAGCTAAGTGTTACTTACTGCAGAGGGATTTCTAGTCAACTTAATAACTTCATGAATTAATGGTCAATGTCTTTCAAGATTAAGCCTGAATAGAGGGTTGGATATTGAATAAAAATCAATCACTTTTCAAGCACGGAGCCGTTTTGGTGGTGATCAGTTTAGTCAAGATCTGGCTGAAGATTTCGGACTCTTAAAAGGAAGTTTTTCTTTACCAATGTAACTTTTGCTGCTTTGCACAAAATGCCCAAGATGGATCAAGCTGACAATAATAATGAGGGACAATATACTGAACCACATGGTTTGGTGTTTAGTTTTTGACAAATGTATGTCTTCGTCTAAATATTGGAAGTCATGATGTATTATCAACAGTTCTCTAAAGGCATTTGGTATCAGTGATGGAGGTTAAATAGTTATATGAACATAAAATATGAATGTGGGTGAGACAAACAGAACTTTATCTTAAGAATCGTTTGTCAAAAGCTTAGTTCTTTTATATTGTTATACTGTATGCTCTGAGCCATTATTGTCGGCCTACATCCCTGAAAGGAGTTGATCTGATTGTAAATGGACTTGAACTTGGGTTGTGCTTTTCTGTCATCTAACCACTCAAAGCACTTTTCCACCTTCCCATTACATTCACACTAATGACAGGCTATGTAAGGTTGATCAATAATATTCCGACTTTCAAGAACTGCTGGCATAGCAGCGGTGGCAATTTTGAGTTATGTGTCTTGTCCAAGGACAATTCAACACAAACTGTATAATCAATCCCAAACATTTGGGTTGAGTGACGACAGACTACCATTTATCCACATTTGCTCCTGTAAAAAAAACAATAGCTTTATCATTTAATATAAGCAAGATTCTCAAACTGTTTCTCTGGAAGTTTCCAGGACCTTCTCGACAATAGGGCAATTAAGGGGAAAAAAAAGATGTTATGGCTGGTTGTTTTTTTTAACCAGTCAACCAAGGATAAGAGAAACCCTAAGAGTCTCTGAAATACTGAAAACTTTTCTTAGTGTAGGAAGACGGGCTCAACAGCTCACACATTGTTTGATTCTTTAACTAGCATGATTTTTGTTTCCTATGAAAACTGCTCACAAAAATGGCTTATTTAAATAATGTTCTTCTTGTTATGCTTCTCTGCACTATTGTTCGAAGTTTTTCAGCAGATGAAACCAATTATTTGAACTGTGAGTATATTTTTTGTGGTTTGTTTTAGTGTTGATGTTAAATGTTTGAAAACTTACAATATTTAGTTTTTTAAAGAATGGAACAATTGATGAAAGCAGTCATGATATAATGCTGCAGGTGAAAGTATTTACTCAATTAATTTAAACCGAAGTAAAATGTATTTCTCATTTGTATTAATTCATAGAATGGAGAGAAAAAATTAAACCGTGGAGACTTAGGTAGGAAATTTTAAAAGTCCATGCTAGAACTTTTCTGAGAGTCTATGAGCTATAGTGATTCATTTATTTGTAACTTGACTTAATACATAAAAAAATATTGCTCATCATGTAAGGGCATATAAGGAAAACATATAACAAAACATCACCAGTCCATAAGTTGTGATACATTAATGTGCAAATTACTTGTTGCTGTTTGTAATGTGAAATTAATTCTATTACTTTAAATGCTTCTGGTTTGATGTTAAATTCCAATGTTATCTTACTTTAAAATCTATTTTTTATTCTTATTAGGTTTGAATGATTGATCAATATCTGGAAAGAAAAATCATATACCGTATATACTTATGGTGAAATAAAAATGTACTTCTGAAATTAGTTCAGATAAAGCATTAAGAGATAGAATATGGAAATACTCAAAGAAATTACAACTACCTAATTGTACTCCAACATAGTTGATTAAATGTACAATGTCACTAGAAAACAAGTACTATGGGATTGTAATTAAAGTCTCAAAAGCAAAAATGATTGTGCATTGATAATGAAATTGAATTGTCATTTATGCAATTGTACCAAATTATCAAGTGCTAATAAAAGCAAGTATAGAGTACTTTAATGAAAGTGTAAAGTACATTCCATGAAGTTATTCAGATGGTACTACAGACAAATTGATGAAAATATTATATGTGTGTTATTGTGCTATTGCTTTGTCTACGTTTTCCAGCAACAACAATTGGAGAACTGCTTCTCCACTCATATCAAGAAAGCCTTCAAATTGTAAATGCACACTCGGTCCACTCCAAGCTACGGTAATAGTCATTAGGATAACAAATAACCTCTTTTTCTGACAGTTTATGTCCAGGAAAGGCAAGGAGATACCAACAGTTTTTATTTGTATCTTTCTTGTACCCAGGCGAAACACTCCCAGGCCATCAAAAAATGTGTTTACATTCCTTCGGCAAACTGAAGCTGAAACCCTGGAGATTTCACGAGCTGCAGAAATTTTCCAAACCACCCTGCAAGTCCTAAAGAACAAAGCAAGAAAAAGGCATACAAGGGATGTAATGACATCAGGTAGGATTGCTTTTTTCCATTAAATATTTCAGGATAAGTTTATCCTGAAAGGAAAACTATGTAAACAGACACCCTGCACTCACAACTTGACAAATAACTGAATGATCTAATAAGTCTGGACTAATACTACAGCACCATGCCAGTGTGTAACTCTTGCCTCCCCTATACTTTTAAGGATGGCAAGATTTTTTTATATCTGTATTTTGGACATTTTTCACATTTCCTTATTTTATTTAACTTGTGCATTGTCTTTTATTTTGTTTGCGATATATGCCTTTGCTTCTGTAACACTGTAAAATTCCCTATTGTGGGATGAATAAATAATTGGTAGCTTATCTTATTTTAAATTCCACCTATTTTGTCTTTAAATATCTTTGCTATGTCACTATACCAGCATTGCTCTCGTGGGAGGATATGGAGCTGATTGCTGAGCTGTCTCGGTGTCCTCCTGCAACCCATCCAACCATATGTCAGCACAGTCATCTTAACAAATACCGTTCAATATCTGGCCTCTGCAACAACAGGTGACTAGCAGATTCTTTCTAAAGCTTTGTTGAAAATTTCATAAAATGGTCGAATTGGAAAAAAAGAAAAAAATACAGCAGTTTCTTCTTACAACTGCTAGTTGCTCTTAAACTTAACTGAAATGAAAACGTATTTACATTTAGTTTCATCTGGGTGGTCATGTAGCTTAATTTATGAGATGTTTTCCATCTTAATTTTAGCAGAAATCTTGTAATTTTAAAGATTAAAATTATGAAACGTGACCAATTAGATTGCCATATTGTGTACAAGAAATGAATTGTTATGTCATAAAATAGACTAAAAAAGAATACTTTTAAAAATTTGAACCAAAACATAGATATGGCTTAATGTCTTGAAAATGTTCTAAACAAAACTTGTAATAACCTTAGGGAAAGCAAATGGGCTATGGGAGGGAAAATCCTGTTTTGCATTGCAGTACTTTGGAAAAATCCAATTAATATTTTTGTCAGGCAAAATCCTCTCTGGGGAGCAGCAAACATTCCTTTGGTTAGATGGCTTCCAGCTGAATATGAAGATGGAGAAAGAGAACCGAAGGGCTGGAACAGAGGATGGCTTTATAATGGATACCAACTTCCTCAGGTAATCTACAGATGCTTGTCCAAAAGGTACAAAAGTCTTGATGCTATTAAAAAAAAAAGGTAAGGTAAGGTTGTGAGACTGACAGGCAGTAATGTGGGCGTTGTACTGACCTGTTGTGGTGAAAAGAAGCTTTCAATTTTATCAGTCAACCTTCCTTCCGACCCTTACAGTACCTATGTCATGGGCTGTTATTAGTGACCGAAAGAGTAAAGCCCCGTTTCCACCAAGCGGTTCAGTTCAGTTCTTCTAAGTTCGGCATGTTAGGCACATAGGGGCTGCTAAATCTTGTTTGGGGGATTATTGTATACAGAGGGGAGGTTGGACAGTGGGTGTGTATTGTAACTAATGTCTTGTGTCCTGCCTGTCTGTATACTGCTACTGGATGCCTTGAATTTCCCTCGGGATCAATAAAGTACCTACCTACCTACCTATACCATCCTACTTTTTGGGACCCTTTTGCTGTGGTGACAAGAATATCCAACCCTAAAAGGTGGAGCTAAACACTGCAGTCCGTTGATTTGTCAAAAGACTCATCACTTTGTCACCCGTTTAACAGCGGCAAACAACCCCGCCATGTTTAAATATCCAGTCGATATTTGCCTGTTTTTCTCTTAGCAGCACAGTCTTACCTGAAACAAAGCTGGATTGTGTGATAAACAGCCACATGCCAATGACAGAGTAGATGAAGTGCTGGATGTATTCCAGCGTTTGTTTTGTTTGTGTCACATTTTTCTCTTTGGTTGAATTTATTAGCGGGTTAGCTGTTAGCGCTTAGCTGCTATCATGTGACGCTATTACGTAGCTGAAGTGGCTATGGGCAAGCCGCCTACCAAATCGGGCATGGTTTGCTGTAGAAACGCAAACAGGATCAGGCTTTACTGAACCAAACCCTACCATACTGTACTTATCCACCGCTGTGTGGAAACAGGGCTTAAGATCCTGGATACAAGGGATTCAATGAATGCGTTTACATGGACTTGAGTATCCTGATTATGAGCTGTATCCCGGTTTTGATCATATTCTGGATATGACGTTTACGTGCTCACAAACAAACCTGGTTATTTATATCCCTGTATACGTGATCAATAATAGTATCCCGGTTTCTGATTAACTCATTTTCAGTTTAACTGCAGTACAAGCTATTAGGGTAAATGCTAAGTCGATATTTTGTGTTAACCAAAATGCATCCCAGAGCCTTTTTAAGTTTAGACCGTTAACCTATTTATGTTTAGCTCCCAATGATCAATTTGACTTAAACAAAGCAATGTTTGGATCAGATCATGTGAACCAAAACATTGCCCTGTTTCATATAATTATCCATAGGGAGCTGAAAAGTGTGCAGACCTTTTTCCTCTTTTCTACAGTTAGTACAAGGCCATTTTTGTTCTGCAACTGTTGGCACTTTGGGTTAGCGCAGATGAAGGCACACTATTTTTCTCCCAATAACATAACAATAATAATATATGAATGAATAAGCTCATAAAAACATATAAGCTATTTTCTTAACCATGACTGCATGACATGTTTCACACACAAACATACAAAATTAACGCACTTAGTTGTTGTTGCTTAAGCCACACTCAGTTTTAGCATAATTCCTGACATTTTATGGAATTATCTTCTTTATTATTGTTGTTGCTCTGTTTGTCCCAATCCTTCTTCCTGATTCTCTCTGAACCATTTTTCAAGCCCAACATGATTCAGCAGATGGCTGTTTCTTTGGTTTCTGCCGTTTAACTTTTCCGTTGTAACTTTATCTGTTAATGATTAAATCATAAACATTAATGTTGACTGATAGTAGACATCTCAATGCAGATATTGCTGGTTGAAATAAAATTGCATATTGTACTCATTGGTATCGTAAATAACAACATGTTCTTTCTTAACAGCCACGGGATATCAGCAAAAACATACTGAGGAGCGCTTCTAAACAGAAAGATGATGTCTATACAAAAATGCTGGTGGAGTGGGGCCAGTATATTGACCATGATATCACTTTTACCCCTCAAAGAACTGGCAGTGTTGCTTTTGGGGCTGGCACAGACTGTTTGAGTACTTGTGAAAATATACATCCATGCTTTCCCATATTTGAGGTAAACTATAAATGATACTCTCTTTGTGCATACTTTCTGATCTTAAGTATCTTTTGTCTCCCAATAAAGTCTATGTAGACTCCAGAATTCTACTGGTCTTTATGAATAGTCTCACTTTTCCCCCAACATTAACCACCAACAACATTATACCTCTTTGATCATGAAAGCTGAAAACCACAACTACAGAAAGACTCCAATGTATTTTAAAAAAAGGAAAAGTAGTATCTGAAGCTTTTAATACAAAAATGTATCTGCATTTTTATTTTCTTCTATCTACAGACAAGTGTGACTGGTAAACAGGACTGCAAGCCTTTCTTTCGCTCCAGTCCTGCCTGCGTTGTCAATTTCAGCTTTGATATCAGAATAGCTGTGCAGCGACAACAGATAAATTCAATCACATCATTCATGGATGCTTCAGTTGTGTATGGCAGCACTCCAAAACAGGAGAATAATCTTCGTGACCTCTCTGGCTTTAATGGAAAACTTGCTGTGAACAACCAATTCAAAGATGCCAATGGAAGACCCTTCCTTCCGTATGTAACCACAGTGCCATCCTCCTGCCATCAGGATCCAGACGGAGACAGAGTTGAGTGTTTCAGTGCTGGAGACACTCGGGTCAATGAGGGGCTGCCCCTGACCACTTTACATACACTCTGGCTTAGAGAACACAATCGGATTGCAGAGGCATTGAAACATGTCAATTATCACTGGAGCCCAGAGACTATATACCAAGAAACTCGCAAGATAGTTGGCGCTTTGCATCAGGTATTTGACAATAGCTGTATTTGTTTTATTATAGTTTAGGGTTAGTCAGTAATACATAATAAATGAACATGAGAATCATATATTTTAACTTCTCTTTTGCTGATATGTAGCTCCAACAACATGGTGCAATAATCACAAGTGCCCTTGTTTGTTGATTTTCTGTTGACTGTTATTTGTTTGTCACAAATGTCTTCAGTTAAGTTTTGCTAGAATTTTTTACTTTTATAGTATTGCTATTTTTTATTTAATTGTCATGTTTATTGTTATTCTCTCGTGCTTTTTTTAATGCACTGCAGGTTTGCACTGTGGGTTGAGGGGAGTGCAATTTCATCTGTGCTGTATGTTTAACATGGAGCATATTTGACAAGAAAGCCTACGAACGAACAATCTTTATGCTACAGTAAATGTATTATTATACTTCTGGGAGACTATTGTAAAACGTGAGTTTGGTCTAGTATGATGATCCTCCTTGGCCTTCGTCTGACAGTGTTTTTGTAGGCAGGTTTTAGCAGCAGAATAAAGTGACATAGTACTAAGGTCACATCATCCGGTTCATTAAGCCAGAGTTCTTTACATCTGTAAGATATTTGTACAGGTTCACAAGAAAAAGAAAAAAAAAAAAAAGATATTTGTACAGGTTCACAAGAAATTAAGTAAAGAAAAACATGCTGAAGTAACCTTTATTTTTATTCACACAGTACCTGTGTTCATAGAACATTCTTGTAATGCAAAAAAATCCTGCCTCAAAAATAAAGTAAAATAAATGGTTCTGCTAGTTTATGATCCCTCTTTCTTCCACCTTCAGATAATAACCATAAGAGATTATATTCCGAAGATAATTGGAACAACATCATTCGAACACTACATTGGACCCTATGGCGGATATGATCCAACAACTGATCCTTCTGCCTCCAATGTGTTTGCCACTGCTGCATTCAGGTTCGGTCATGCAACTGTCTCTCCGATTATCAGCAGACTTAATGCGAGCTTCCAGGACCATGAGCACTTCCCCCAATTGAATCTGAAAAACACTTTTTTCAGTCCATGGAGAATAATCAAAGAAGGTAAGTTAATTCCAATTAAGCTTCCTATCGGGATGAATAAAGTATTCTCTGTGTCAGGCATTCAGGTGACTTGAATAAGCTCATCTGATTAGTAGTGAGCAGGGTGGGGAGGGGACAGATGAGAGGCTGCATTCAATAACTCGATTTTTGGTGTCAACCACATTCAGAAAGTCAAAATAAGTTCATACAAAATCCTCAGTACCATATAATTCAACAGAAATGTTGCCTTGTTTAAGACAACAGTCTTTATTAGACACTTTGTTTGAACTTAAGCTATATGTGATTTCCAAGTTAATTTATCATTCATGATAAAACCTAAAAAAGACACTTTTTCAATATGAACTCTATTTAAACAACGTTTTATCCCTTTTCTGTTTAACAATCAAAAACTCAAGTTTAAAGATAACATATTTCAAACCATGCTTTCAATTTCAGTACATAATTTCTATACTTCCTGTTAGAGTTTTTGTCCTAAGTAAAAACAATTTGTCATCTGCAAATAAAACAGACTGCAGTAACTTTCACAGAAGTTCACTAATGTCCTTGATATACAAATTGAAGAGTTTAGGCCCCAAACCCAAGCCTTGTGGGACTCCACATTTAATATTCAAATACTCAGATGTAATACAAAAACAATTCACTTAGTTTTTTACGTTTATTTAATAGCTACTTGACCAGTTCAGAACTCCTCTCACAGTGTATGTAATTGTGAAATTTATATTTTATGCTTTATTGTATCAAATGCTTGTTCCCCAAATCAAGAAATACACCAATTACATGTTTTTTTTTGTTTCTATTTCTGTAGACATTTCTTCTGTTATTTTCATTACTGCTAAAGCTGTAGATCAATTACTCAGGAATCCAAACTCTCATTAAAAATTGAGTTTATTTTCAATAAAATTAATACCAAACAATTTTACGCCATACAAACAAACATACATACAAAAATCTATTTTAACAGGGACTTCATTAGCTTTAAAACAATCTTAAGCAATTGTTTGCATCTGCACATAAACATTTATTTACAATATTGACTAAATACAATTAAGTTTTATTGCTTTTGTTTGAGGTGGAGTTGAACCACTTCTTAGGGGTTTAATTGGAACTGCAGCCCGAGCTGTCACTGCAGATAGCCTGTTGACAGAAGAACTAACGGAGAGGCTGGTGGTCCTTAACGTTTCACAACATCTGGACCTTGCATCACTGAATCTGCAAAGAGGACGAGATCATGCTCTTCCAGGTAAGTCTTGCACTTGTCTTTTAAGTAAGCTTGTCAAGTTAACGACAATACATTCCTTATCAAATCCTTAAAACTTAAGAGCAGTTTCTTTGCTTCATCAAACCAATCATGTTCATGATTTCATTCTAAACAATCGATCAACCAATACACAACCAAAGTTGTGTTTGAAGGCGCTTTTCGCTTATTTTAAGGCAATAAGACAAAAAAAATTTCACCTTCAACTGCATTTTTAACAATGTTGAGAACCCAGAAGCAGCACACGTGTAACAGAAGGCTTATGATGTTATCGAGGCAGCAAGGTTAGCAACAGGTAAACAGTTAATAAAGGAAAACTTTTCCAAGAGGGCTAAGACAGAAGAAAGTTCAAAGGCAGGCATAATCAAAACCGGGTAATCAGTCCAATAAGCGTTGCTGGGAATGTGAATAGAAATAAAAGGTAGGCTTTATTAGATAGCAGGAAACTTCACTTTGATGGTTTCATAACATCAACATCACGTTGAGTTTACCTCTGGGTTTAAGACAGTTTAAAGTTGTTTAAGATAAATTATAGTGCTAACCTCTATGATCTGTGTCCCTTTTCCTTTTCTTTTTTATAAACAAGGTTTTATAGGCCTATTACAATTTCACGTATGAAATCAAATAACAGCAAATCATCTCCATAAACATGATACAAGAATGTATAAAAGCAATGTTCACCTTCTTCACACACAAAATAAAAAGAAATGTAATAAATACAATGGCTGTAACTAATTATAGGTCAAATCAATATGCAGATTGTCTCCACATTTCTCCTCTGGCAGATCATTAGTTTTCGTGAACGCTCGGCTATGGGTTGGATGCTTCACTTTAAAAGTTGTGGCTGCAATGAATTGTGGGGTGGCACTTTCTTATCTCCTTTCATAAAGGATGGTCCAGTGTTTCCTGTGCTAAATTAGGTTATAAAGGAAGCATTGAGCCACCTTTCCTCAACTTTTAGAGAATTCGAACGGCTTTTAACAAGGCCGCCACTTAACTGCTTCCCGGGTTAAGGAAAAAATGCTAGTGAAAGTGGATAGGAGGGACAATCCGAACGCACCCAGGGTCAGTGGAAAAGTACTGAGTAACTGAAGGCAGACAAGTGAGCAGAGGAGCAAAACTGTGACAGTATTTCTAATTCATTTTATGTTTATTATGACAGGGACAGTTAGACAACACTGAGCTCTACCAGAGTTAGTTTATTTATATCTGTAGTCCCTTGGCAGGTGACAAAGACCATACACCTTTAAAATACAACGTAATACATTACCACTATACAGAAACATCATGTCCCTCCACAATGACATAAAGAACACATTATAAACCATTAAAAAGCTGAACGCAATGTGCAAGAACATCATGGGAGACCATTGTAAAAACACCTATGTGACGAGGGATCTGCATCAAATCAGACACATTGCTATCAGTTAAATTTGGGATGTTGAGTTATTCCTCTAAAAAAAAAAAATGTGATTATATGTTTTCAGGATACAATGATTGGAGAGCTTTCTGTGGACTGAAACCCATTTACACACTTGATGATTTTAAAAAAGTTATGAGTGACAGGATTGCAAAGAAGATAATGAAAATATACAAACATCCTGATAATATTGATGTGTGGCTTGGAGGACTGGTTGAAGATGTGTTGCCGGGCTCAAGAACTGGTCCTCTCTTTGCTTGCCTGATCGGAAGGCAGATGAAAGCACTTCGTGATGGGGATAGGTACACTTACATTTATTTAATAATGAAATAAATATATGTATCAATGTTATGTCCCTAACAGTTTGACCACAATTCCACGTCTACGAGATAAAAATGTAAAAAAGTAAATAAAGTAAATACTTGGTTTACACACTAAGATTCATATTTATTTACCCATTTTGAGTTTTAAATGATAGATTGTCCATTTTTACAGGTTTTGGTGGGAGGCTGAAGGAATATTCAGCCAAAAACAGAAGGTTGAGCTTTTAAAAGGGTCTCTGTCTCGGATTATCTGTGACAACAGCAACATACAGGAAGTCGTTCCAGATTCTTTTTGGTTGAGGAAATACCCCTCGGATTACATCTCGTGTGAGCATATGCCGTCAATGAACTTTGAAGCTTGGAGAGAGGAGAAGAGTCAAGGTATGTTTAAAACTCTGTCACATACATGTAGTCTTAGCATTGAGGCACAGTGGTTTAAGTTTGTCTTCAAATGAACCCATACAGCTTTTATTATTCAATTACAGCATTAAAGGGATGTGGCACTCCACGGGCGATCGAGAATGGGGATTTTATTCTATCCTCTGTGACTGGCAAACTTGTCGCCCTCTACTCCTGCTACCATGGTTTTAAGTTAAAGGGTGCTGCTGCAATTACTTGTGAAGGAAATCAATGGAGTGATTATCCACCACAATGTACAGGTACACAAATTATTTTCCTCTGGATGTGATTCATAACATATTTTTGTAATGACTTCTTTGTTGTATCTATGGGAACCTTGTTTGCATGAAGATGAGATTCTTGTCACAACTAATTAATAACATAAAAGCCTCAGCACTCGATGAAGGTTTATTCTCTGATGGGCCCACTGCCCAACAGAAATGTAGTTTTGCTTATGTAAATTATGTAATCTGAATTTTTTGAGTTAGGCTTAATAAATGTACTGTATACTAATTTCAAGCATACTGTAAATTGAAAAGGCACTCAAATTAGGACAGCCTTTGGAGCTGCCTTAAAGCCCTTGAAATTGTGACACAGCTATTAAATGTATGGAGCAGTAAAACAATCTACTGATGTTTTTGAACCAGAAGAAATTGTTTCATAACAAAAATATATTAAAGCTTTAACAATAAAAACTTTTTTTTTTTGATAATTTAATCAAAACTTCCCCTTACCTTTTCAACCATATCATACCTTCTTGGCAACAGAGAATGTTAATTCCTTTAAAAAGCCTATACCATGTTATTAACAACTTAAATTTAAACTGCAATTAATGGGGATGGGTAAAATGATTGATCGGGTTAACATAAGAGGGAAATGTGAATTTAAGAAAGAATCAAAAGTGTCAACTCAGTCTCAAAGAAAATTGGATGTTTGTGTGTGTGTTTGTGGGGGGGGCGTGTATGCAGGCTTGTGTGAAACTGTTTCATGTTTTCAAAATACTGTATATAAAACTGTATTATCGCATACTATTGTGTGAAGTAAGACTCTTAGAGAATGCATGTATGTGCTTTTCTAGTCCAATCAGAGTCATGGCAGGTGTAATGTAATCAGAAATACCTTATAACTTATAACTCCAAAGGTTTTTGGAGATAGAAACATTTTTGATTAAGGAGTTCAGCCACCCAAGATTAAGCAAAATAAGCACAATATGTTGCTGCTTCAGACTCAGACACCTGGGGATTTTTGCAGACTACCCAAACCATACAAACTGTACATTTACAAACACACAGCAGAGGACTATTTTAGAGACAGTTATTTAGTATATCAGTACAAGGAGTTCACTGGTTCACTGGCACACTCATGTGGCCACTTGATCCATGACACACATGAGGGCCAGGCAAAGAATTGAATAAAACATCGTTAATGCTTGCTGCATCAGTGGAGTTTGATTTTGTTTTGTTTATCTCTATTCTATTTTACAGGGAATATTCCTTAAGGTTTTGCAGTCAATGGAACAGATCCTGAAATAATTCATGGTGTCGGGAAAAAGCACAATGGAACATCACATAATTTTAAGATTGTTGCCTTTGTAATTTCAAACATGGATACATTTCCTTTAAAACTAAATGTTGTTGAGAATTGTGTTGTAGTTGAATTTTATAATTTCATTTTTTTAAATCAAGTGTTTGTTGAATATTTTTAATTATTAATTTTTGAAATAAATTAGTTGATAGACCAGTGTATCGAATACCTTTTGTGATTCTGTCAATGAAAAATTAAACATACAACACAACTTTTTTTCCAAGGCTCATTTCAGTATAAAATGAATAATAATGGTTTTTATTGAGTGTTGTGTAAAATCATTGTTTAATTTAGCATAAATATTTTCAATGAAATAATAGCAACATGCGTTACTAAACCTGCAACAAAGAATGACCTCCCCTCTTTAGAGCTGACTCATTAATGCCACCTTTTGGTGTGCAAGCATGAAAAAGAAATGTTGATTTTTAACATGACTCTTTTACAATGCAAAAGAAGGGAGAAACGTAAACTAGTCTCAAGCTTGTAAATTGTTGTCAGCGCATTTGATGAATCACAGAAGAAGCATCAAAAGAAATTGAGATTAAAGCTGGAGGTTTTTGCATACAACCTAAAAAACATGCATCCTGTCAAGACTTTTTCAGAATTCAGGGAAAATCTCAAGCGAGTCCTTTAAATCTGAGATCTAAATGAGGTAGTAAAAATGCAGAAGGAATGTTTGAATTATTTTTTTCTCTGTGACTGTGAATTATTTTTAGTGATTTAAAAAAAATAAAAATATATATTTTTTTCCCCCTGTAATGAATGAACTTGCCTTGTCATAAGACATATAGTGCTCACAGAGAGAGAGAGACAATGTTTTCTGCATGCCCTATAGAAGTGTGTCCTTTTTAAGATGGACACCAACTAACTGAGGGTTGCTCCCACAGCTGTGGTGTGGTTCATTTTGTTTGGGATGAGGGAACATCTGATCAGACATGAATCTATTTTAAATACTGATTTCGACTACAAAATGAAACTTGCATTATCAATTTACCGAATGTAGTTTGATTGTATGTGTAACCCACATGAATATGGAGTTACTAAACCAACATATCTCAGTTAGAGGTGTAATCTCACGTTAGAACAGTGGGTGGCGCAACTACTCTGTATCTCTATGTTAGCCCGCACTCTCAAGGTCTCTTCCTTTTCGGGCTGAGACGTCGTCCTGAAAGGTCGCTCCGAACAAGCTTAAGACTTCCCGGAACTGATTTGTGTGTGTGAAAGTGAAGCTGAGGACCCACATCTGTCTTGTTGGTCCTCTCGTGAGTTCCGATTGTTTTTTTTTTTTTAAATTTTATCATGGACCTGGATTGGCTCATTCAGAATCTGAACCTTTTGCGGGTTCAGTGGCGAGCCAACCCAAGAGACAATTGACTGTGCACGGACCAGAACCCCGGTGTGGCCAGCCATGGGTCCGCCCTCAGAGGACATCAGGACCATCGACTCATTTCATTAATTCAGGAACCAGATAAGAACTAACACATTCAAACTACCCGGGTAGTGTTAGGAACATATAAACAGCGTGCACAGAATGCATGACATGCATTCCAAAAAGTCAAAGGAAAATTCATCTCCTTTCCCTTAAAGGAGAATTGCAGCAAAGGGAAAGCAAACTTGGACCTACTGTTTTTTCTTTGTTTTATTTATTTTAGTTCAGATCTTTTGGTACTTTGGAAGAGCTCTATTTTGTATGCTAATATCTTTTATGTTCATTCACTTGCATTGCCATATGTTTGTGGCAATAAAGGTGGTCACTGTTCACTTTCAAAAAAACACATTTTTCTCGTCTCAGGGCAAAATGAGGGCTGGACTCACAACCATTCAACACTACTACCATGTTTCTAATGATACACAGCTTCATGCAAATGGGTGAAGTATCCCTTTAATTCTGTTTATTTTAAGCCAATAGAAAAGCTATCACATTTGAGTGAGAAAGATATATATAGATGGAAAATTGTATAATTTGGCACTGAACAGTGTTAAATGGTAAATGGACTTGAGCTTGTATAGCGCTTCCGACTACTCAAAGCGCTTTTTACACCTACCCATCACACCTACCCATTCACACCCATTCACACTGATGGGCTGGTTATGTGGCCCATCCAGTATCTATCCATTCACGCCACATTCATACACCCCAGACGCAGCAGGGGGAGCAATTTGGGGTTAAGTGTCTTGCACAAGGACACATCGGACATGTTGCTCCGGGGATCGAACCCTTAACCTTCCGATTGAGGGGCGATGACTCTACCAACTGAGCCACAGCCGCCCACCTTTGTTACCGTGCCGTGTTACACCTTTTTCCACATTTTTTACATTTCTTCTACTCCTGCATTTTTGCCATGATGTGTTCACTTTATTTTTGTCTTTATAAATTATTTCAGTTCATCAATGAAATGTCTAGCAATGGCTCAGTCAGTAAGGACTTTGGTTGTGAACTAAAGGGTAGCCTTCTCAAATCCTTTCAATATTTTGGCATATATTTAGCATACAATTTGAGCATATATTTACTTTTACTTGAGTACATTTTTAAACTGGTACTTTTACTTGTACTTAGGTGACATGTTATCAAAGTAATACTACTTTTATAATACTACTAGAGTAGAATAGTTATGGGCTTTTTTCCACCTCTGCTAGCACTAACTTTGAAAGAAGCCACCCAGCATGCTTTCAAAGAAAAGCAGTGTTAAGCACAGTTTATTGAAACTTGATGAAGGAAAACCGACATGTCAGACAGCAAAGTGATTCTCTACATAAAGTCACCTCAATGTGGAAGACACTCATTTGTTGTTGGTTATTCAACCTACAGTCTGTTGTATGACATACACTATGATCTTTATTAGTGTTAGATCATTTTGTCAAAAGCATCTGGTATTGTCTCTCACCTTTAATAAAAAAAAAAGAAACAGCCAGAAACAGTGGAGCAGGTGTTGGAGAAAATATAAAAATCCCCATCAGCCAGTATAATGACAATGTTATATAAAGTAAAGGGAAAACCAAGGTGATAACCTTTTAAAAAACATTGCTTTGTCAACAAAGTTTCAAGGTCTAATTCCAAAACTCTGGAGAGTAGCATCCCGACAATCTATACAGGGTTTATTATTGTAAAATCTTAATTGTCTTGAACATATATACTTCTTCCACATTCCTTGCTATCCATGCAGTAGTTCTTGGAATACTTCAGTTTATTGACCAACCCCTGCATGGCTTAGGAATGCCAATCTCCACGTAACAATAAAAAGATAAACACTGTAACCCACATGAAAACGATGAAGCATCAGAAAGCCTACAATTTAAATTTGAAAAAGCACTGTCAGTTATATTTTTGAATAACTCTCCAATTGTTATTATACCCTTCAGTAACTAAGGATGTAACAACACATCATTAATGATTTCACAAAGTTTGTGTTTCCGGAGCTACTTTAAGGGCCTGATTTACTAAATGTTTGCGTGTACTAAAATGTGTGCAAACTTGATACCACAAGCAAAAAATGTGCTATCTGATTTACTAACAGCGTGTAGTGAGGATTGAGTCTTTCATATGAGCAAAACAACTCGTATTGTTCATTTAGTATGTTTGCCTTTATGAATATGCAACACGAAGTGTTTCTGCCTCAGCGTCCAAAATACTGGGAGGAGAAACTACAAAGAAGTTAAGTTAGTACACGCAATGTGATTTACCAAGCCAGGCAAAAATTGTGATTGTGACGGTGTCTGAATTTAACACCTTTGAAAGGAACGTGCAAATCCAAGAGCCCAGTGTTACGCACAACAGGCTGCAGTTAGGAGGAGACATACGCTCAATAAAATACGTGTTAACATGTTTAAATGACAGAAAAGTAAATGGTATGTATTTATTTTTTTTATCTTGCTAATAATAGTTTAAAAGAAACACCCTGATTAAATTATAACTGAACATTCACAGCCTCTGCATTCTAAAGAATTTCAAGCATTGACACTTGACATGTCCTATTTCCCTCTTCTCGCCAACATTACATTTTAAACAGGGCATTTCTTTTTCTCGGGTTGCCTGTCTCTGGTGCACTCCGGAGAGCTTCTCCAGAGGGCGCTCATCTCTTCACTCTACATCCCTCTCCCCTTCTGCTGCGCTGTGGTACTACCGCCTCCACAAGCTTTGCGCCTGACGTCATTCATGCAAATGTTCTTAGTAAATCACCCACAAAACGCCCACAAGCCAAGCAAACTTTTGCAATGAACACGCAATTTAGTACTCTTTAATTGAGATCTTAGTAAATCAGGCCCTAAGTGTTTAAAATAGCACTACACATTATGTTCTCCTTCCATTTGCACTCCATCTTTACTTTTCAGGGTTAAGGAAAGGTAAGATGACATGAAACAGAAGACACAGGTTTTGCTACATCCCTAACATTAGCATAGACAGAAATAATTGCATACACTTAAAATGTTTCTCCTGCAGCTAATTCTGTGTTCCAGGTTAAGAATATTGCAGATCATCTTCTGTGAGCCAGGTTAAGTGTACATCGAAAGGTACAGCCACTGAAAATATATAAGTCGATTATAAACATGCTGAAATATATCTGCAGCACTAGTTCAATTATTAATTAATTATTAACAGATGAGCCAAAATAAATGTAAAAGATCCCATTGAACAAACAAACAACTGATATTTTGCATTAGATTACAAATAGAAATGAGATACCCTCTCCCTTTTTTCGAAACAACAGATATATAGATTGCTCAGAAGAAGTTGTATTACCTCATTTTCACGGAGATTCAAGCTCATGCCATTTGACAGCTGGTTGAAGATTTCTTTTGAGAAGGACATCAATTAGTAAGGAAAAGATACAGGGATTTTTTTGTTAAATTAATAAATATAAATTGGATCTGACCACCAGATTAAAATTTCTTCCCAAATATTATTTTGTCACAACATTGTGAATGATTTGGTCCTTGTGCTTCAGTAACAAAACGTTTATCTGAAACAGTACATAGACAAAAAAATGTAATTAACCATTCAGGATTATAATATATTAAATATACTAATTACATATATTTCGTGCTTTAACATAATCAAATGTTTTCACCAACAGCAGCGTCCTGTTTGCATATAATAAATATTCAACCTCTTTCAGAACTTTAAAGGCAGAGTCTGTCATTTTCTCCAAATAGACTTTTTAAGATCTGAGTTAAAATTGTCTTCAGGTCCTGACAGAAATCAATAATTCATGTGGTCTGAAAAAGATTTGTCATCTGTAGCAGTTGTACGCCTGTAAAAACGTTGACCAATGTCTGCCACAAGGTACCAGTCTAATAAACGTGTCATGCCTCACTGCCTCCATGCTCGTTTTCTACCTACCATGCAAGCACAAGCACACACTCAAGCCATGAGCTGAGACCCACTTCTGGACCAATCGCACTTGTGCATGTAACTTAAGGCCGTTGTTTTTTGAGGGAGTACAGATGGTAGGGGGCGGTTGCAGTTGGAGCACTGAGGAAATGTTGCATTCCAAATAAAAATTACCAACCCTTACCAATTTTTTCATTGCAATTGCCGTTACTCTTTCAATTTATACATGATGCCAATGATATTTTTCAAGGGGAGAAAAAATCTACTAACTAATTCTGGAAGTTTTCTTTAATATACACGGCAAAATATATTTGGTGTATATTTGTATATTTACGGTTGAGTTACTAAATGACCTGGAGCATCCTGGTACAACCTTGCATGGATTTTGGGACTGATCATAACACATAATGTTCTGAACTAGATGAAAGTCAAGCTTTCACTCACCACATTTGCAGCTGCATACATATTGATTGTCTCAAAAAGTAAAGCAAGGGTTTATAACAGTATTCCTGTAGGTTTTTAAGTGTTTTTCCTCTTGAAATAGTGTGCGTATAGGTGTGAAGGTGAATGGGATTCTGTATAAGGGTGTTAGCACAAAGACCTTTTATGAACTTGGTCAGTTCACCTTCTGCATATGTGTTTAAAACATTGAAACACAAACTGAACATGATTTAGGGAAATTCAAAATTCAAAATGTACTTTACTTACGGTTCATACAGTCGAATCGCAGGACGAGACTGATGAAACTCTCCAGTGTAATGTGTCCAGAAACTGAGCCATAACGCAAAGCCATCAAGTTAAGCATCTCATCACTGAGCTTCTTTCCTAAGCAATGTAGGAGAAAAGATAAGATACAGTGTGATTTAATTGAGATTTTTCTTTGCACATGTCCTTTTTGATTTAGCTTCAGATGATTTTTTTTTTTTTTTTTTAATGACACACTTTAACTCTGTATTGCTCATTGGAACATAAGAATAGGACAATGTTGTGGTTAATATATTATATGTTATTATTGTAATTAATCTGATTAGTTTAAATATTTGTTGAACAATGTTGTAGTGCTGGATTTCCTGTTTCATTTTAGTCATACAATGTGTAACCTTTTCACTATAAAAGCAAAGGATTAAAATTATACAGAAATACATCAATAAATTATTTTTTAGGCTACAGACAAGATCAAGATCAAGTTGTGCTCGGTACAACTAGAAAGTACAGATAATGAATTCCAAGCCAATAGTACTAAACATTACTTGAATGTGTTTTGGCATGCCAGCAAAAAAAAAAAGTTTTTGCATACACCAGTAAAACGTAAACATTTGTATTTTCACAAGTGTATACTGCAGTAGCAAATTGTACTTTTGGAGTACAGGGACATTTCCCTTTAGGGTATATTTTGCCAGCTGTGAGAAGTCAAAAGAGATGAGCAAGTAGGAATGAATAGACCTCTCTGAATGCACGCAACATTGTATTACTTGGTTGGGTGAGTGTGTTTGGCAAGTTGCCATAACGTTTTTTTTTTATCATTATTATTTCATGTTATGTTTCTCATAATTTTTGGTTTGCCGTACTGGCACGGCAGCAGTTGGCAAAATATTACGCGATAGCACACCTCACTTTTTGGCATAATTCAGAATGGTAGATGAAGACAGGTGAATAAACATTAGAGTTACACTTATACATGTCTTGTACATGTCAGAGCCAAATGGTGCTTTTTTTCAACCACTATTTTCACAAATGGAAAGATTCTCATCCTAACCTGTTTTTTTTTCACAGGAGAGAAATCTTTTGAGGTTACATTTTTCTTCTTTCCAAACATAGTATGGAAAATCATAGCATGAACCAAATAAATGTTTGACCTGAAGCAGTAATTGCATTCCGGAGCTCATTCAGTGAGAGTGTTCCTGTTTGCGAAACATCCGTGAGAAAGAAAATGTCCTGGTTACAAAGAAGACAAAAAGACATGAGAAAGCACAGCAAGAATACACAAACCATGGCCATGAAAAAAACAAGATCAAAATCTTTCATTAGGTCGAACCCTCATCTGTCACTTTTAGTAAGTCATCCCTAAGTTTTGTTTTACTAAAACAGTTTTAACCTCCACCTCCTTGTTTTCTTTTACCTTGTATGTGGTGATCTTCTTCCACAAACGGACAAATTCCACACTGTTCAGTTTGCCAGTGATAGATGTCTGAAACCTATCATTAAGGTATTAAAGCAGTACATGTCGTATCATGAGACGTTCATGACCTTTAAATCATCCAGTGTGTTAAACCTACTAAAGGGCAGGCAGGTTCTGGCATGTGTACAACTTACATGTTATGTAACTTAATTACTGAGAAAAAAAATCCTCCTCATTACATTGAGAACACCAGATAAGAGGATACATCCATCAGAGCAACCATGCTGCGACATGCATCAATGCTGAAGCCTCCAGTTTTCAAGTCTCCTGAATAAGAAGACAAAAAACAATTAGTTTGGCCTGAACAAGTCAACATTATAGTTCAAATCAAGCTTGTTTTAAGCTCATGTTCTTATTTCTACTGTTTGAATTTTACAATCCAAACCTTTTACGATTTCCTGATTGAGAAGCATCTGGAGCTTTTCAGCGTCAATTTCTTCATACTGTTATAGAAAAAAGAACAAGTTTTTTTGGTATCTCTGTCGTAATATGAGTAAGTTAGCGTAGCTAAAAGACTTCCAATAGTAATTTTTAAAAAGCCTGATCCAAAAGATTACCCTGTAATCCCAAAGAAGATAATAAAAGCAACACCGAAAAAAAATCCCAAAAATATTTCAGTTCAATATATTGTACATCGCTCTGTATGTTTATGTATATATATATATATTTAAATTTCAATACTTTACTTTTTATCAACATTCTGTTTTCTTTGTGTAATTTTAGTAATGCTGCACTGTCGTTCATCATTTTGCGATATTGCGAAACTGTGTGTTTATTGCTATTATTGTTATTGCATGGCCTGCAGAAAAGTCCTTACATTTCACTGCACATTTGTATGAGCACGTGACAAATAAAAATCTTGAATCTTGAATCTTGAATTTGCTGCTCTGTGTGCCTTTGAATTGCCCCCTGGGGATAAATAACGTTTTTTTCAATTGGATTTAATTGAACTGATAACGTAAATGTGAGCTACAGCAGCAGTTTCCCAAGATAAGCAGAATGACTGAAAGTGTTCAATTTAAATACCATTTGCCTACCATCACCTCTAAAGTTCACCTGTTTAGTGTTATTAATACAAAAAGAAATTGTTAGATACAGAAGTCCCCCCCCCGAAGAATTACCGCTTGGAAACTCTGACAAACCCTCAGTAGCCTGAGTTCAAATCCAATATGGCAGCTACATGCATCACCAGGGATGTTTAAGTTATAAATGTTGTGTTTATGAGCAGTTTAATCGTCTGATTGTGTAATGTAATCAATTGTCTCTGTGGAGGTATTTTCTTGTTATTTTCAGCCAGAAACTTACACGTCATGTGTTGCTGACGTCTGATATTAGCTAACAACAAAAAAAGGACTCCCGGAGGTGTCCTTGTAGCTTGTCAGACATGCAACTGGAATGCAGTTAACTCAGGTGTGACATCATTCCCAGTTCCAAGATCTGAATTCCAAAGTAAATGGAATACACTGTTCAACCTCCTGAAGTCTACAAAGGTGGAGCCCTTAGCAGAACACACATCATAAGTATGCATTAATATGTTGCACTATTCCTTAAAGGCAATTACCTTGTCAGAGTATTGACGGAACAATTTTCTCTTATTTTCTTCATCTGGTTCTTTGTTTGGTGTCATGGGCTGCAAAAAAATGGAGTGCTTTCAGATGAAAGAATGGATATACTGCACCATTCTAGTTAGAAATATGAACACTGATAATATGCTTCAATACATTACACACCTCTTCCACTTCCATATGTTCATGGTTGTGGCCACTTGAGCTTTCACTGAGAATAAAAGATATATGACATTAATATATAACCCTGCCCAATATTTAAACATTTGAACCCTATAAATGCAACATGCAATATCCACATTGAACAGCATTGTATATACTAGTAACTGTAAATATTGTTTTTATGTTCAATATTTAAGTCATTTGTGCTTATTATTCCACCTGGTACTTATTGCTTATTTTAGTATTTCTATTCGATTTTATTTTACAGTCTAAATTATTTCTATACTTCTGTACTGTGTTTTTGAGCAAAGGTAACAACCGAATTTCCCCCGGGGATTAATAAAGTATTTCTGATTCTGATGACTTGTAGTCGTATTCAATTTGTCAACAATATTTATTTAATAAATATGACAATATGATCGTATTGGGATTTAAAAAGGAAAAAAATATGATGCATTAATACATTTAACCCAGTATTAACAAGGAATGTGACATTAAGCCATCTTAACGTTTTAACTTATTCCTTCCTTCTCTTTTCTCCAATTTTACCCTTTCATTGCCTTGGTGGTAAGGGGGTTTCTCCAATAGAACCACTGCACTCAACTTGCTACAAATAAAATTAAGGGTGGGACTTGACTAAAAAAATCAATCTAATTAAATTAGGGCTTTCTAATTAATTAATTGAAATTAATCGCATTTTCAGTGAATCCCAATATTTGCCCTAAAAAGCACCCTTTACCATATTTGGAATGCTGCAGTCAGTCTGAGGGGAGCTTATGCTTGCAACAATGAGCCAATGGGCTTGGATCAGTGATGTCTTTGTCTTGTGATGTAAGTACCGGTAGACACATTTTCAACAAGGGGAGCTAGGGGCTGAGCGTTTCATGTGGCTATTGCTACTGCTAAGGGGTGGAGAAGCTGCGTTTTCGCGGACTTTGGATTTTTGCACATAGATGTGCCTAAACATGCACAAGACTCCTGGAAAAAAAAATAAAGAGCATCCTCTTTAAAAAAAACAACAAAAAAAACAAACAAGGCGCTCTTAAAGGTTGGTTAGAGTCACTTACTTGACATGGGTCTCCGCCTTGGAGAGAATGGTCAGGATGAAGGATGCTGTCTCATTGGGAGTGAAGGTAGATGGCACAATCAGGTATTCACCAGGCTCTAGACTTATCATCTCCATCACCTCACGTGCATTCATGTAGCTCTTCGTTTGAGCGACAGCTTTGTTTCTTTTGAAGAAGGAGGCTGGGAACTTCCCCTTAAATGTCTCATACTATAAAATCATGAAAACAAACAAAAGACGATATATATCAATAACAGAAAATCAATTTCCATAGCTACACGAAGGGAATATACAGTTCCTGAGGATAGTGTAAAAAATGCTACTTACTTCTTTGGTCAGCTTTGAAGAAGAAAAATGGAGGGGTGTGTGGGGGGGTGGGGGGGTGGATGACACAGATAAAAATTAACTTTAATTTATATGTCAAAATAAACATCTATAAAGTGCAAATAAAATTAATGCGTTTTAATAATTTGTAAAAGGGCTTAATTAAATATTTGATTTGTTTTAGTTTAAAAAATCATCTTACTGTTTCTTATGTAAAATAAATTATTTTTAAGCAGAATTATTAAGAAATCATAATTAAAAAACTTGAAGATGTTTTTTTTAACCTCAAATATAGAGAATCCAATGTGGAGATTTTGCACCAGGCGTCTATTTCTCTTGTCAGGCTTTTGCATGAGAGACACAAGCATGCTGTTTTCTCCTTGTTTGGCAGAACACTCGCTGAGTAACTTATCAACTTTGACCCGATACTGTGGATTAGTCCAGAAGCTCTCTAAAAGGCACAAAGGGTTGCAAATGTGAAAAGCAATATTTAAACCAACAATCCATTTTTATCTATTTCTGTTTTCTCTTGTCAGAATATACAATACTGTTCACATTTTTAATTGATAGAAAAGAGTTGAAGGAGAGGTGAAGAGAGAGAAAGAGTAGATATGCAGGTGTTGTACTAATGGATATTCATGACTCATATCTGGTTAGACATTGTGAGACTTTAAAACTCTTGGAATATACTGTAGAAAAAAAGAGGGAGCAATGTTAATTGTATTTGGGACGGATGGCTTTTTTATAAAGATATTTCAGAGAGTTATTTTTTCCTTGAATGAAGCTGTTATTACTCAAATTATAATTATTTGTTAAATATGCAACTATCTTTACAATTTCAATTTTCAGCAGTCAACAGATAGAACTACAAATATTTTGAAGATTTAGAAATCCTGACAGTACCAAGATTATTCATGCATCCTCCAGCAGTAGTTCCTGCAACCCATCTGCCATCGTAGTAAGAGGTTTTCCAGTGGCATGAAGAGGTTCCATCCAGGAAGTCAGGACAAAGGCAGCAGATGTCAAGATCTTTGTAAAACCTACAGAAGTCTGTCAGGGCCATCCTGTCAACATTTATTGTATATTTAGACAACTGTTTTTTAACTTGAGATGTTTTGATCCATCAACCAATTTTCATAGATTTAATACATAGGTAATACATATATAACTGTTATCAGGTGTTTCTGTAATAATAACCAAAATAATTTCAAATTACAAACAAATGGATAAATCCATCCACACTATAAATGACTCTACTGTCTCTTATTGTCAATGATCAACCAATTTCTCCATGTAGCTTCCTCAGTTTGCCTCACATCTATTCCAAATACATTAAATCATTAAATGCATGACAAAAATATTAGCGGATACTTTTGTATTGTATATTTATATTTTAAAGAGGGTTTTAAATGAAGGAGGTATTCAACCTGTTTAAAGAAGTAGAAGAAGAAGAAGCTGTATTTATTGATCCACCAAGGGTAAATTCTGTTTTACACTCTGTTGAACAAACAGGATCCTATGGACATGCACTGATGGTGAGATGTCTGTCACAGTGAGCACTTCTAAGTGCCTTGCTCAAGGTCACCTCGGCATTGCTCAGGAAGTGGACAGGTTCCAGACCAATTTCCAGGCTTGCTCCGCTCATTGACTTGAACCCTCCAATTCCCAACCCAAGTCCCTGGAGAGTGAGCCACCCCACTGAGATACTGCTAAGTGGAGTTCACATTTGGTCATTTTTGTAAGCTCTAAAAGTGCATTTTTACTGATATGTTACAGAAATTTTTCAATTAAACGTTGCTATCCCTTTTTCATTTGTAAGTAAATAGTAAAAAATTGTAATGACATATTAATTACTAATGATATTCTTACCAAAACTCCCCATCATCAGCCACAGACAGGCACAGCTCACGGTCCTCAGGACTAACGGTTTGCCATAAAGGGGACCTTAAGAATTTGTGAGTCAGTGAATGACGAGAAACGGCAAATGTGTTACATAATGAGACATGTTACATAGGCTAAAATAAGTTTTATATAAAGTAAATTTAGTACTATGCATCCTTTATAAGACAATGAAGTTGTTTTTTTGCATTGTTTTCACAATCATAAACCATTGTTGTGGTTCTCACTTGTCGCTCCAGTCTCCTTTCCACTCCCCTTGACCCCAGGGATTCCATAAACGCATCAGGTTTACGAGCATACCTTGGCTTATCACCTGATCATCAATATTCCGAGTTAATATTCACTGAATTTATTGTGTTATATATACAGTATGTTGCAATGAAAACATGCAATTCTTCACCTGTTTCACTCCAGTGACAGTGTAGGCATGGCCTTGGACCAATCCATTTGGTAGCACAGTGTTTTCAGATGTCTCCTAAAAGATTTAGATGGAATAAAAAAAGTCCACTGAACTATAGTAAGTAATTAATCCTTGGTAAATTAACATGTTGAAACTTCTCCAGCTTTTATTTACACGTAAGAACAGAGAGACTGACATTTGTGATTTGATTTTCCTGATTTATTTAAAAACATGATTTTTTTAAATAACATGAGTTGCACCCTGCAAAAAAAGGACAAAACTAAGCTGAATCTTATTTTTTTAATAAAAAATAAGATTCAGCTAGTTTTGTCCCTTTTTTTGGATAAATCCATCCTAACTTACCCCCTGGGGTGTACCACAACCCATCAGTGATTTAGATTGGCCAGCTCTGCACAGCAGTTCCCACAGATTGGGGGGTGGGTCTGTCAGCTGAACACTTATGTGAACACCACCAGTGAAGTCCACCATCGCCTCAGCAGGAGTTCCAGCATTCATGTCAGCGTAGGAACCACAAACTCTATCACAAGAAGTTGTATATTTTACATGAATATAAAAAATGTGCTAGTAAGTTTTCAAACATTGCATACCATGTGTGAGAAACAAAATACTGTTCCATACTTTGCATAGGCTTTCTCCAGTAAAGCAGGCCAGAACTCAGTTGGGTCCGTGGAGTGAACGAAGATTAGTCTGCCATCAATTGTTGGTAGCTTGTCATCAATGACAACGTCCACCCATCTTCCAAATCTCCAGAACTGTAGTCATTAGCAAGAAGATGATAAGATGAAGATGAGAAGAAGATGAGCGCTACTGCAGGTCATTCATCCCATCTGCAGTCAGACTGTTTAACAACATCACCGCCACATGACATGACTCTGTACTATAATCATCTTATCATTAATGTTACACACTGTGTTTTAATTCCTGTCTTTCCACGTGCGAAAGTGTAGATAGTGTTTATGCCTTGTATTATTTAGGTCTTTGTATTTTTTATCCCCTTTATTTAATTAATGTAAACTTGCTCATAGCCATTTTTTTTTTGCTATTGATGCTGTTTATATTCCCTGTTTTTACTGTTTTTTGGAGCTGTTGTGACACCCAAATTTCCCCCATTGGGGGATCAATAAAGATTATCCTTATCCGTATCCTTATAACAACAGTGTTACATGTATATCTAACTAAGAGATTGTGTGTAGAATTCATCAGAATGATTTGCTGACTTCTATAAAAATTCAATTGGCAATAACTGCTGGTTTACCCGAAAGTGGAACAGGCCGCAGTAGTCCTCTTCAAAGCTTTGTTGAAGAGGAACAACTTGCTCAAAGATATACTTCTGGAATGTAAGTGCTCCAATAGATGCAAGAAACCAACAGTTCCCTGGTCGAAAAAAAACAAAACGTGTTTTTTTTGGTGAGAAACTTGTACTAAGGAAGATTATTGTGTTACAAAGAAATTACAAACTATTTATAATACTATTAGAGGCCATATGGCAAAACATATATCCCTAATGATTCTGTGCTGTCTTCTGTGCAACTATTATCATTACCAATGAAGGACATTTCTTACCAACCAAGCCTTGACCAAAGTCAAACCTGGAAATTCCATCAACAGTAAAATATGGATTGGGAACAAGTTTCTAAAACACAAAAACACAAGACAGAAATAGTTAAAGATATTACTTAAAGTACAGTAATAAAAATTAATCCTGTCCTTTTTTTATTATAACATTTAATCAAAACTGTAAGTATGCTTATACTTGGTTGGTTTTGTAACTGGGAATCGGCACCATACTATGCAACAACTACAAGATAGTCGTAGAGTTGAGTTAAAAATGTTTAATATTTTGCACCCAAAATATACCAACAGCATTTGCCTTTTATTTGCATAATCAGCAACGAGGCAAAAAGGACTTGATGTGAGTTTTTGAATTGTTTTCAACATGTATATTTCAATAAACATAATGCTGGTATAACCACAGAGATGATTTCCAACTTAATAAATGCAGTTTTCTGCTGGTTTAGGATTACTAAAACAAAAGTGAAACATGAACTTAAAGTAATATTGGAAAACAGCTAAAAGTCTGGCCACAAAAACCACTTACCCCTGGTCTCAGCCACACTACTCGGGCCATGTCAGTAGAGCTCAGGAGCCCCTCACCAATTGAGTTTCTATCAGGGGGGAACATGTCATCAACATATCGTACACGCCGGATGAGACAGTACTGTTTTAGCTGCTGGAAGTTCTGGTTGAGAAACTGCTCTGGGTTGACGACAGTCCCATAACCGTCTTTCTTGCGACGTGCATTGATGATGTTTGTACACACACCTGGTGGAGGCATTACTGTGCTGTTTCAGCTCTGTTCAGAAAAGGAGCAGACAATAATGTGAGAAAAACCAGCATGTACACATTTCATAATTAACCAGGAACTCTGCTCATAATATGTTGCAGCTTTACTAGAGTTCAAATAACTACAAAAAATATATATAATTTGTGTTGAGTTTTGTTCTTCTCATTCATTTTGCATAAAACACAAGGTCTTTTGGTCTTGCCATTCCTGAAAAAGGCTGTGTTCTAATTATTGGTAGAGTGCATCAACTTAATTTTTCAGCCCATAAGGTGTCTGCTCAGTTTCCCATGGAATCAGTGCCAACACAGGTTGGGTTTTTCTAAGAAGTGAACTCCGGGGCTTGCCTGGACAAGCTAGTCATAAAGACAAAACCCTACCCCAAGACTTAAAGGGGTAGTCAAGGGTGTCAAACAACACATATTATGTTTCTTGCATTTAACACTGAGGCTTTTATAAATTAAGTGTTTGTTTTTCTTATTCGTAAATCAGATGAATAAAGCAATGGCAATCACACACACACCCCTACAAGTTTAATCTCTATGCATGCAGTAAATCAGGGTCATGAAAAGATTGCAGTAAAAATAGTTTCCAGGGTCTCATACACCCCCTAGGCCCCCTCCTCCCTAGAGTCCATATTCCTTTAAAAATGTAGCATTTATCCTTATTTAACCATGTTTCTAGTCCTGAAACCTGAAAGACTTTGTAGGCCAGTTAGAATAAATGAACTGATCAAGCTCACTTGCCCATTTCCAACCTGTTGGTTTGTCACAATTACTGGTCTTATATCTGGAAAAAGTGCCTTTCAAAATGGCTATGTTAGGGGTGCCTTTAAACTTTTCAGATTAAAAATACAGACCATTCAGGCTCAGAATAGAAACGCAGAAGGAAGACATACTGGCGTTGTTGTCAGAGAAGCTATCAACATAGCAAGTTTCCTTAATGTCTGATTATATAGTATGGCAATTTAAGGACTGAATTCAGTAGATGTTTTACATTTTGTTCTTGAAATGTAAATAAAAGTAAAGATTAATTGATTGATAATGTGAATGGCAAATAAAGAGTATAATCTTACCTATGAAGCCAGAAACAGAAGTCTATAATAATGGGTTGAGCCCACTTCTTTTTATAATGCTTGCATGCCCCTCAGGCTATTACTGTCATCAGAAGATGTTCCTTTATGAACCTGTGTCAAAGGTAACATGAGATTTTTTGTTCTCTCACCCTGAGAAATATGAAGCAAGGCGGGGACATGTTACATAAGAACAGCATGAGTTCAGGACCTGCTCAAGACATACAGTAGGCGATAAAGGCGGGGGCGTTGGGTGTCAAGTCCTGAAGGGGTGGTGCCTTAAACCCTGAATGCTTTGAACTTGTTTTCTTGTTCCACTGCTCCACTGTGCCTTCTCTCTCAGTCAACATTACTCACTGCTGATGCAGTCATTTTTACAACATCAGAAGGAAAATTAAATTGCACAAACCGGCTTTAAATACTGTATTGAAGACAGGGTATGGAGCTAGAACAGTCTCATAATGAATAAATGCACACAGAGATAAACAAATGCACGAAAAAGGACTCATTTAATGTATTTGGGAGTTATATGACTCAATACACAAATGCATTTTCAATGCACATGAATGTGTTTCAATCCATATATAAATTAAAAAAAAACCCATATAAAAATAAGATTTGTAAACATATTTGTGATGATTCATAAATGTACAAATCAAAAATACGTTTTTGGAAGTTGTTACATTAATTTTATTTTGTATTTATATATGGATTGAAACACATTTGTGTGTGCATTGACAATACATTTGTGTATTGAGTCATATTTATATACAACTCTCAAATACATTTGTGAGTCCTTTATCTCTGTGTGCATTTATTCATTATGAGACTGTTCTGGCTCCATATTGAGAGGCTTGATTGGTTAATAAAAAAACAACTTTCATCCGACATTGGTCAAAGTTTTTATAGCTGCTACAGATTTTCTTCATTCCTTCTTCAGACCACAGAAGAGCTTAATTACTGTCAGGACATAAATACGATTTAAACCAAAAACTGTGTAATGAATATGGGATAAAGGTTCATATAATGTGACATGCCTGGGGACATGGTTGTAGGCTTTGTCATCTCACAGAAAGTATCTTCCTGTAGGTCCCCTCCTGGAACTCGAGGTTACTTTTCGACAGTATAAAAATGTGCTTGAAAGAAGAATTTGTGACACTCAGTTGTCTGGAAATATTTTTTTGTGAGGGGTTTTATGTTTCTTTTTGTCAGCCCTGTCATTGACCTTTAAAGTGTCACAAATCATATGTGACACAATGCTATTGCTATGTGCATTTAAAGAACACAAAGATTTAAGCCCAACCTTCTTCCTCAGGTGCTGCACTTGAAACATTGTATTCCTTCAATGCACATAGCAAATAAATATGTAACCTGCGACCAATTGTTCCGCTATCCCTCTTAACTGACAACAGGAAGCTGTTAGAATTTTGCCCCCTGTATAGTCAAATCCCTTTTCAGAATGTTTTTGGGAGCCAAAATGTTGCAAGTCTTTGTTTGCGTCACAACATTTTTTTATTTTTTACTCAGAACATCACTTAAGTTTTTATGACTTTTTATGGATATTATGAGGGTACTCCATCTCAAATCAAACTCTTTACATGCACACCTGCACACACCTCCAGAATTTTGAATTATCTACATTCATACAACAGATCAAATGAGCCCATTTAACAATAAGAAATGTTTTTGAACAATATATTTATTTTCATAATGCTCAAAGTAAAGTGGTGTGCTTGCATTAACATTCCTTTACAAATGCAGAAATGCAGTAACCACAACAAGATTTCATCTTCAGCACAACATCAGAAGGGATCGCTCAATTAGGGTTTTGGCTTCATATTGCAAATGTGTTTTTTGTTTCATTTGCATTATAATTAAATGACAATGTATTAACAGAGTATAAAAGTAAAAAACAGAATGTAATGAGTTATTCAGTCTATGCTCTTAGTTGTTGACAAATAGATCCACGATTTCTTCTGTACTTTATCCCTTGGATTAAGTGTACATTGAAATGTAGATCCACTGAAAATATAACACAGTTTATTAATGCAGTGCATTGTATGATAAAAACTGTAAATCCAATCACAGAGAAATACATGTCTTCCTTTTCACTGTTTTTTACTGATGTCGTGTAGAAAACTAACTTCAATACCAGCTGACAGTTATGGAGCCAGAATAGTCTCATAATGAATAAATGCACACAGAGATAAATACATGCACGAAAAAGGACTCACAAATGTATTTTGGAGTTGTATATAATTATGACTTGATACACAAATGCATTTTCAATGCACACACAAATCTGTTTCAATCATTTGTGATGATTCTCAAATGTACAAATCAAAAATACGTTTTTGGAAGTTGTTACATTTATATATGAATTGTCAAACGCGCATTTTTCTCGGTGCTTTTAATTGGTAAACCTCCCTTCATTTGTGTGTGGAGTTTTGAGACTCATCTAGCGCGATTCCGATCCACAAATGCGTTTTTTCTAAAAGGGGGTTGTCTGCAGCCAATCAGATGGCTTACTGCTTTACAGCCAATCACGAGTGCAAGGTTTTTTTTAAGCTGACGTCATTACAGCGCGCAATCCTGATTTTCGCTTCAGCTGAGGAGACGGGAAAAAACATATATCTATGGAAAACCATACACATAATATACGTCTATCTATGGTTTTCCCATGGGGAAAACCATAGATCCTTCCTTAACCCTAGACGTATATTATGTGAAATGTGTATGTATGTTGTGTATGTTCCATCTCCTTGGCGGCAGCAAAAATCTTATATTTATATGTCAATTTTTTTGTATGTATATATGGATTGAAACACATTTGTGTGTGCATTGAAAATACATTTGTGTATCGAGTCATATTTATATATAACTCCCAAATACATTTGTGAGTCCTTTTTCGTGCATTTATTTATCTCTGTTTGCATTTATGAGACTATTCTAGATCCATAGACAATAACAGTATTTTCATTACCTCCGACTCTCGCAGACTCATTGCTTTTCCATCTGACAACTCTTTGAAGATTTCTGTTGAACAAAACAAATAAAGCTGCATCACGTTAATTGTTCCAGTAAGAGGACACTTATTTTTTAAGGAGTTATGGTTGTGGAAAAACTCTTTTTGGAAAAGGCTTCTCTGCTTCTGTCATTTGTTTCACTTGACTGCACTTACTGCGCATGCAGTCCAAACGCAGAATGAGACTAATGAAGCTCTCCAGGGTCATGTGACCAGTTGAGTCACTGTAACGCAGAGCCATCAAGTTTAGCATGTCATCGCTGACACTCATACCTGTTAAACATACACAGATGAGAGAGCTTAGTAGATGTTTTAGAATCAATCAAATTTCACAATCATCATCATTTACTTTTTCTTTTTAAACATGTAATTATAACCTATAAGTCGTGAGCACTGTGAGTGATGGTAGCATCTCCAGTTGCTCATAGCACCGAGCTGTTTTATTTCCATGAGGGAACCTTCCCAAGGGATTAATAAAATTCCCATCTATCTATAACCAATTAAAGCGATACTTCACCCATTGAAACATGAATCTGTAGTGAAATTGGGCCATATATGTATGCATATATGTATCACATATGCAGTGGAAATGTGAAATAATTGTTTTATTTGGTGCCTTCTTGAACGAGAAAAAGCAGAAAATCTATTTTAAATTGATTTGAATCAAATACTACAACTCCCAGAATGCACAGCACCACAGGCCACTCTCACATATCCCACTGAACACCAAAGCAAGCCTTGAGGCTGCAAGCTATAAGCTAACTTGTTTGCAGATCCAGTATGACTTCTGAATGTACTTTGTTTGTTTTTCTTTCGAAATGGTGAATTATTGTTTTGTACCAGGTTGTTTAATCTGAACAAGGAAAAGAAGTAAGTTTTCACCACTTGCTGATTAGACATTTGGACGCGATGCAATGTTTACATTAGCTGCGGGTGGATACGGCAACAGAGGAAGCCGAAACCCAAGGTAAGACTATATTTCTATAGCTTCAGTGGATGAAATCATGAGAAACTAGACTTCCCTGCCAGCCTAAAATTCTTTACGTGACGCAATATGACGATTTTTGCGTCATAAAAAGAAACGTTTCAGGCAAACAAAAACATATTTTTCTCGTCTCAGGGCAAAATGAGGACTGGATTCACAACCATTCAACACTACTACCATGATTCTAATGATACAAAGCTTCATGCAAATGGGTGAAGTATCCCTTTAATTCTGTTTATTTTGTACTGAAAGTAGCTTTCTGTGGCTGACAGTATAGCTTTAAGAAAAATGAATCTGGCAGAATGTAAAAACTTAACGACAAGTTAAGTGTCACACTAATTTGGAGAGGATACTTTCTGTTGCTATATAACATAAGATGAAAGTATTATCAGTCAAAACAATGAATACTTAGTTGGTCTACCTGAGGCTACGAATGCATTTCTCAGTTCACACATTGACAGTGTTCCTGTTCGTGAAACGTCAGTGAGGAAGAAAATATCCTGGTAAAGGAAGCACAATGTGTGAAGTTATATCCTACAGTTTTTATACTTAGATGTCTACATAGTTAAGGTTGAATCAAGACATAGATGATGCATATCACACAAAAAGAATTGGTTCCTGATACCCACACTGGATTCTATTTACCTTGTATGTAACAACTTTCTTCCACAAACGAAGAAATTCTTCACCATTCAGTTTTCCAGTAATCGATGTCTTTTCATTCCATTGTTAAGGTAAACAACAAGACATTAGATTTATGGCAACTAAAAGTGTGGCTGTGGATCAGTGGTGGAGTTGGTCGTCTCTCAACCGGAAGATCAGAAATCCAGTCTCCAGCTCCTATACAGCCTCATGTAGATGTGTGTCTGGGCATAATGGAACCCTAAGTTGGTCCTGCAACTTTAATGTGTGTGAATGGGAATAGTTATTACTGATGGACACTTAATATAGCAACCTCTTCCATCAGTTTGTAAATAAAGTGTTAATGGGTAAGTGTGACCTACAATGTAAACAGTGTTTTGAGAAGTAAGAAGACTAGAAAAGCGCTGTATAAGCATTTAATTGCTCTTGCTCTTTTTCTTTTTCATATGCTTAACAACTGGATACATCCATCAGAGCAACCATGCTGCGACAGGCATCAAGGCTGAATCCTCCAAATTTCAGGTCGCCTGTAAAATAAAAAATAAAAAACATTGAAAAATCAGTAAGAGACAAATGTGACCTAAACATTAAAATAGCATGAATAAATGAATAAAGGAAAGATTTTAGTTCAAACCAAAAATTCAAAAACAGTGTCCCAGAAGGAGTAGGCACGAGTAAAATTTATATCCCTACCCCTTTCAACATATGCGTGTAAATAAATTTAATAGTATGTTTTTTGATGTAACATGAGCTAGTATTTGTTATTTTTGTCAAGATTGTTTGCTAATCCAAACCTTTTAGGATTCTGTCATTTAGAAGTCTTTGCAGCTGCTCAGCATCCACTTCTTCATACTAGAAATACAAGGAAAACAAAATATAATCAAGAATGAAAGATGTTTTCGGAGCCAATTTTCGACATCGTGTTTACATGGATGGGACGACCAGCGTGCTCATTACCATGCATATAAAGGCTGTTTAAATGAGGGACTAGATAAAAAAACAATAAGATATACTCACAGCTTATTTGAATGTCTCGTTAGCGTTTTTAGAACATGGTCAGTCCGTGATAATGTAGCCTATATGCAATGTAAAGCTACGTGAAAACTAAAGAGCATTACCATTAGCCTACGAAAACAACAAATCAGCTTGAGTTGTTTAAGTTATATACTATTGCTCAAGGTTGATATCGACTGGATCATAAAGTTACAGAGCTTTTAAGGGAAAGTTTAAAGACTCCTGAACACCACCAAACACATTGAATATTGCAAACATATTGTCATGATTTAGTTTTGATTTCCTGTCTCGTCTTTAGTTCTCATGTTTTCCCAAGTGTTTCCCTGTGTGTAAGTGTTTTCTGATTTATATTTTGTCCGAGGGTGCATTCGGATTGTCCCTCCTATCTACTTTCACTATCCACTTTACCTTAACCTTAAACGTCACTGGGTTAAGTGAAGGTGTTAGGAGAATTCATAAAGGACTTAGGAAAAGGCAATCGCGATTTTTTGACAATCCGACCGCACTTTCACTCAGTGATGTAATAATAATATGACGGCGGCGGAGGTTAGTGACGCGAGTCTGCCATGGTGGAACTACAGTTTACAGAAAATGGACTACAAAAAGCTAATCTAAAAATTACCGGTGAAATAATCCTAAAAACCACAGGGTGTGACTAAAAATAAAAGGTAGGCTTTATTAGATACCAGGAAACTTCACTTCGGCTGTGGCTCAGTTGGTAGAGTCGTCGCCCCTCAATCGGAAGGTTGAGGGTTTGATCCCCAGCTCCTGCGAGCAACATGTCCGATGTGTCCTTGGGCAAGACACTTAACCCCAAATTGCTCCCCCTGCTGCATCTGGGGCGTATGAATGTGCGTGAATGGATAGATACTGGATGGGCCACATATCCAGCCCATCAGTGTGAATGGGTGTGAATGAGTAGGTGTAAAAGCGCTTTGAGTAGTCGGAAGACTAGAAAAGCGCTATACAAGCTCAAGTCCATTTACCATTTACTTTGATGGTTTTATAACATCAACATCACGTTCAGAGTTTAAATCTGGATTTAAAATCTGGAAGATTTAAGTTTAAAGTTAAGGTAAATTATTGCAGTGCTAACCTCTATGATCTGAGTAATAGGCCTATTACAATAAATCATCATCAAATAACTGCAAATAATCTCCACAAACAGGATACAAGAATGTATCCAAGCAAGGTTCACCTTCTTCACACACACAATACAAAGAAATGTAATAAATACAATGACTGTAACTAATTATAAGTCAAATCAGTATGCAGATTGTCTCCACATTTCTCCTCTGACAGATCATTAGTTTTCGTGAACGCTCCGATATGGGTCGGATGTGCGAGTTGCTTTAAAAGTTGCGGCCGCAATGAATTGTGGGGCGGCATTGTCTTATCTCCTTTCGTAAAGGATGGTCCAGTGTTTCCTATGGTAAAGGGTGTTATAAAGGAAGCACTGAGCCACCTTTCCTTAATTTTTAGAGAATTCGACCGGCTCTTATCATGGCCGCCACTTAACTGCTTCCGGGGTTAAGGAAAAAATGCGAGTGAACGTGGATAGGAGGGACAATCCGAACGCACCCCTAGTCTTTAGTGTGTTCCTAGTCTTTAGTGTGTACCCCTGTGTCCTTCTATGTTGCCTGTAAGTTTGGTTCCTGTGTTACTTGTGTTTTAAGGTTCTTAGTTTGGTCTTTAATGTTTCTTAGTCTAGTTTTAAGTGTTTCCTGTTTTATTTTGTAATCTCTTGTTTAAGTTGTGTTTTCAGTGTCTGGTTTTACTTTGTACTTGTCCTCAAGTGTTCTGGTCTTGTGCTCTGTGTTCCTTGCGTTTCCCGCCTTGTTCATTACCCTGATAGTCTCACCTGTGTCATTAGCCTCACATGTCTCTGATTACCCCATGTCTTTTGTAGTCTGTTGGTGTGGTATGTAGTTTATCCTTTGAATGTCAGGTGTAATCTGAAGTCTGTAACTTGTCGTTTGTCTCCCTCTTCTCCCTGGATTTATTTGGTTTGGATTTTTCTGGATTTATTATTTAAGTACATTTTTGTTTTGCTTTTGGTTCTGCTACTCCTGGACTTATTTTGTTTTTCTCCTAGTGGCTCTGTTGTACAATTTGGAATATTCTTCGAGTTAGTTGTTTTTGGCTTTTGTTTAAATATTCTTTGGTTGCTGCACTTGGGTCCTCCTTCTTGTGTTTCTGTCCCAGTCGTGACACATATAGGTGACAACTAGAATTTTTCTGGTACCAATATTAGCATCAAAAAATGCTTTAAATCCCTGTGACATATAAGCAAGTAAAGACATCTGTGCAACACTAATACACCTACTTTATTCTTCTTTTTGTTTTATGTTTTTGATTGAAGATATAAATAATAAGACCCAAGTTGTAATAATTCAGTCAACAAGACCCATTTAAGATTGACAATTATTACCTTGTCAGAGTGTTGGCGGAATAATTGTTTCTTGTTTTCATCATCCTGCACATTTGAGGCGTTTTTGAGCTGAAAAAAGGAAGTTGAGAGAATGAGGAAGGAACTTCAAAAAACTTTTTTAAAGGTAGTGAATATTGTGTAATATCAGATTTATTGGGACCTCATTACTGTTAAATGATTCATATACTGTATACTCACCTTTCTAACTGGCTCATGTTTGTGGTCACCAGAGTTCTCACTGTCAGAAAATACCAAGTACATTCCAAATAGGGTTAATGCATTGTATTTCCTCCCAACACAAAACATCAGAATTTGTTTATAGATTTATATAGATTTTCCATTTCTGTATTTTTTTTGTTTTCAAACTCTGAAACACAGTAGAATAAGAGAGGAAGCTTACTAGCCATGGGTCTCTGCTTTGGACAGAATGGTCAGGATGAAGGATGCTGTTTCATTCGGATTGAAGGTGGATGGCACGATCAAGTATTCACCAGGCTTCAGCATAAAAAGCTCCATCACCTCACGAGCATTCATGTAGGTTTTAGTTTGCACAACAGGTGTGTTGTTGTTGAAGAATGAGGCAGGGAATTTACCGGTCTGAGACTTGTTCTGTGATTACAAATGGACGTATCAATTTACTGCAATTTATTCTAATACCAGAGCTCTACAGTCTGGTTGGAGGATTTATTCTGAATAAAATGGCCTCTTACTTGTTCAGTCACCTTAAGAAGAGAATGGGACAAAGAGCAATATGTTATCAATATAAGATTTTACACAGTTTTGTTTTTATGAATATACAGTAACTCAAAATTAAAGATAGAATCTGACCAAGCACTCAGCTTTAAAGCTCTATAAAACAAGAAAAGTGTATGATGTGAATTATTTTTAAAATATAATGATGTGTTGTTGATTTGGAATGCATGAATTAAAACTCTGAAGTCCTGCTGTTGTTGAGTTTCTAACAATAAAGCTAAAAACATGTAAGCTGTAGATTCAAATTGTACTTTTTCCTTTTCAGCTAGCAAACAGTTAGGCCTGTCGACAAAAATCTCTGTTAAAAACAACAAATAAGTCACTGTTTTATTTTCTAACAACAAATTGAAGAAATATTGTTACCTTACCTGGCAAGTCACAAAAATGTGGATATTAAATAAATCATCAAAATGTTTACTCAAGAAAAAAAACAAAAACATATTACCTCGAATACAGAAAATCCGATGTGGAGATTCTGGACCAGGCGCCTGTTCCTCTTGTCAGGTTTTTGCATGAGAGACACCAACATGTTTTTTCCACCATGTTTCTCTGAATAATCACCATCAATTCTGACCCGATACTGAGGATTAGTCCAGAAACTGTCTTGAATTGACATTAAAATCCAAAATGTTATTGTAAGGAATGTTTTTATTACAGAATGAACACTGCATTATAGGACAGCATTAAAACATTTGATAACATTTGTTTATTCTGTCGTGTTGTACTTTTCAAGTTATTTGCTTCATCAGAAATTCTGTATTTAAGTTCAAGGCAGGGTTGGTAATTTTCTCCAGATACAATTTTTAGGATTTTGGTTGAAAATGGAGATCAGTGTAAGTTCAGACAGGAAGACTGGCGTAATTCTTTCATTCATTCACCCCTTCATTCATTCTTAAACCACACCACCTACTACTACCTCTATCTTTCTCTAGTGAGCAGCTGATCATGGGAGTGTCTCATCTCGGAATTAACCAACCAGACTCTGCCACAAACTTTCTCAACCAATCAACCTACTGCTATCAAAACGCTTAAAACTCTCTCCCTTTCACAGTCAAGTCTGTTGCTTTAGGCATACAACCCTCCACCACCCCAGTCACCTCCATCCAGCTAAGTAGAGTCCAGGCCAGGCTGAAACCCACTACTCATCACAACCTCCATTCCTCTTTAGCACCACAGTGTCTAGACTCCATAGGGGGGCATCCTATCCTGTGTCTGCCTCATTATCGCTCAGAGTTCATGAAGTTGTCATGATGGAGTCTAGCCCCCTAAAGACTTCATACATTTCATTGTATAATTGTTGCACATTTCGTTGTTAATAAATAATTGTTCATTTTCAATTAAGTCTCTCCTGATTGGATTGTCTTAAGGTCCTGGCAGACATTAATAACTTGTGCGCTCTTAAAAAGGAACAAAGAAAACCTGTCATTGATATCAGTTGTTAGCCTGTAAAAACTTCGACTAATGTCTACCACAAGGTGCCATTTTGATAAACCAATCACGTCTCCCTGCTGGCACCACCAGGATGTTTGTTCTCTCAGTGCTGAGTGGGAGCTTGACTAATTTGTTGGGGTGTTATTTTACAGCTTGTTTAAAAAGAAAACAAAACGACCAAAATATGTGAGGGGGCTTAACCGGGGCTAGACAGATTTATGATGGCGCCACCATTCTACACTCAACAAGTGATGAGCTGATGTCCGCTTTTGGATGTAAGTGAGGGGCGTGGCTTTTGAGGGAGCACAGAGTGGAGGGGGTGGGTGCAGACGGAGCACTGAGGGAATGTTACTTTCAAAATCATGCTAGTTTTAGAAAAAAAAACCTTTCCTTTAAGGTATCAAAATTATCTTTATTACAACTATTATTTGTATTATTTTTAACTGCATGATGTTTATAACTTCCGTTGCCTATATAGTGTGCCCAAGGCCCAAGTGAATTGTATAATATTTATTCATATAAATACATGTAAATCTGTGTAAAGTATTTTTGATGAAACATTAATGTATTAACATAGTACCTGTTTAATCAATATTAGAATATGGACTCAATGTTGAGGAGTAAAGAAAAAGAGCTTGATATACCTCGATTGTTCATGCATCCTCCAGCAGTGGTTCCTGCGACCCATCTTCCCTCATATAAAGAACTATTCCAGTGGCAGGAATGATTTCCATCAAGGAAGTCAGGACACAAGGAGCAGATGTCAAGATCCGAGTAAAACTCACAGAAGTCCTTCAGGTTCATCCTGTTGACATCAGAGCAATATGCTGATGAAAATAAATACTGATCACAAGACACATCGAACATTGAGGGGCAAACAAGAAAAGTGCTTTGACAACTGTAGCTTTAGTGAAAGTTCAGTCAGCAAGACTATATATTGCACGCTTGTTTTATTGTTTATTGTATTGTTGGCAATATTGTTTATTAATGAGTGAGCATGCATGGCGAAGCGATTTTACATATCGCTCCGCTTCCAAAAAGAATACATTTGGTTTTTTTTGTTTTGTTTGTTGTTGTTTTCTTTTCTTTTTTTAAAAGACTGGATACTGTGTTCTTACCAAAACTCTCCATCATCCACCACTGAAAGGCACATTTCACGATCTTCAGGACTCACAGTTTTCCACAGGAATGACCTTGGAGATAGTTTTCAAAAAGTAGGAGAGAAGGAATTGTTTGATGATCAACTATTTGAAGAGGCCAGTTATAACACATGTCACTTAGTGGGGAATGCAGTGCATTTTAAGATAATCTTTTGTGCTGCCTTCAGGGTAAGATAACACAGGTGCTCTTTTCACTGAGACTGGAAAAACCAGATTCAAATAGCCGGAGAGAAATTTTCCAAAGACAGTTTGAATTGTCTCCTCAAAGCCCCTCTTAAAACTGACCTTACAAATACTTTTACAGCCTACATACAGCAATGTACAGTGAATACACCTTAAAGGAGTACGAGGAAAAGAACAAGATCCCTGTCAATTGCAACACTTTGGGTTTGCAGTTAAAAGAAGTTGTGAAAAGTGGCCAAAAACATTCTTAAGGTTCCTGTAAGTTTTTTTTGTGTTTCACATTTTTTTGTTTGTTTTGTTTTTGGATATGAAACAGATTGTGAACAGACTTAGTTTACAGTTTACAGTGAGTGATACATTTGACTGCTAAAAGACATTGGGGAGGATTTTCTGTCAGAAAACACCTCCTACATCCAGGTTAAGATAAGCAAAGCGATAATAATGATAATAATACTAATAATCCTCACATGTGCTTGAAAGAAAGTTGAATACAAGTGTGTATTACAATGAATAGAAGCAAAAATCCTCTTATTTTGCCACTAAAATTCTCCATATTAATCTGCAACATTTAATTACAAACGTGTTGAGTGAGAAAGTCAAGTGTAAGTTAGTACTACCGATCACTCCAGTCTCCTTTCCATTCTCCTTTGCCCCAGGGGTTCCACAGGCGCACAAGGTCGACCAGTTTCCCTTGGCTAATCAACTGAACAGTATCATTATGACAGAAACATTGTTATAACCATCTTTACAATAATAATTCCAGAAACTTTTATGAACTATATGAACAACATCCGTTGGTGAAAAATGAATTACTGTAATTGTAAGAATAAAAGTCCTCACCTGTTTAACACCAGTGACAGCGTATGCATGGCCTTGGACTAACCCATTTAACAATATTGTGTTGGCAGATGTTTCCTAAAAGCCAAAGACAATTTATTAATAAAAATACAGATGTATGTTTAAAACCCTGCAGAACAATATGTTGGGTAATGTAAGGTTATAAATAAAAGTGAAGTCTTGGGTGAAAATGACTACAAGACAGTGTGACAGTATCCTCTATGAACATGTAACAACAGCATACATCAACTAATACATCATTAACAAAAGTCAGGTGAACTTGAAGTAATTTTAAATACATTTATCCACTCTTTCCCCAAGAGTGTGATAAGACTTTAGACACCAAACCCATGACTATGTAGTACAAATGAAGCTTAGAAATGGCAGATGCTAGCCAAGCTTAACACAGAGACTGTATTATTTAAAGCTGTTCTTCCTATTTCTATTGGTTTGCTAAGCTAAGCACTAAGCTATTGTTTAATATTTAAGCAAAGGAATATCTAGTGGTGGAGGAAAGTTTAAAAAAAAAGTAAAGTTTGAAAAGGGTATGGTATGGTATGGTATTGTTATTGGTAGAAGAATTAAACTCACCCCTTGAAATGTACCACAGCTCATCAAGGTCTTGGATTGGCTAGCCCTGTACATCAGCTCCCAAAGGTTTTGAGGGGGATCTGACAACTGGATACACATGTGAACACCACCGGTGAAGTCCATCATGGCTTCTGCAGGAGTTCCGGCATTCATATCGGTATAAGAACCACACACCCTAACATAAGGGTGTGAACTATTAATATGATGGATATAGAAACTGGACAAACATATTGAAAGTGTTTTTTTTCTCCATACTTAGCATATGCTTTTTCCATCAAAGCAGGCCAGAACTCATTTTGGTCTTTGGAGTGAACAAAGATAAGGCTTCCATTGATTGTTGGTAGCTTGTCATCAATAATCACATCCACCCACCTCCCAAACCTCCAAAACTGAAATGTTAGAAGAAAAGGGAATAAAGTTCCTCTCAACATTAGATCCATTTATTAACCAATGGCAGATAACCTGAAACAAAAAAATAGTGTGATGGGGATTTGAATCCTCAATCTTACGATTGAGAGACAACGACTCTACCAACTGAGTCAAAGCCACACTGTTAAATATGAAAGTGCCAAAGTGTGCCCTTTTATAGATTAATATAAGTTTTTGATTTGTGACCAAAACTTAAATTATATAGAAGACACATTATATTGCAGGATGTGAGACTTTGGTCAGTGTTAAATGAAATCATCCCACTCAAAAATAGGTTTGCTTTGTATTTACCCTGAAGTGGAACAGCCCACTATAGTTTTCATCAAATGTTTGCTCAAGAGGGACAACTTGCCCAAGGATTTTTTCCTGGAATGTCAGAGCTCCAATAGATGCAAGAAACCAGCAGTTTCCTGAGGAAATATTGGTCATTGAGTAGTCAGAAAACAAAAATGAACAACAGGAAAATCTTACAAATAATAAACGACTTTACCTATAATTCCTTGACCAAAGTCAAACCTTGACAATCCATCAACTATGAAGGCTGGATTAGGAGCGATTTTCTGAAAAAAGAGAGTGTAAAAAAGAAACAAACCAATTAAATTGAACAAAACAAGATACTTAAAGGGACACGACAATACAAACAAGACGTAAATGAATTATTCTTGGTAATCATAACAGCCATTAAAATCCTTGTTTAGTGTAAGTCTTTTGTTTAGGTCTGAAGTCAAATTCCATTCAAAACAACTGCTTTCACACATTCAGCTTTACAAACTTTGGGACTGAGACTTAGACTCAGTAATTGTAGTTTTCCATATCAAGACTAAATGCTTTACACTAGTCTTTATTTTTTTATATAATCTTCCCTTTTGTTTTGCTATCCATGCACTGCAGCACATGTAGGAAAGGAACTAACTGCAAATAAAACTGGCCATAAAGAGTTAACTATTGAAATTACTGTACTTTAGCCCCTTAGTACAGCCCTTGAACATGGAAACAGTGTCAGACAGAAGGCATGATAAGAACCTTAAGAATCTTCACTACAGACCTGAAAACAAACCTCATGTCATAGGCAAGTTATTATTAGTGACACACAAAACATGCAACTTAAATTCAGCCAGGTAGGGATTGGGTGCAGAGTCTCATGATTATTCTAAAATACAAAACATTAAATCAATGAGAAGATGATAAGTTTTAGCTCACCATAATTAATGTAGTTACCTGCCAGTGACAGAATAAAATACGCTACTTTGCATCATTGATACACCTCTTCTGCTGTTAAAACCTACACACAAAAAAACTCACCGCTGGTCTAAGCCACACCACTCGGCCCAGGTCAGAGGGACTCAGTATCCCTGCACCGATGGAGTTCCTGTCGGGGGGGAACATCTCATCTATGTATCTCACTCCTTGGATGAGGCAGTATTGTTTCAGCTGCTGATAGTCTTGGTTGAGAAACTTCTCAGGGTTGTCAACACTCCCGTAACCTTCTTTCTTGTGACGAGCCTCCATGATGTTCAGACACACACCGGGGGGAGGCATTGTCACAGGTTTTTGACTCAGCTAAGAAAAATGAGATCCAGGACCATTTTCAAATAATGAAAACATTCAAAGATTCTTTTAAATACAAAGACCTAAAAAAAAAATCTAAAAATCAAGAAATCCATATTCATATCTTAATTGACGATGAGCTGTATCAGGAAGTTATATGCTTAAGGGAGGAATATTGCTTGATCATTTTCAACTCCAAACGATTCCAGTTTCCAGGGTCAACATTTATTGAACTTTGAAAAAAAAAAAGTAAAACCCAATTTAGGATCATTAAATTTTGTTTCTAGGCCCAATGGGTTTGCAATATGTTTGTATGTTGTTTTAAATTCCTTCGTTTTTTTTTTTATAAAAGTTGATCTTAATAATTTATCAAAAGAGATAAGGTAAAAGGAAATTAAATTCTTTAAAAAACTGAAGCTGTCGTAGATGACAAATCCTGCTATAGTAGATAGCCCTATATTGAAAAGCAGACTGTCTCGATTGAGCAACAAAACAAAGAGAGGCACAGAGAGAGAGAAAGAGCAACCAAAGAGTTTTGGGCTATATGCCAATAACAAACACACTAATCGAAAAAAAAAATCTAAATCAACTGGTTTAAAAGTTGTTTTGGAAGACCTTACCTCAGTGTCGTGAGTTAGAAGCAGTGGGTGGATATACAGTTGAGCGGAGCTACTTTGTCACTTATATATTGCCTGTAAATGCCTAAGGCAAGTGGTCTTGTGTTTCGTTTCAAGATATGTAATTTTCTTTGGAGTGAGCCCCTCTTGGTGTCAACTTGTGCTTAATCCTATAAACTCTGCAGTCTCCTAGCTACACAAAAAGAGATAGATTGAGACTTTCTCTTTTGATTGACTGACACTGCAACCGACTGAAGTTTTTTCCAGCCCACAAAATACTTGACCTAGTCTGTTCATAGGTTTATTATGCTTATATGGTCCATTTATCTTTAGAGTGATAGGCTGTCAATTGTTGCTCAATTGTATAGTTTGCATCGAAAATGTGCTCTTGTACTACAAACCCAGGGAACTACGATTATGGGACCACTAGGGGGAAGGAAGGGAAATAGTATAACCAATATTTCCATCAACTAAAACATAAAAATTCCTAACTGCAAGCCACCAATAAAGTAGACTCCCTAAGGCTGCTTTGTGAGAGATTAAGCTCTCACTGGGCCAGTCCTATGAAGGTCTCGGGATGACCCACTAGGAGCAAAAAATTTACAACAAATCTTAAAATAACAAAAAAAAATCTAAATAATAATGTTTTGAATTGAAAAGGATTCAAAAAAAGAAATACAAAGTTAAAACATATCTTAATAAAAATTAAGACTAAAATTAATTTAAGTGAGTTTGCCAGACTTACCCTGAAATACTCTAGAATAAACTTTAGATATCCCTGAAGATGGCCGATGGGATAGCCACAGGTGGATGGGACATCACCTCCCCTGATTTTACAGATATCATTAGTTGTTTTTATCATTATTACCAATATTAACATGTTGTTATGCTAATTTATTCACTAATTTGCAGAAAAACACGACTGCCCAAGAGTAGTTTTGGGCAGTCAGTATTTTCTCATCAGGTAGCACATACAGTACTTGGAATACTATACCCACAGAACTAAGGAACATCACATCCCTGAAATCCTTTTTCCAAATGTATAAAACAATGACTATTTAAAAATCAGACATGCTGCCATAATCTGGATTAATGTACTTTGTCTTCTTTGTGCGCTAATGCTCCTTGTCTGTGCTTATATATGCTCCTTGCCTGTTCTTACTGTGCGCTCCTTGTCTGTGCTTATATACAGTCTGCTGTGTTTAAGTGATTGTGTATTTGAATGTGCTATATGTTACACATTTTAACCTTATGTCTGTGTTCTGCTTTACCGATTGTTTCCACATGTATGTGTTATGTTTTAACTAACACTTGTGTTGTTTTATTCTTAATACTTGTGTGTTCTCATGTCTATGTTTTTGTGCCACATTTTCCTGTTTGCTTTTAAGATTTTTTGTACATAGCCAGGGACTGCAGATGAAAGTTTTTAACTTTTTTTCCTAAGTAGTAAAGCTACTGTCTAGATACAGTAGCTTTACTACACAGTTGAATTATTCACTAAAAGAATATTAATAAACTACTATGGACATCCAGACATGTTGAGACAGTCAGATATAATCTGTGTGGAAATCAGGCACCCCAGCTGTCATCACATGCAATTAACTGAAAAGGTCAATCTTAACTGGCATTTAAATGCATTTTGAGCATTTGGTGAACTTTAAGGTTTTGAATGACAGTAAGCAGAAATCGTTTAAAATATAGTCAGGATAGAAAAAAAAAATTCTTTATTTAAAATATTGTGGGGTTTGTTGCACAGCTTTGAACAACTTAATATCTTACACCCAAACATGAAATATTCACATTATTTTAAAGTGCCCAACACCACAAATTGAAACATCTTTACTTAGCTTCAATTTGTTCTTGTTATTTTTATTTGTTTTATAAGTTTATATACCAGGTAATTAACCATTAACATTTAGATCGCTGTCACATGGGTGACCTGGCCAAGAGAGCAGCAGCACACATCAAACCAGGATGCTACTTGATTTGATATGCCAATTTGTATATAGATCGTGATCAATAATGTGATCTACTGTAAAAAAAAAAAAAAAAAAGTTCAATAATCAGAGCTCATGAAAGTTCCTAAGAAAAACCTTTGTCAGATTCATGAATGGAACCCTGTAGGGTTCAGGCAAGACTTTAATTTTTTAAAAAAACCCAGCAACTTTATTTTCACATTCGTAGATTAAACACAACAAATCAAGAAATATTCTAATCTTTAATGAATGTTAAAGTAGTGACACAAGAACCTAACGGTCACCCATTTCAACTTTCCCCCATTTCGCATGCAAGGGCAGCTGTGGTTTCCTCTCAACTGGAAGATGTGGGTGTTTGCAATCCAGCTTTTGTACGAACATGTTAAGAACATGTCAAAATCTCCTTGGGAAAGGCAAGTTGTTCCTACTGCTGCATCATCTGAATGTGGATGGGTATAAATGGGACGAGTTAATCCTGTGATCCTCTAATTGCTCTGCTATTACCGTATGTATCAGTGCTTTGTTTAGTTAGTAGACTAGAAAAGTGCTATTATACAGGCTCAAATCCATTTATCATTTAGATAGATAGATAGATAGATAGATAGATAGATAGATAGATAGATAGATAGATAGATAGATAGATAGATAGATAGATAGATAGATAGATAGATAGATAGATAGATAGATAGATAGATAGATAGATAGATAGATAGATAGATAGATACTTTATTAATCCCGAGGGAAATTCAAGAAATTCAAATTTATCATACAACTACAACCTGACCTAACATTCTGGAGTGAAATCTACAAGACAAATACATTTCCAAGGATCAATACCATGCAGTACCAGCATGAACACACACAAATGGGAACTTGGAAAATAGTTAACATTATGTTACATAGCGGTGTGGGCTTAGTTTTAGTGGAGGGGTGTTTTACTTTGTTTCCTGTAGTTCTACTTGTGGCACTTCCTGAATTTAAACAGGAAGTGTTGCCTGATATACCCATGAATGTCCTGGGCCTTAAGTTCTCTGGAACAGTGCATCTAGGCTTCTGAAACACAGACATCTGTTTAAACAAGACGCTGGACATAAATAAGGAAAGAACAATTAAAAACAGCTCTTAATATGTTGCATCTTGTTCTCTTAATGTCTAAAATTATCTGAGCTAATTAAATCTTACAGGTTTTGATTAACATTAAAAAAACCAAGAACATTGTACTTGTGGTCAATTTGATGGGTTTGTAATTTTTATGATGAAAATATTAAAGACGTGTGCTTGTACTGCACCTTTACTTGATATTAGGTATTTATGGTACTAAATTATAAAACATGTAACATAACTATAAAAACGTGTTAATCAACTCTAGTCTAGCAGGGTGACCTCTGCAGCTATTGTCTATCTTTCGACACATCTATTTAAAATGTCAAAGGGCCTTAGAACTGCTGAGCCGTGCATGTTCATGTATTGTACAGCTTCACAATTTAGGGAGTCAGCTTGAATGCCTGAAAGCTATTGTGGCCGGAGACATCTGGAGAAGCAATCAAAACACAGCAACGTCTGCCATTGTTTTCTTTTTCAAACCGGAACTGGTCAGCAGGGTGGAAGGGGAAAGGACTCCGAGCTGCAACTAAACATGGTTTCCGTCCTCAGTTTGTATCCCAGACAGGATACAAAGGCATGGATGTTAGTTTCAGAACCACACCACTTGTTTTTGGAAACGGATTAACAACCACATATTGGACACATTTTTTCCCAAAGCTCCTTTGAACCTTGCTGGACAGTAGCTCATGTGCTGAGGTTGGAGGCAATAATGTTGCTGGTTTTTATACTCCAGCTAATGAAAAGCTTTGAAGGTTTATCAGGTGCGGAACATGAGACGCTCTGCAGCTCCAAGGTTTGCTACACACTAAATATGGACAGGGTCAGCTTTGAAATAGCTAATCAGAGCTGTGTCCACAACGGAGGTTATCTGATGACTGTCAGAGGGACAGAAGAAGAAGAAATGCTGCACTCACTTCTCTCACATGTCAAAAGACATCAGGACAGGCTAACTAAATTTTGGATTGGATTAAAACTGCACAGAGGGGACTGCGTGTTAGCAGAAAAGACTCTCAAAGGGTTTAAGTGGATATCTGGGAAGGAAGAATCCAACTACTCCGTCTGGGAAAAAGAACCTATTCCAACATGCACAGAGGAAAGATGTGTAAGCCTTCATTACTCTTCTTTCGGTCAAAAACAACTGAAATGGACTGACGGACCTTGCAAAAGCACTGCCTTTTATGTGTGTCAATTTCCTTTTAAGGGAATGTGTAAACCTTTGGCTCAATTGGGGCCAGGACAAATAATCTACAAAGCACCATTCTCAGATGAGCCGCAAAGAAGTAAAATGCAATTAGTTCCATTTGGAACATATGCTGAAATTAAATGCAGTGACCAAACGGTTCATTACTCCGTGTGCAAGGGGACAGACAAGATGTATTGGACAGACCCTGGTCCATTTTGCAAAACTGGAAAGCGAAATTGCATGGTCAACAACGGTGAATGTAAACATGTGTGCATTCAGGACGCAGGTGAGGTTCAATGCATTTGTAAAGAAGGTTACCACCTAGACAAAGATGGACTTACTTGTAGCATGAAAGACCTGTGTAGCGTTGACACCTGTGAGCATCACTGTGTAATGGGGGAGTCTGGATATTCTTGCAAATGTCAAGATGGCTTTAAAGTGACTGTTAACCAGCACAACTGCATTGATATTGACGAGTGCCAGTCAAAGATCTGTGAGCCCCATTTCTGCATAAATAGTCCTGGCAGTTACACCTGTATGTGTAAAGAGGGTTACAAAATGGTTCAGGGAAAGTGCCATGATATTGATGAGTGTCTGCAGTCAAGATGTGAGCACAGCTGCTCAAATAGTATAGGATCCTTTTCTTGTTATTGTAATGAGGGCTTTGCTTTATCTGAGGATGAACATTCGTGTGCAGACATAAATGAATGTGCCAGTAATCTCTGTAATTATAAATGCATTAATTCTGAAGGAAGCTTTTTGTGCATCTGCCACCAAGGCTTCCACATGGAGACCAATGGATCTACCTGTGTTCCAGACATAATAAAGACATCAACTGCTTCATCCGATAACCAAACTGTAGGGGTAAGAAAAGAAAACATCTCTGATGTTTTAACTGGTCCCAATGTCACGAACAGTGATAAGCAGAGCAACACATCCTTTGTGGCAAGTTTATCGAAGACAGTTCATTCGAGGGTGATCATTTGTGTCCTTGGTTCACTTATTCCTTTGCTACTTTTGGTCGCAGTGACTGTAGGTATTGCAATTTTTCGATGCAGTCACTTGCAAAAGGAAGCCAAAAAAAATACCACTGCAGATGGCTATTGTTGGGTATCCTCTGGTTTTGATCCACGTTTAGAGAAACTATATGAGTCTATTTTGACTGATGACCTATGACATGTTTATGATAAATAGACTTATTGTTGTAATTTAATGTTTATTTATGTTGTTATTGCAATCTCTAGTAAGGGTATGCATTGTACAGATATAACGTTAGGGGAGGGGGGGTTACATGTCTAACAGAAGAAAATGCCCAGGAAATGTACATTTCAGGAACACAGCAGATCAGAGAATGGTTAAAAAATACAAGTCTTAATTGTATGGGTCTTGAAAGTGTAAATTGTTTTTTTGATACTCTAAATGTCAGATGTTTCCAAAAGATTGGGACATATTCCTTTAAAAGTATGTCGGTGTGATTACTTTTTCACACCTACATGAGACAAGAAGGGGTTAAGGCACAAGGTTTTTGAAAGTGACCAGTTAAATATGATCATCAGTCAAGATAAGTTGTTATTGAAATTAAAAATGCTACACCATTGCCAAAAACCGTTGTTTTTTTTCTTAACTTCTGATGGATGTGTAAATGTTATGTCTTGTTAAGCACATACAGTGTATTTAATCAATGACATCTATGTTATATAAGATATGTCATGTCAAGCTCTTAGAATAAACCAAAATAAATGTTTTGATTGAGATGATTGAGAAACAGTTGTTGTTTCTTTGTTGGTATGCTGCTGAATTTTGCCTCCACGTCCCATGGAAAAAAGGCAGTCCAGCTTTATCTCATTTCCTTCCTCTCTTGTCATTGTGCTTAGGGGTGTTGCTTCCGGAGTAGATCAGCACAGACTCAACATTCTCCATAACTTTTTTCAGCCAACAAGTCACCCCTACAAGACATCATGACCTGCTTGAAACTGACAGTGGTTTTGCCAGTGAAGGTAATCCCAATGAATATTTTCATGATTGTTTTATTTTCTCTTGAGAAAGGGTTTTGCCGGGAGCAGATAGGCACCTGTAGACCTTTTTGCGCTGGAAATGACTGTGTTTCTTTATACCAAGAAAGGGTGGACTTTAAGACAGCCAAGGAAGCATGCCATGAAAGGAATGGAGAACTAATGACATTTCAGACTGAGACAGATGAGAACATCCTTGGCATATTGGTTCAAGAATTGTATGGAAACTTCTGGATTGGACTCCGGTTACCAGATGGCGTCTGCAGCAACCTATCAGCTCCACTCAGAGGTTATGAGTGGACCTCTGGTAGTAAAAGCAGCTTTGTTCCACCTGCCTTCACCTGGAATGACAATTTTAAAGTCTGCTCCCAACACTGTGTATTTCTTTCAAATAATCAAAGGTTAATGGAAAGATTGTGCACTAAAACAACTGACGGGTATCTGTGCAAAATGAAGCACAAAGATTCATGCAAAATGCAGAAGATATCAGAGCAATCTTTTTTCCGAAGCTCTAAAGGCTGCTCAGTTGGCCCTTGTCAACAAGAATGCAAAGATGTAGGAGGTGGTTATAAATGTTTTTGTAACAAGGGATATATCCAGGACAGCAATGACCCCAGGCAATGCAAAATACATTGTCCACACCAGAAACGCCCAGCAATATGTTGGCAAAAAAAATGTTCCTGTCCTGACGGCTATCTTATGACCGACAACGTTTGTGAGGACATTGATGAATGTTCAATGGGTTGGTGTGAACAAGATTGCAACAATACTTTTGGAAGTTTTGTTTGTTCCTGTCGGGAAGGATATGTACTGAAAGATCAAGTAAAATGCATCAAAACAGCGTACGACAAAGGTCTTGTGGTCACAACTCCTATCACCGTAGCTTCTGTCAAAACAGCTGCAAACAATAATACAATTAAGGATTCTTCTGTTACTGTCGGTGGTTTTCTCTGGATATGGATTGTACTAGCTATGACTGTAGTTGGCTTTGTAATTGTCATAAGGTTCTATGCAGTTAAGCATCAGAGGGGCAGAGAACAGAACTTTAATCAAACATCTACTGCCCCTATGGACAATATAGAGTGTTGAAAATAAATACCATTAAATCTGCTGTTCTCCTTACCATTTTCATTTTGGGAAACCTGTTTAGTTTACTTTACATTTCAAAAGGTTTCACAACAAAAGGGAACTTCTCAGAATGAGTATACATTCTGAACTTTTCTATCCAGGTTTTACTTTTATGAATTAATTATCCTATTTTTGGGAACTGCAACTATCAATTAGAGGAAATATGCCACCTAGTGCCTATACCTTGTATAATGTATGATAAGAAGTAGGAGCAGAAAAGAGGAAACGTGTCATTAAATATATGTTTTCAAACTGTAATTTTCTGAGACAATTGAATTTAAATATATACATAAGACCTGTAATTGTTTTCTGTGATCTCTTTGAGGAAACATTACAGTATCTGAAATATTTCCATCATGTTTTTGACCTAGTAGAAGCTGAGAGTTTGATTTTTGATATACTGCTTGATATTTTATGGTTTTAATTGTTCTCAATTTATGAAATTAATTTATGTTTCATGAGTATTACATATGTTTCAAGAACAGTTTTGGGATTAAACTGTCAGATAAACAATGAGCAGGTTATGAGCATTAAGTCAAAATGGAGTAGGACAATACACTCCAAAATGGAAAACCTACATTAAAGGTCTTTATGTTACTTTAGTAAAGAAATTGTTTGATTCATGTATGATTTTTTTTTAGGGAAATAGGGGTTTTCAAGAAAATGTGTGAATTGATGTCTATTTTATTCCTTCTCATGTTGTTTTTCATGGAATTTCTAACCTATTTTTTTTAAACATTCAATGTTATCATCATTGGTGTTGTTAGAGTGCCACCTGGTGTTCATTTAAACACATTACAGAACAGGTGGAACAACCAATAACAAAAGTCACACATGGCATCATGATTTCCTGATATTTCATTAGCCACTTTATTGATGAGGAAACAACGAGGAGCGAATATGTTATCTTTACAGTGTTGTTGTTTTTTTGCTTGTACAGCACTTTGGTCAACCAAGAATTTTAATTGCCTGCCCCCGGGGGCAAATAAAGTTTTTTGAATTGAAGGTTGTTTTAAATGTCAAACAGAAATAAAGATTGATTGATTACTGTTAATTATTTTGGTTGAAGTTGAGCAACTTCAGGATTCACTTTAATATGTATGTTAATAATGATGTATGTATGGCTGATATTAATAGTTGTAGCAGTTGGAGGGGTTCATAGCTGCAGAACACAGAGTAACCAACAAGACAAGGGAGCCCCCAGGAAGATATAGTTCATCTAAGGTTTACATGCAGAGTGCATTGATAGGGAGGGGGAGATGCAGGACCGTCTCCAATGTGCCTTGGAGCCGATCCATACCTGACCCAACACCTAACTTTATCAAAAAATGAAGTTTTAAGCTTACAGATACAGAGGTTGCCTGCCTCACGGAATCTGGGTGGTTGTTATTTCCAAAGAAGACGGTTCTAATAACTGAACACTTCATCCCATAGTACATTTAGAGAATGTAAGTACAACAATAGTCATAAATATCCTTGGTACAAATTCACCATGACATTTGACAGTTAATAAGTAACTTGTACTTTTAAAACCTCTGTGTAAGATGCCAAATATAAGAGACCAAGAATCACATTTATAAACTTGACCAGTGGTAAGACACATGGTGGTTTAAATGTACCTACTTTTAAATTACACTACTGGGCAGCGCAATTACGTGGGGCAGTTTAATGGTTTGAACAAAATAAAGAAACAACATGGCTGAACAACGTTCGTGCCCTGAAGTTTCTCTGCAAACATTAGCGCTTTGTTCAAAGGAGGTCTGGACAAGGAACAAAATTCAGAGATAATAAATTTTTTACCTAGACAACTTGACTTGCGATTTAAAAATCTTATTTTCATTAATGATTTATTTGAGGGGGAAACCTTAAAGTCATTTAGTTAACTGCATGCCAATTTTAACTTAATCCCAACAGATTTCTTTAGGTTTTTGCAGCTGAGGAGGACATCTAATGTCTCACAAGGAATGATCTCTTCTTACACTCCAGTCTTTAGATCTAGATCATGAAAAAAGAAAAATGTGAAAAGATTGTATCACAAGTATATAAGGGTTTGCTAACATTATTTTCTGTGGGCAACTCTTAAAGTAAAGGGGAAGTGGGAATTGGAAATGATCATTGTGATTGAAGATCATACCTGGGAACAAGTATGTGAAAATGGACACAAATTGACCAGTAGTCCAACATGGAAAGAATTCGTCTGGAAAGTCAACCTTTGATTCTTTAAAACCCCATCAATTATCTCCTTTGTTTGTTGGAGGAAATGTGGACAAATAGGTGATCACACACATTTTTGGGGATTGTCCTAAATTGGTAGGATTTTGGGATGGGATTAGAGTAGACATTTGTAAAACTTTGGCGTTACTTATTCCCACCTTGTGGTACTTGTGTATGGTACACTGTAGCCCTTTTCAGACTAATTGGATGCATGCTGTCTTGTACAAGTTCAGCACACTGTTCTCAGTGATTTAAGCTTTTCTGTAGTTTTGTAATTTGACATATGAGACTATTCAAATTGAAAGAAAGGGCTGATGAAAACAGTGAAGGATATTTTAAAAAGGCAAAATGCACCTTAATACCATGCCAACCTATTTAACATAAGTAAAGGTACACAAACTCTCTCGTGACTATATGTGTTTGTGTTTAGCTCCGACAGAGCATATCATACGAGTACTGAAGGCCTGTTGATAAGGCCAGTGAGTGCACCTAACCTTGAAAGCACTGGTTCTGACTGACATAAACTTACATCAGCTGGTTGTGATCCTTTGTTAACTGATAGCCAATCACAACAGGAGGAGTTCACTTTTTGGGAGGAAACAAAAACAGGCACATATAGGAAAGACCTACAAAAAAATAGACTAACATAAATCACTGAGCACTTTGTTATGGCTGACAAGTGATCTTGTTTATGCATTTAACTGATAATTACGGAGTTAAACACTCACTTTTTTACATTTAACACTTTCCCCCCCTTTCCCCTCAAGATTGAACTCGTATACCTACTATATTTGTAAATAGATTTAAATTAGGCTATGGGTACAATTATTATTCTAAAAGGTTGTATCAGAAGCGCAGCCTTCCTCTGCCACAAAAAAAGACCATTTTCGAGAGTCCTGATGGGCTATTTATTATGACAACAGAATATTGATCTGCTCAAAGATTCCTTTTACTTATTTTGGAATCTGTAGTCTTCTTAACTACTTTAAAAGATCCTCCACGTTCCTTACTTTCGTACGGGCGGCTGCTGCTTTTACGCTAATTATAGTTTGAAATAAGGACTTTCGTCTGTTCGGGCATTTATTCAAAAAATATTCTTGCTACAAGCAATGATCCACGGAGCTTAGTATATGGTTAAAACAAATGTCCTTAAACGTCAGCGACGTCTGGCAACGTAAACACGGAAGCAACAGCCTACCTATAGCCCATCCTCTCAGAAAGAAGGCGTCAGTGAATACAAGAGCGCCATTGGGTTAAAGTTTGCCCCCCCTTTTCTTTGCTCGGATAAATATGAACCAAATATGAACCAAATCTGCACTATCGTGTGGAGAGAATTGCTGTAGCTGGTGTTGAACAAATTAAACTCAGAAAAGCCTTTTTGCTAATTTCCTTGATTTTTTCCCCCTGTTTAAGCTAGGACGAAAAGCTTTGTAGACTGAAAGCAGCAGCATGTCTGTCGACGGTGTGTTTAGGACCCGCTCTCTTGGTGTGGCCGCCGAGGGTCTTCCAGATCAGTATGCCGACGGCAAAGCAGCAAAAGTCTGGGAGCTGTACATCGGAGACACGCAGAGTAGGACACAGGAATACAAAAGCTGGGTGGTATCTTTGCTAAAAGAACATGGGGTGCAGAAAGTGCTGGACGTAGCATGCGGAACTGGGTAATGTCAATCGGTGTGGCAGAATGTGGCACATGTTAGACTGCAGGCATGGCACACCATCTAACATACTCGACAAAAATAAATGTATTTAGTAGCGTACCCATTTGACAGCCGGAAATACAACACTCCATCGAAACGCACTGTCTAATTAATATTTTAAAATGTAAGATTACGCATTTATAGTTTAGTTAAAGAAGCACGGTATATAGCCTTTAATATGTTTGAAAGTTGTAATGTTAAAACATGTGCAAAGTGGTCCATAATGCAAAATTGTAAATTGCAACTTGTGCAGTGCCCTATATACACATAAGAAAATACATAAGCTAATGATTGACTAATGCAGTGCCATGTTAGGCCTAATAATGAACATAATCTCGAAACGTTTATGGTTGTCATTTATGTTTATTGAAAATATCCTGGACACTATAAAACAAAAGCATTATAAAACAAAATAAAAGATGCATAGAAGTAAATCATGATTTGTCCCATAGAGCTTCTGAAATTACCCTATGTTGGCTACTGACCAGATTTTTTAATATTCATCATGTGCTATGATAAAACATAAATGATTAATTGTATTGTGTATATAATAATAACAATTTGAATAGGAATATCAATCTGCTGACTGGAAAAAAACCTGGATTAAGCTGGAGTGTAGACCTAGTGAATAGAAATGCAGAGTTGCACTATGTCCTACCTCCAGCAGCAATAGCTGAGTACTGAGACCATTTTACACGTTATTTTGCTTACTTGGTCTGGTTTTGATCAGGTGCATCCAATCTAGGTCTGTCATAGCAAGTTGTTAAATGGTTGTAACAGATGTGAAGAGGTCTATCCAATGGTTTGCGGTTGCATGTGTTTGGGTGTACACTGTTAGTTTTAACTGGTTCCCTGCACCCAGTTAATCTCTGCTGATAGTGTATGTAGTGTTTGTTCAGGGACAGCAACAGCAGCGAAAGCACTTGCTACACTCAGACAAATAGACACCCCTTTTTTTAAAACTTTAAATATCAAATCATCATAATCTTGCATATAAGATTAAGATTCTGTTTGGCTGATACTGTGCTAATCTTCATCATAACATTCCCCCATGAACAGTGCAATAGTTGTTTGTTTTAAAAGTAATTTTTTTTTTACTGGCTGTTGGGTAGTGTTGATCTGCTATGGAGGTTGTAAGGCACCCTGACCCCATTCCATAGTATGTCTCAGTAACCAGCTCAATGCAGTTACAAATAGTCTCACTATTTTTGGCTTTCTAAATGTGCAAGCTTTTCAGTGTTTCTTTTATCAGATTTAGTGAGAACTTAAGCAAGAGTAGGTGCTCTGAACCATTCAGGTTTGTTCCACTTTGGTTTTGTTCATGCTTACTTGCAAGTAAACCAAAGCTAAAAAAAATCTTAAATTAAATGAGATATTTTATATACTCTCCATTACAAGTCTTTAATTGATGTTCGCAAACCTACTTCTCTGTTTTTTTTTTTAATAATTTGCTGCTGTTGATTATTTTACAGTAACCAAGTTTTTATTGAATTTCTTTTTGAGACAATATTATTACTTGCTTCAAAACATGCTACCCCATCTAGATTGGACCCTGATGCAGTCTTTTCAAACACGTTTATCAGAACATCTTCAGTAATATTCTTTCAAGATAAATTCAATAAATGCACCATTGCAACTTTTAAGAAAGATGTGTGTCTTGTAGTAAGACATGTTATCATAAGAGGCTTTTTAAAAGTTAACTTTAAAGCTAATAATATATATTTTTTTCTTTTGTAGGGTTGACTCCATTATGCTGGTGGAGGAGGGTTTTAATATGGTGAGTGTGGATGCCAGTGATAAAATGCTGAAGTATGCACTTAAGTCAAGATGGGAGAGACGAAAAGAGCCAGCTTTTGACCAGTGGGGTAAGGACTTCTCATGCGGCTGAGACTTATTTTGGACTTCACTGAATTTCCTCTTGCAGTCTTAATAAAGTTTGTCTTATTGCTCTTTTGAGTTGATGTTACATCTAAAGAAAAATAACTCTAATCCTTAAAAATCAAATCAACTTGTGTTTTGTTCATCAGGAATCAATCACTGTGATTTATTTTATGTCGTCTACTCTGGTTTCCTCTCAGTTATTGAAGAGGCCAACTGGTTGACTTTATCAGAGGATATTCAAAAACCAGAGGATGGCTTTGATGCTGTTATCTGCCTGGGCAACTCATTTGCCCACTTACCAGACTTTAAAGGTAACTGAGAGATGATGGGGGGGGGGGGAAAGTTTCAAACCCTATCCAGCCAAAATCACGATATCTTTAATGTGGTGCTTCCTATATTTTTTACTTCAAGCTGTGCAGTTGACTGTTTCTTATTGTAATTATCTTGTATTGCTCTCAGGGGACCAGAGTGACCAGAAATTGGCCCTACAAAACATTGCTAGTATGGTCAGACCGGGTGGGATCCTGATCATTGACCACCGCAACTATGACTACATCCTGGAGACTGGTCGAGCACCACAAGGCAAAAATATCTACTACAAGGTATCTGAATAGAGAAATAGATAGTTTGTTAGTGATGGTGCAAATTGACGTGTAGATTAATTTGTTTTGCAAACAGTCCAACCCTTTCTACCTGTATCCAAATGTATGTTTCTAATTGAGTACAAATGTGAATGCAGATAGTACAGCAGCACTAGCTTTGAAGATCCATTTGTGTCTACACAGAATGTGTTCAGTCACAGTATTTTCTGTAGTTTTTTTTTGCTTTGGCAATGTGCATCACATAGGTACACATATTGTAGATCAATAAAATATGTAATTTAAGCCTTGAAAAATGCACGTGTTCTTAGGAGATAGATAACTGTCAAGATAGTGTTTGACGACTGGTGATTAAAACTGCCTTTTTAATTTTAGTTAGTTTGAGTTCCAAAATGTTGTACAACTGTTAGCTACCTGCTTATTATTAAGAAAAAAACTCAATGGATGCTGCAATAGGGCCTATCAATGTCATATTTTTACGAAGTTTAAAGAATTTCTGTGGATGTCTCAAACATTTTCCTCATGGAAACAGAAGGAATATTAGTTTGTTAAAAAAAAAAAAAAAAAAAAACCCTGTTTAAACATGGTTTGAAAAAGTGTAACAGAAAAAGATGAATTGAAAGATGGATTTGTTTAAAGTTCAACAATTCAATTCAAAAACTTTAAAAAAACAAAACTTTTTATTTAGTTTTGTTTGTATAAAGACAGTTGGAACAAAGAACATAAACAACACAAAGCGACACAAAAGGGGCCTACAAACTCTCAGTCAGTTAGCAGTGGCCATTTCCTCAATTTTTGTGCAAAGTAACCTGCTTTGATTCTCAGTTAAAAAGTAATTTTCTCCATTGCATAGATCTCCTCCATAATGACCATCCAGTGACCTCCTTTTGGAGCGTCACTTTTTAACCAATTCCGAATGTCTTCCTGTCTGATTTATTATTAGGTGTCAGTTCACTTTTCTGCCTTTACTAATGGAGGAGGAGATGCTTTGAGAAGTATTTTTTCTGTCTTGTACTATCCAATATGTGTAATAATGTAACTGCATGTGTGTTTCAGAGTGATCTTACTCAGGACATCTCCACCTCTGTGCTGTGGGTCAATAATAAGCCCCATATGATCACTCTGGATTACACCATCCAGGTTCCAAAGGCCACACTTCACAATCTTCCTGAAGTCAGGTAGGTCAACAGCATCATAGGATAACACTTTACATCATTGCTTTTTATGATATAAGAGACTGCTCAACATGACACAGCAGAAATCCCCTAAACATTAATCAATCAATAAATCAATCTTTATCTGTACAGTGTCAATTCATAACGAGTGTTATCTCAAGACACTTTAAAAAAAGCAGGTACCTTACTCTTTGTCTGTTAACATTAAAAAAGACCAGGTAAAAGACATTACTTATTGCTTTATTACAAGAGCCCAGTTTAATCTGTCATAGCGTGGCAAGAAAAAAACCTTTTTAACGGTAAGAAATCTTCAACAGAGATTTGTTCCATGATGGAACAGCCGTCTGCGAAGTCTTTGCATGGGCTTGAAAATGGGATGGGGGAGCTGCATAAGATGCAGAAATAAGGATAGGATTGGAAAAAAAGGGAGGAGGGGGGATTGGTTGTTTAGGCATGCCATCCTCACCAACAGTCCCGAGGAACCTAAGAGAGCTCAGGAGCTCCCAGAAAAAGATGTGGTTAATAACTGACATTTAAAGATAGTGACATGCAGTAATATAATATGAGAGCAGAGAAAGAAAGAGGGAGATAGATAAGAATTCAAGGTTCCAGTTCCCCCGGTAGTCTAGGCCTATAGCAGCACAACTATGAGCTGGTCTATACCCTAACTATGTTTTAAGTCTATTCTTGAAAGTACATAGTGTGTCTGCCTCCCGAACGCCGACTGGTAGACTATTCCAGAGAAGCAGCGCTTGATAACTGAAGGCTTAATCTCCCGTATTACATTTCTTTTTTACATTTATTCATTGTGCATTGTGGGAGCGCAATGCTCTCGACGGGTAGTAAGGCACAATTAACCCTTTAAGATAGGATGGTGCCTGACCATTTAGAGCTTTGTAAGTGAGAAGAAGGATTTTAAACTATTCTAGATTTAATAGGGAGCCAGTGAAGAGGCGCCCATACAGTAGTAATATGGTCCCTTTCCCTTGTTCTAGTCAGTACATGAGCTGCCGCGTTTTGGAATAGCTGAAGAGATTTACCAGAGCACCCTGATAAAAAAGAATTAAAGTAATTCAACCTGGAGCTGACAAATTAAATTGAACTAGTTTTTCTGCCAAGTTTTGTGATAGGATCTGCCTGATCTTTGAAATATTACAAAGGTTAAAATGCGTTGTCCTTGACATTTGTTTAATGATAGAGTTAAATGATAAGTATTAATTATTAATAAAGTTGGGATTTGATAGCTTGTTTGAATTATGAATTTTAACCTTTTAATTTATCTTACAACAAACCATAACACAGGTTATTTTATGGTATTTAACCTATAGAGCAGGTCTCGATGTATTCTTTGTATATTACTTATAAAGATCCAACATGAAACCACCAATAAGAAAGCAATCAGCCTTAGAGACCCAGTATACTAGCATTATAATGGTGTAAAGCAATCATCAATTCAGCCTGAACAATTTTTTGTTGATTTTTTCATCTTTTGAAAACATTTTTTTATTATAATCTAGCAAATTGATTACTTACTGTAAACAAAATGCAACCCATTCTATCTGGTAGATGCATCAATATACATACATGTAAAATAAAGAAATGTAAAATCCTTTTAACCCTTAGAGTCCTGAGCCTAGTTTTGCTGTTTTTATATACTTTGATTTTGTCTTCATGCATTACATTACAAAATGTTTACCATACCCATGTTTGCTATCATATTTTTCAGCACATTTCCTATATGATTTGACTTTTTTTTTTTACTTTGACATACTGTATTAACACATTTTGCCAAAAAACATAAAAGACAATCTGAAAAATTATATTAATTTTTGCAATAAACGACACAAACATGCTTAATGAAGCATTTGAAATCTTGAAAATGTAAATACAGTTTGCAAAAGTGAACATACAAAAGTAAAATTGAGAAAATAAATTACCAATATACAATTATTTACAAATAAGAGCAGGTGTGACAAAAGGGGTCCCCCCCACACCCTTTTTAGTAATGACACTCTGAAATAGTTTATGTACAAAATTTGACAGCGCCACAACAAAGTTTTGACTTCCCAGAGTTCCATATAGTACACATGTAAAATATTTTAAAAAAATCACTAACCTCCTTTCTCCGTGTCTGCTCGCCAAACTCCCACAAATTTTTCAAGCGGTTGACTTCAGATCATACGCGTCGATGCTGTAAAGGACGCCAGCATGTTCTGGCATTTTTTTTTCTTTAATCGTTTTCTGATGTAACGAAAAATGATGAAGACAGAGTCACACACAGGCACACGCACATGCAAACGCCTGTGCCATCCCATATCCAAACGAATAAGGATACGCGGGTATTTTTTTATTTTAAATGATCATATCTCCTGTTTTACTTATTTTGGAAATTTCCCAACTCTGAAAACTAAGGTTGAAACTAAACACAATTATAACTTTCTTGTGACAAATATTTTTAGTAGGAAAAACACAAAACTCAACAATCTCGAAAGATTTCAGGTTTCAGAAACTCCACAAAACTGCCTTTGTAGTGTTTTTGAGGAATTTTAATGTGTGCATCCTTTGTTTGTCATCCACAGTAAATTCCGTCTGTCCTATTACCCTCATTGCCTGGAAAGCTTCAAAAATTTGCTGAAAGAGGCCTTCCACAGCAAAATGGAGCACAGTGTCTTCGGGGATTTTAAGACATATGTCCCTGACCAGACCCAGGCCCCGTGCTACTTCATCCATGTCTGTAAGAAGACAGTTTGAACCCAATATCCACCAACTTTCTGATTGAAAGTCACACACAGCTAGACCAATAAAAGTTCTCAGGGTCTATGTCTCATCATGCTCCTACAGTTCATCAATCTTTGTAAAATGGTTTTGAAATTTGTTTTAGAATGTGCCCCACATGTTGCTAAAAAAGCAATAACCTTTTTCAGTATGCCAGAAAAGATGATTTTGATAAAATTGCTCTTTTTTTATGACTTAACCTTAGTGATGAGAATTATTAAAGCCCTTTAAAACATCCTTATACTTGTGACAACAGTGACTGTGCCTGTTGATTATCAATTCCTTTTTTATAGAGTGGTTAAATTGGTAACATTTGCTTAATTGTCCATAATGTTTTAAATTTCTGTGTGCTTAAATTAAACCATTTTGGTGCCATATAATGGCGTATTTAAGTGATGTGGCAAACAGACAGTCAGAAGAGAGATGTAATACAACAGAAAACCTAGTTTAAAAATATAAACCAAATGTATTGGACCATGATTTCTCATACTTTAACTTTTATCTTCTAAATTTGCCGCTTAGTACGTTTCCTCCTCTCTATTTTCTCCCTGCTTGACATCTGCATATATTTCACAATGAAAAGATTTCCAAATTGATATTGTGCATTAGGGATATTACCCATGATGGCATACTTAAAATGATTGCCAGTATATATTCTTAGACAATCGTATTCTTAAGTTTACCACGCAAGTCTTAAAAACATAAATGAATCATCTATGTTATAAGAGTATGGTAGTTTCTTCAGATAATACTTTCCAAGAAAAGGCTAGCTAGCTAGAATAGCATAACAGGTTAGTTCAAACCTGAACTGTGAATCCACCTTGGAGCTGTTAACCTCACAAAGTATTTAAGTTTTTGAGCTAAATATCCTCTGACCTCTCTTAAGATGAAAAATATTCAAGAAAACATCTGTTGGGCTTCCTCTTTAGGTGTCATCCCATATTTGAGTATCATTTGCTTTCCTTTATTGGTTGCATTTTGGTAGTTTCTTTGTCTTTCATTTGTCTCATTTCTTGGTTATTGTTGTGTGTGCTGCAATGAAAATGGACACAATACTTCATTTGAGCCAAAAGCTGCCTTTACCATTTGTAATGGCTACCACCAAGGGACCTAGAACAGGCAGATTCTCCTGAAATGTGCCAAATCCTCCCTCACAATCTACCTGAGAGAGTAACCAAAGATTTCTAAAGAATTTGAGAGTTGTAAACAAAATGTTCAAATGATGAAAGGAACAGTTAACTATACTGCATTATCCAGATCTATTGTGCTCAGATACCAAATTAGAACAACCTTAACATTAATTTGTCTAGCTTTCAAATGTGTCGGTAGACGATAGAATGTTGTGAGAATGGCTGAATGTGGAGAGTGCTTTTAAACTTTAAAACAAAATTTATGACAGATTTGTAATGTTGCAAATGCTATAAATTGAGAGAATGTTGATTCTTTTGCATGAAACAGTCTATAAGAATACATGTAATTTCATCCTTTTTAAGTGGTCTGTTTTTGTTGTAAATTTGTGCATGCAGTTGAGTTTGTTCTTCTTCCTTGCATTTCTTCTTTTTCTTTGGTTTTAATATTTCTATGCAGAAGTACTTGTTTGACATGTAAATCTAAGCCATGTTAGTCAGTAGTGAACTTAGCAATTTGGAAGCTCCAGGCAAACAGTCATTTGGGGGCCCTTCTACCGGTCTAATGTACCCTATATCACATAATGAGAAGCTCCATACAAGGAATGAACAGAAGCCAATATCCTTTCTTTCTTCCATCATACTCGGTCAGTGTAATCCATATTGGATTTAAAACGTCTTTTTCTATAGATATTACAAACTCATCTATTGTCCTTTTGCAGTGGTTCCAAAAGTGGGGGTTCAGGACCCCCTGGGGGGGGGGGGGGTCATGAGATTCCTTCCAAAAACTTCTAGATTTTGAAAATATTTTAATATACTGGTATGTGATTTAACAGTCTTAGATATTGAAAGTTTTGAAGGTGCTGATGATCTGCCAAAGCAGAAAGATCATAGAACCGGGCTAATGTGTTTATTCTATCCTGCTGCAGTTAATCTTCCCAGACAGATGGGTCTCCGCCTCATTTTTTGCTCTGCAGTAGAGCGGGATCGGACTGTAACTCCACTTATAACTTTAATTCTACTTATACTATAGATGCTATGTCTGTTTCCCGGCCCAGACCCCTTGTTAAAAGCAATCCAAACTTCAATAAAAAAGGTGTTAATCATAAAAAATGTATCCATATTAAAACTACGAATACAATTTTGCAATTAAATGTGGCCTATTAAACATTAGATCCTTGGCATCTAAATCTCTTTTAGTAAACAAAATCATATAAAATTTAAGGAAGCTATTTAAGCTGCTTTTGATTCAGTACCATGTTCTAACTCAGTTGAAAACTCTTTTAATAACTTTAGTCCCTCTCAGCTGGATCAGTTTGTAGATAGTGTTGTGGATTCAATGGCTCCCTAAAACGGAAGGTTATCAAATGGAAGAGACTAGCTCCAAGGTACAACTCAGAAACCTGTACTCTAAAACTAATGTTGCGTAAATTTAAAGAAATTTGGCGCTCTACCAATACGGGAGAATCTTGTTTAATCTGGCTAGCTAGATAGATAGATAGATATACCTTAAATAGATAGAAATTCAAGGTAGTCATAATAAATGTACAATGAAGTATTTGAAAATCCTGCAATTTGGCCAGGTCTTTACATCGTAGGTGCATTTCCACTGTGACTGTGACAGAATTTTAAAAAACATTTATTGTTGACAAAGTGCCGCTGTGTAGCTGACACTGATCTGCCACTTTTTACTGCTCGTTTAATATTTGACTCCATTTTTAAATCCAGCAGACACAGGGCATAGACGATCTGGGTGCAATATAAATCTGTAGGAAAATATAAAATAAAGGGAATATCAGACATACTGAAAAGAGCAAAACGTGAAGTCAACAGCGCCTTTCTGAAAAGATGAAAGAGCTCGACGCAGCCACATAAAAATGACAGCGTGTGTGCGTGCACGCATATGTGAGAGGGAGACATAAGTGAATGAGGTAGATACAGCAAACAGAGGCAAACACAGAGACTAAATAGACAAGGGGTAATCAGACGTGAGACTAACAAGACAGGTGAGGAACATCAGGGTAATCACTAAGGCGGGAAACACAAGGAACAAAGAACACAAGACCAGAACACTGAGGACAAGTACAAAGTAAAACCCAACACTGACACCACCACCAAAACCAGATCTACAACATAAAACAGGAAACACTAAAGACTAGACTTAAAACACAAGACAGGAAATAAACTAACAGGCAACATAGAAGAACACAAGGATACAGGGAAACATACTAAGGACTAAAGTAAAACACACTAGGAACATACATACACAGAACACGAGAAATAATGAAAACTAAAACAGGATCAAAAACAGAACAAAACCATGACAACGCAGCCTTAAGAGTATCCGACTTTGACACTGTCGTCAGAGAGTCCAGCTTCAACCCCACTACATTGCTGGCCTTGCGGATCAGTTTATTTAGCTTGTTGAAGTCTGCTACCCTCAGTCTGTTGCCCCAGCATGCATCAGCAAACAGGATGGCACTGGCCACCACAGACTCATAGAACAGCCTCAGCATCGTCCTGCAGATGTTAAAGGACCTCAGCTTCCTCAGGAAGTAGAGGCGGCTCAAGCCCTTCTTGTAGACGACTGTGGTCGTCTTGGACTAGTCCAGTTTATTGTCATTGTATATTCCCAGGTACTTGTAATCCTTCACAATGTCCACACTGACCCCCTGGATGGAAACAGGGGTCACCGGTTCCTTCCTTCTCCTTAGATGCACCACCAGTACCTTTGTCTTTGTCACATTGAGCTGGAGATGGTTCTGCTCACACCCCACACCATGCAACAAAGTCACCCACCACAGCCCTGTACATTTAGCCACTTGTTAGCAACCACAGTTTTAAGGATGCGTAAAAACTTCAAAATCAAGTTGGGGCATGACTTAACGTAGTTTTTCGTGTCTAACAAAAACTGCAAAATGTTTTAAGCTGTTATTAACCACAAGCTCTAGCTTGTGGTTAATAATCGAGCTTGGTTAATAATCGAGCTTAGACCCCATGGCTCTTGAATGCTAACTCACTTTCGGATTTTAGGACTCGTTCCTGTGGTGCCCTTTTTACAGTTTCCTCAAATAATTCCAATCGAGATTTCTTCCAGAAGGAATCTTATGTTGGGGATAAATTAGTGTTAAATGATGATTAACACACCTCATAAGAAAAGGGGCACCACCTGACTTTCCAGGAACAACTATATTAATCGTGAAAAATTAATTAGTTATTAATTATTGATTAAATCAACCTCATATCTGAATCATAATTTTTGGATCAATCTTATACCTGAAAATCACACGGACAAACTTCTGAATTTTACGTGCAGAATTTAATGAAAGAAAGGTGAACAATAACATAATAACGACATGGATAAAATGTTTTATGAAAATGAAATTACAGTAACTGATATATTTGATGGATGTAAACACAAGAAATGATAAATGGTATTTCAACTAATTGAGTATGGTATCGTCGTATTGATTTAGTTAAGAACAAAAAGTGTAGACTACGGATGATGGGGAGTGAGTTTGAATATGAGGAGTTTGAAGAAAGACATGACATGACACATTTTACGCGTAGCTAACACCAGCTGTTGGAATGCTCTTACTGTTGGTGTAGAATCAAAACAAATCCGCCTTGTGGTACCGAGAAATTCTGACGAAGCTCTTGGTTTTTGTCCACCAGAGAATTCTGCGGTCCGGAGCTGCCTTGACAACTCAGGTCGGAGTCGATTCTGGGACGCGGTTGAGTCGGGTTGTTAGTCTCCACACGGGCCTCCTCAGAGGTCAAATCAAAACTCCTCCAAAAATGTTGATGGTGATGAACGATCATTAACTTTCTACTAACTGGAAGGCCAATTCAGTTAGTTTAAGTAACAAGATCGTTTCAGAGTCAATGGTTAAAAATAGTAATTCCAAGAATGTCCAAAATTGGAAAAAACGAATGAATTAAAAATGTGCATGCACAAGCCTTAACAAAAGGTCTTCCAGGGCCTTCCGTTAGATGTGCAGCCAAAAATACTGAATCAAAATGAGAAGCACAAAAACGTGAGTTCATAAAAGGTAAAAGTTATGTAAAAATTAAAGTTGGAAATGAACGCGCTGAAAGTTGTCCCATCTTGAATAATGGAGGAACAAGAGTTCAAGAGATAAGGGGGATAACAAGAGCACAAGATGAGTACATGAGACAAGAGAGCGAGCGCAACTTCATCCACGGCTTTTTATGTTGGTTAGACCGCTTCCGCCCTCTTTGGTGACTTAGACATTGGGACAGAACTTTTTTTTACCGAGTTTTATTTGTTAAATAAAGTTTTATTTGTTAAATAAAACTATTACTTTGAGACGTATTGCACTACACCATACTCAAGTACTACTACTACTACTACTACTACTACTACTATACTTTAAACAAACTCTTATACTGAATTAAAGATGGCATTGTAATGGTATGATATAAAACCAACATGAACAATTAACTTATCCCAGCTTTTATGTGGGTATGCAGGTTTTAAAATTCACGTCAAGGAACAACACTCATAACAGCAAGCACATAGATGGTTTCAGAAAACGGAAAAAGATAATATCTGCATATATAATTTCTAATGATTATCAATGCACTTAATTATCCTAAGAGGAAAAGAGCATTCAAAGTACCTAAGGTACCTTCTAGGTTTCAACCTCTGGAGTGCAGTAGTGCTCCATGTAACTTGTAACAGAGAGCGCATGGTCATTTACTGTGGAAATCAATTTCTGATAACTCAGCGATAAATTGTCGTAGACGAATCCAGGTGGTATGAAAATGTCCTGATGTCCTAATGTCCTGATTAAGTTTTTCCGACTGAGAGATCAAACAAGCTTTCTTTAATACCCAAACCTGAACATAGATCCTATCAATCGTCCCAGCCGCCGGTCGTAAAACTCCATTTGATACATTCCAGGTCAGGGAAAAACACTCTCATGTCATGTTAATCAAGTTCTTCGGGTGAGAATGTTTTTCTGCCGGTCTCTGGCAGATAACTTCAGGGTTTTACGCCTCCACAAATGGTCTGGTTTCTCTGAAAAATGTTGATGAGAAATCCCTAGACGTTATTCCGGCCTTAATCCTACAACCCCCCCTGGAGAAAAAGGGTTGTTGTCAAATCATTAACATCGGAATGTCGTCCTTGAGTGAGATAGCCCGGGAGTTCGTTGGTGTCAAAAGTTCGATTAGACATATTCCACAACACTTCGAACACCACTAGTCGCTGACAGGCAGGTACTTTTACCTTGGTTGCAGCATCCTGTTCCTCCATCAGCCTCAACTGTTCGTCGCTACATTGGGTCTCGTAAAGATAGCCACAAACAAACAATTTGAGTGTAAGACCTTCAAAATCCCCTTTATCCATATCAATTTGATTTTCAAAACTACTTTTATCGCTATTGTCGGTGCTCATCAACTTTCTCCACAGAGCCTGTTAGCATAGCTTCCTAGCAAGATAGCGAATGTTGCTTTTAGATAACTGGCATTGAAGTCCCACCCACCCACTGATTTCACTGCTATGCAGACGATACTCAGCTATACATATCAATGAAGCCAGAAGACACCAACCAGCTGGAAGCCTGCCTTAAAGACATTAGAACCTGGATGATGTTAGAATATTAGGCTTTTTTACTTATATTTGTGTGATTTTAATGTGCTCATTGCAGCAATGTATTGTTGGATAAATCAGATAAGGTTTGATCACCCAGTACAAAGGAATGGTTTGATATCCACAGTATGAAGCATTTTCCTTACGTTAACATAATACCAGTTATTTTGTCATGTTTTATTTCAAGTTTCTGTGTATTAATTTTACTCTCTGACTTATCAGATTATGAAGTTGTCTTTGTGAAGAAAACTTGTAAGAATGACTCCCCACATTCCAACATACGTTTAGTGTGAGCCTGGGCAGTTAATCTCTTTAATGATCATCTCCTTAAAAGGATTTTTTTTACGCAGACTAGACGTCAGGTTCTTGTGAGAAACAGGTAGAAAGTGTCTTCCCCTACAGATAGGAGAAAGGATGCGGGAGTATGATGCACCAATGAGAGAAACCACACATCTGAAAATGCATATTTGGTTAGATAATCTCTGTCTAGAGTATAAAGGTGTTCAGGGATAAATAGCCGGGGCTCAGACTTCGCAAACTGATCCAGCATCTGTCTGTTGTCAGGGACACGTAGTGCTTGAACCCAGAGACTCTGTACTTCTTGATTCATCAGGTTAATAAACTCTATTAACCTGAAAGAGATGTCTTCAGTCGTTACTCTCATCCCATCAAAAGAATGCGCAGAGAGATTCGAGGTAATTATTATTTTTATTTTTTTTAAAGATTTATTTTTGGCCTTTATTATAGAGGGAGGAAAGTGGACAGAGTCGGAAATCAGGGAGAGAGAGTGGGGAGAGGCATGCGGGAGATGGGCCACAGGCCGGACGCGAGCCCAGGCCGCACACGCGAGGACTGAGCCTCAATACATGGGATCGCGCGCACTGCCGCTGCGCCACCGGCGACCCCGAGGTAATTATTTAAAGGACTCAGATTTCTATTTACAACATTTAGGAAAAGGATAAAATAGGCAACTATCTAACAATGACCAGAAACTTCTTGCTGCTCAACTTGGTCAAGACTGAAGTTATTGTGATTGGACCTAAAAATCTCAGAGAGACTTTTTCTGATGATATAATGGCCCATAGTGGTATCAGCGTGGCATCTAGTAACACTGTTAAGAATTTAGCAGTTCTCTTTGATCAGGATGTGTCCTTTGATTCCCACCTTAAACAAATTTCAAGAACAGCTTATTTTCACCTTCGTTATATCTTTAAGATCAGGCAGATCTTTTCACAAAATGATACTGAAAAACTAGTTCATGCATTTGTTACCTCCAGGTTGGATTACTTTAATTCTCTTTTATTAGGGTGCTATGGTAAATCTCTAAAGACCCTTCAGCTAGTCCAAAACGCTGCAGCTGGTGTTCTGACTAGAACTAGGGAAAGGGACCACATTACTCCTGTATTGGCTTCTCTCCACTGGCTCCTTTTAAAATCTAGAATAGAATTTAAAATCCTTCTTCTCACTTACAAAACTCTAAACGGTCTCTAAAAGTACTAGGTTCAAGGTTCAAGGTTGTTTATTTGTCAAATATGCTCCATGTTAAACATACAGCACAGATGAAATTGCAATTCCCCCCAACCCCCAGTGCAAACCTGCAGTGCATAAAAAGAGCACTAAGAAAACTAGCAATAAAAAACAATGCTATAAAACAAATAACTTAACTAAAGACATTTGGGACAACAAATAACGAACGACAGACAATCGACAGACAAGGGCACTTGTGAGTATTTCACCATGAGGTAGTATGTGGATAAGTTAAAGTATTAACAATATAAACAGAGTGCAGATTAAGTTAAAAAAGTGAGGTAGTGCGTTGTAAAGTAGCAAATAGTGCAAATAGTGCAGATAGTCCAAATAGCATAAACAATAAACGGCTGTGCAGAGTTTTCAGAGTGCGTGAATTAGTGGAGCACGCGGGGGGTGGAGGTGGAGGGGGGTGATGTCAGATGCTGTAGGGGCAGACTGTGGCAGGAGGCAGAGGGGGGAAGGAGGGCAAAGGGGGGAAGGAGGCAGAGGGCCCCCCCCCCTCTGCCTCCTTCCCCCCTTTGCCCTCCTTCCCCCCTCTGCCCTCCTTCCCCCCGAAGGAGGGCAGAGGGGACAAGTGGGGAGGAGAGCAGGGAGGGAGTTGAGTCTCCTGACTGCCTGGTGGAATAAACTGTTCTTGAGCCTGCTGGTTCTAGCACGGAGACTCTGCAGTCTCCTCCCAGATGGCAGCAGGCTGAAGAGGCTGTGAGACGGGTGGGTGGGGTCACCTGCAATCCTGGTGGCTTTGCGGGTGAGACGTGAGTTGTAAATGTCCAGAAGGGGGGGAAGAGAGACACCAATGATCTTCTCAGCTACTCTCACGATGCGCTGCAGAGTCTTACGGCAGGACACGGTGCAGGCGCCGTACCACACGGTGATGCAGCTGGACAGGATGCTCTCAATGGTGCCTCTGTAGAATGAGTGCATGATGGAGGGTGGGTCTCTTGCTCTCCTCAGTTTGCGGAGGAAGTAAAGGCGCTGGTGAGCTTTTTTGGCCAGTGATGCAGAGTTGAGGCTCCAGGACAGGTCTTCGGAGATGTGCACACCCAGGAACTTGGTGCTGCTCACCCTCTCCACTGCAGCACCGTCAGAGTGCCACCTACTATGGGAGGTAGAGCCTTCAGTTATCAGGCACCGCTCCTTTGGAATCGTCTACCAGTCGGGGTCCAGGAGGCAGACACACTAGGTACTTTTAAGAATAGACTTAAAACATTTCTTTTTGATAAATCTTGTAGTTAGGGCTGGCTTAGGTATAGACCAGTTCATAGTTATGCTGCTATAGGCCTAGACTACCAGGGGAACTGGCACCATGATCTCTTATCTCACTCTCCCTCTTTCTCTCTCTGCTTTCATATCCTGTTACAGCTTGTCACTATATTTTTATTCAAGTTACTAACCTCTCCTTTTTCTGGGAGCTCCTGAGCTCTCTTAGGTTTCTCGAGATTGTTGATTAGGATGGCCTGCCCAAACAACCCCCCCATCCTATCCTACCCTTCTTTCTGCATCTTATCCATTTCATCCCCAGCGCAGTTTAGCAGATGGCTGTCATGAGCTTTGGTCTGCTGAAGATTTCTGCCTGTTAAAGGGAAGTTTTTTCTTGCCACGCTATGACGGATTAAGCTGAGCTCTTGTAATATAGCCACAAGTAAGGTCCTTTACCTGCTTTTTGGAAAAGATAATGATGAGCATGGTCTTATTACCTGCTCGTTTGTTAATGTTAACAAAGAGTAAGGTCCTTTACCTGCTTTTGTAAAGCGTCTTGAGATAACACCTGTTATGAATTGATCTCTATACAAATAATGATTGATTGATCTGTAATAGGTCTGTAGCTTCATTGGGTTGAAATATAAGGAACTGGCGATGTAACCCCTCTAACCACAGCCTACAATGACGCCAAATGATGATGGCTAGCTTTACAACCAGATACTACACTTTCCAGTCTCAGGAGGAAAATGCAGATGGGATGCACGACCATTCAAAAATACTACCAGGTTTCTAATGATATAAAGCTTAACGCACATGGGTGAAGAATCCCTTTAAGGTGAAAATAACAAACGCACAGCTTAAATTTGAACACATAATGCACCCAAAAAACTCCTGCCTCCTGCAAACAAAACCAAAATGTGAGATGAGGCATGCACACTTACAGAATTCCCTCATCAGAATGCCTCTGATCCGAACAAATCTGAACAAGCCCAGGACTTGATTCGGTTATTGCAGCTGAGGAGGCTATTCAGACTATTGTGTGAGTACATAATCAGTCCACAAGGTGTGTGTAAAAGTACAATCAAGTAAAGTCCATAGTTTAATAATTTAAAGATACTAAAGCACAGTTATCAGAATTCATTCCTTTATTTATTTTATATTTTTTATGTTAAATTTACATTATCAAATTTAGATTGTGCCTTTTTTCATCTGCCAAGCCTACATTTTTTTCTTCACAGACAAAAAAATAAATAAAAAAGGACTTTGCAGTCCAGCAACAATGTGCAGCTCAAGCCAGACCTCCAACACAAAACATAGCTGCATAAAACTAAAAACAAAAGCAAATACACAACACCCAAAGAAGTCTACACATACCTGAATCAAATAAAAGATCACGTAGAGTTAGGCAGCATCATCCTTTTATATCCAGTAATTGAGCCAGGAATGGACTCCAAACTTCATTACATAGACTAGATTACATAGTTGGCTATATTTTTTTGCGTTAATTCAGGTCAGAACAAGTTGGCTTACTCTATATATGTACTCCTCAAATCCATTTGCGATAAATCACAGATTTTGAACAGCAGACCCACCAGATTATCAACATATGACGAGTGTTACTGCAGTCAGATTTCTTGAGTACCACGACTGGCATGTGCATACATCCTCCATCACACATTTCTTTTACTTTATTACATTTTACAATGGGGTGAAGAAAAAGTGTTCAGGAAAGACAAAGCATGTAAATGTAGGTAATTTCAGACTCTGTCTGTAGTTTTTCAAAGAAAGGTATTTATTTTTGATATTTTTAGCAATTTCAAAATTAAACACCAATATTAAAAGAATAAGCCCTATTTCCTTTACAAGATAATTCCACCCAATTCAGCAAAAATGCTGTACACCCACATTGGCACAAATACAGTAGCTTAAGTCTGTAGTTTAAGTTTGAGTTGGCTGAGTTGCTTCATGTCAATACTGCTGCCACCGCAAACTATCACCAACAGGGGGCCCAAGGGAGTTGGCAGCAGACCTAAAAAAAGAAGTCCAGGAAAATGTATTTATTGAATATAGTAAAGGTGTAACTTCTAAACGTTTAAATGCAAAACATTTAGAAAAACACTAAAGGCTTAGTAAAATCGCCAATACCACAACTTTGAGTAACTGCCGATACCAAAACTGATTAACTTTTTAATCTTAAAAAACTAGTTAAGAAATGCGTTGGGAATAAATGTGTATGGATTTGCTTAAGACAGCCATCTAGAAAACAAAATCCATCTAAAAAACATCATGGTCAAACTGTAAAAAGTCTGTATGTAGCAGTATGCCTGCTGCGCCATATTTAAACTTTCACTTAAACTTTGGTCTGCAGACTCAGCACTGTTAAACATAAAATCTAAAGTGGAACTTTGTGTAAAAGTTTACATCTGAGTATTACAACAAATAACAAAAAAATGTGTGAACTGACATGGCTTAGCACTCAGTGTAGTCTGTATATTCCTCAATGATATACAGTATTACTTAAATAACTATAACTTAACATCAATATATATAACGGCATCACAGGAAGAAAATGTACAGTACACATTTCTTAAACAGAATCTTTTAAGGCACTCACAGAAACTCTAGGCTTTTACACCTAATATTAAATTAGCTGCACTGAAAAAAGAAATGCATAACAAATCTAAAGGTAGAAAATTAAACAGTGCAAGCTCTGTTTCTTTTTTCACATACAATCTTTGGGTTGAACTGTATGTTTAAAACTAGTATAAAATGAAGAACGAGTAAAACCACAATTACAATATGTACAGTCCTATGACTTACAGTCCTTATGTGGCACAACTTAAACATAAGGAGCAGGGTCTTCAAAAACATTAACATTTCAGGCCTTCTCAGCTATAAGCCTGCTGCTCCTTTCATCGATAATACATTTTGCTTTTTTCCTCTTTAAGTCCAAAGTACAGTAAGTCTACACAGCTGACATTACAACAGCGTTGCTGACCGGTCTCAATTTCATTCTAGTTTCTGCTCACGTGACATGTCCAGCGGCATGCTCGGCTCTCACTTTACAGCATTTCTCTTAAAGTAATGCTAAATGGTAAATAAACTAATATAGCGCTTTTCTAGTCGTCTGACTACTCAAAGCACTTTTACACTGTGCGTCGCACCTACATTCATACATTGATGGCAGTTGCTATGTAGTATCATTCATGAGAAGTAGCTAATCTATTTATACACCGCCACCGAAGCAGTGGTTGGAGATGTTTCTCAGCTGGGATCGAACCCTTGACCTTCTGGTTGAGATATGACGATTCTACCACTATGGGAGAGTCGTAAAGATCGGATTGGACAAATTGTACTATGTTTGATATATCTGATCCCATACTTTTCTCTAGTATTGGACCGATACGGCTGGCTGATACGGGCGGCTGTGGCTCAGTTGGTAGAGTCGTCCTGCGAGCAACATGTCCGATGTGTCCTTGGGCAAGACACCCAAATTGCTCCCCCTGCTGCGTCTGGGGCGTATGAATGTGGCGTGAATGGAATTAGTTACTAGATGGGCATATAACCAGCCATCAGTGAGAATGGGTGTGAATGGGTAGGTGTGATGGGTAGGTGTAAAAGCGCTTTGAGTAGTCGGAAGACTAGAAAAGCGCTATACAAGCTCAAGTCCATTTACCATGATACCGATACTTAGTATGTGATCAGTGCATCCCTAGTAATGATGATAGTCAAGAATAGTTACCTTTAGCCTGTAGCCTTTGAATAAGTCCAGTGTAGACAGCTGCCAGTGCTGCTCCACAAGCCATCTCCACCAACACACGTTCCTCATCTACAACATGAGTCAAATTAAAATAATGTTAAAAATCCCCCAAAACGTTAAGCTAAGTTCGCTCTAGAGGATTGTGTTATAATATTCAATCACTAACCTAGGAACGTTTCAACAGCTAGAAGAGCCTGTTGATCAGTTACAAGCTCTGAAATTATTGTAAAGTCACTGCATTGGCTGTATTCAAAGGCCTTCTTGCAAACAGTTCTTGCGCCAAGACATTTAGCTTCACTGTGGACAGACAGATGAGAATAAAGTGTTTTATCCATCATTAAAGAAAACATCTGAAATCTGGTAACCACTAACCTTGTGATGTCATCAAGTGTGATAACCCTCCCTGCCTTCAATGAAGCATTGAAACAATCTGCCCCCTCAGTTTCCATGGCAATTATTGGCACATCTGTCCAGCCTACATCCTTCAGGCCCTGGATCACTCCACAGAGAAGGCCGCCTCCCCCCACAGATAAAAGCACAGCTCCTGCCTTTATATCTGGACCAAGCGCGACAGCAACTTCTGTGATCAGACTGGCGTGGCCCTGCCTGGGATTTTGTTAAAGAGATCCAGAAAGAAATTGCATGTTAACTATGCTTACTTGTTTGTTTTATTATCCATTAACATTGCACGGTAGAAAACTGGAAACATAGCATTATTCTACCAGAGCAAAGGATGATCAAATGGAGGAACATAAGTAAATTCTTCAGTTTTAGCCAGCTTTAGTGCCTCTGCATTGGCATCATCCCAGACCTGGAAAGAAGGACATTTTACTTAGCTTTCTTAGCTAAACATTTCTAGAATTTCATTTAGCAGGCTCATTTGTCCAAGGAGTCACATCTGAGAGTTGGTACAACAAAAGTGCCTTCTTCCGTAGACTTTTTTGGGCATGTTAGTTATAAAAAAAAAAGTATAATAATAAATAAATAATGAAATATATTTAAGAAAATGATTTACCTTGCCTGTAATCTTGACTGTAGCACCCTGATCCTGGAGTCTCTGAACAACCAACTGCGGAGAAGAGGAAGGAACCACAATGGTGGCTGGTACACCCATTTTCCGGGCTACGTAGGCTGCAGCCATACCTGCATTTCCACCTTAAAAATGTTTACATACAATTTAAAGAAACAGTCAGCAAAAGGTTCTGAATTTGTATGTATAAAAAGCTACTAAAAAAGAGATATCACCTGAAGAGCAGACAATTCCTTTTAATTCTCTGGCAAACTAAAAGAAAAAAAAAAGAAATGACAGAAAAAGGGCAAAAGTCTTAATTGCTAATAAGACCCCAGTCAATCAAAACTGGCAAGAAAAACTTTTTTAAGCACCAGCACTAGGACTAAGGATTCCTACCTGCTGGCAGAGGTGTCCAATACCACGAATTTTAAAGGAGCCAGAGGGCTGTGAATTTTCCATTTTTAAGTACACAGTGGTCCCTACTTGTTTGGACATGCTGACACTTTCCACCAGTGGTGTGTTCAGGTGAAATGGCTTTGCTGTGGTGCCCATTTTTTTTGTTGCTAAAATGGCAAAAAAAAAAAAAGTTAAATTACTCAAATTTGAACATCATCACAACTGAGCAGGACCAGCTCTTGCTATTAATGTGCCGTTGCAGGGATCAAGATGATTCACAGGGCTTATTTATTAACTACTGTACAATCAGTGTCGCTTGGTTAAACGAGGCATTTGTAAATCAATTTATTTTTCACACTGGTCCATTTATTTGTCTTCTTTCACATTTGTACAGTAGATCTTAGAAATTCAATCTGTCTTTTGTCTTCACAGTGACTGATTAAATAACACAAGTAAGTTGTGCGCACTGTGTTTTCTTTACTTTTTATTTGTCATCGATTTTTTTTTCTTTTTCAAACTGGGATTCTTTTATGTCGGGGACAGATATCGTTTGGCTTGTTTCTTTTAACCTATTCATATTGTGAGTAGCCACTGTAAACACAGTCAATAACTCTTCACCAACTTCCAGACAGGACTCAACTGATTCTTGTTTTCAGAGCCACATTTTTGCCTTAGAAATTGTGCTCCCAGAGATTGAAATGAAGTTAAATACTTTTACTGAATTTACCTTAAAGCTTGCGACAGCAATGTAATGCTTCTATGCCACATGCACTGCAAACAAATCAAAAAGCATATGAAATGCAATGGAAGGAATTTGGCAAAAATAAAGAAACACTTTTTATAAATCCCTTATTTAACAATATAAAGTGTAATTGAGATAAAAAAAATAAAGAAGTCCATCATGCTTCTTTTTCAACAAGAAATTAAGTTGAGTAGTATTCCCCGGATATTATAAAAGGGCTGGGCTGCTTGCCCAGGGTGCAGGTGACTATTGGCACAAGCTGGGCACTGAGGAGAGACCAAGGCACTCCTCGGCCAAATATGAGGAGGCATGTTTCTGCTGAGATGGTCCATTCAAAAGCATCTCGAGTTGCTGATCCAAACAGCTCACCATGCTCCATGGGAACGCTGTGGAGGGTCATCCTGCTGGCCTGGACGGTGTGGACATCACACAGCCCTAAATCTCTAGTCATCAGCGCAAAAGCCTGCAGGGACCGTGCACCATGCATTTGGTGAAGCCTACAGCAGGAAGGCTGAGATGGCAATAATAAATTGGGACATAGAGTTTCCAATCCGCTCAATACAGGCGGCTGCCTCATTAGCCTTAGACAGGAGGTCTTCCGTTACCCTACATTGTGGACGGGGACACCTCACATCCCTCCTTAAGGCCTCATCTGGAAATACAATAAGATCAGCCAATGCTTGGCTCTATTGCTGGCATGTGTTGCATTATACACTGCTCAAAAAAATAAAGGGAACACTAAAAGAACACATCCTAGATCTGAACGAGTAGAAGTGTTCTTATTAAATACTTTCTTTACATATTTGAATGTGCTCTATCCACCAACACCACAATGCACCACATACTGTCCAGGAGTTGGTGGATGCTTTAGTTCAGGTCTGGGAGGAGATCCATCAGGAGACCATCCGCCACCTCATCAGGAGGATGCCCAGGCGTTTTAGGGAGGTCATACAGGCATGTGGGTAATGTCATACAGGTAAGGACATTACATCAAAGTTGGATCTGCCTGAAGAGTTTTTTCACTTTAATGTTGAGTGTTACTCCAAATCAAGACCTCCATTGGTTAATAAATGTGATTTCCATTGATAATTTTTGTGTGATTTTGTTGACAGCACATTCAACTATGTAAATACATAAACTGTCCTTCATACTACCTTCTTTAAATCATTAAATAGTGCAAGATAGTGTGTTTGTGTGTGAGAGAGAGAGTCATCAAGGGACTGTGCAATAAAATCAATGTTATAGGCAAGTGCAATAGAATAATCAGTGCAAAAGTATTAATGATGTTGTACAGGCATATGTGCAAAGGAAGAGTGTACAAAAGTGTAAATGCAGTGTGTGTGTGAAGTTATGCTCACACTTTTGTGTTTTGCCCTGTTTTTTTTGTTTGTTTTTTTTGCGATGTGCTAGACTGTATGTGAAATATGATGTGAACGTGAGATTGTCTTGGTCTAAAACTATTTTCTCTTATGGGAGAAAATAAAAAGCAACTAACTGTTTTTTACGTTTAAAAAGGTTAATCTACCTGCACCTTTCTGTGTGCCTTTGAATTGCACCCTGAGGACAAATGAAGTGTTTTAATTTAATTTAATTAATTTGAATCGAAAGTGAACCAACAAGAACTTGGCAAGGCTTGGCAAGATAATTTAATTGTCCAAAGCACATTTATGCAAAAGAAATGAACATTTTAAAACACTACATAATGTCACTCAAATCTTCCCTCTTTACTTAGTAGGCCTAATCTTTACACCTGCCTATAACCTTTAATATTGGAAACACATTTGTGCTCTAAGACATAACTGCTGTGCATATTAGGATTTAGGAAGTAGGCTTATGTAAACTGAAGTTGCTGAACCACCAGTTGTGTCATTTTACCAGTATGTAAGTTTATCCAATGTCACACGAAAAGTCCAGGATCTCAGATAAGAATCTGACGAAGAAGTGTACTGCTTGTTTGCGTCCAAGAAACCAGTTCCTTAAAGAGACGATGTGAGGAAAAGAAATGACTGCGTGCCAACAGAGGGCCGGTAGAAGACGTCCACGATTTCCCCCCCCCCCCTCCTCCTCCTCTAATGAATTTCCGACAAGCTATAGGCTACACAGACTGTAACACTGCCCTCCACAGTCTCGGAGTGTGTACTCGATTCACATCTTGTCATACAGGTAGGTTTGGCAGCGCCAGTTTTACACAGCTTCCTCGACGGTGCCAAATGGACTGTACCACACTCTGAACTCCCCTCCTTCATCCAAAGGCCCGCTCCCCCGTCTTCAGTGCCGCTTTGGTGGATGCCGACCAGAACATCATGGCGAATGATGGTAAGCAGGCCGGTTATTTCTTTCTTGTCGCTGTAATTAACTTGTAATGGAAATTAGACGTGCCATTAATGTTTTAAAATAATAGGACAGTGGTGTTTGTAATTTCAAGAGAACGGCGGTTGCTTTTGCTGTAATTAATTGAAATGTTTCCTTTTAATTACGTCCCTTTTTTCTGTTACTGTGTTAAAGTGGATAGACAAATATATCTATCTCACTGGGTTGGTTATCTTTGTTTCTCACGAAGATGCTGAAAGGACCGAATGATATATTTCAGCTGTTTCTTAATTTAAACAGCGTGCCTAGACTGAAACTGTGCCTATATGTGTTTGCTTGTTACAAGTAGCGTTCCTGAAAATGTTGTTAACGTTGAAGTGGGCTGGTCCTTGTGAATCATTGCCCGAATGTGGCCTTTTTAAATACATGTTAAATCTTACATGGTTTTGGAGGAATAGCCTACAGTTTAATGCAATTGTGAATGTAAAGAAAGCTTTGGGAAGCTCTAGATCAGTTTTGGAAAATAAACATGAAATTAAGAATACAAGTGATCCGTATATTTTTGGCTTCATAAAATTGTTAATTGATATGAATTATTTTCATATTTTATTTTCATATTTTCATTATCCCCACAAGCTTCAAATATCACACTGAAAGTTTAGACGTGGTTAATGATCAGCTAATCGTTTTTTAATAAACAGAACAGGGAGGGTGACACGCAGACAGAGAGATGAGCACTCTGCACATTGCAGAAGTTTGGATTGCACTAGTGTGTTAACAGAGACTGCAGTCTGCCATTAGTATGCATACTTTACTGGTAAACCTGTAAACTGTAGAGCACATTATCAATCAAACCTTTGTTTTTTTTGTCTGTGTGCAATATGAGCACTGAAACTTTCCCGGACTCACTCACTCACTCTCTCTCTCTCTCTCTCTCTCTCTCTCTCCCTCCCTCCCTCCCTCCCTCCCTCCCTCTACTGTAAACAAGGTCCAGACTGTCTCATTTATGGACCAAAAAAGTAATGAAAGGCTACTACATGTACTACAGTACATCACATGTAAATCTAGTTTTAAAGTTCTAATTGCTGATGGTTTTTCTTGTCCCTGATTTCATGGGGTGCTGCATCACCCTTAGCACCCCTCAGCTAGCTACTTACTGCTAGCCTGATGCCATGTCAGTGTTAGCTGGAAGACTTTTATGATATTATTGATAATTATGTATTAAACAAAAAATATTATACCTATTGACATTCGTATATCCACCTATGTGGAGTTAGAAACCAAAATGTAAGACTTAAGGTGCTCAGTTCATGTTTACCTTGGGTAGCGTCTCTGACAGATCTTGTTTACTTTTCCAGCGGGAGCCGGGCTTGGGGCTGCTATGAAAACCACTTGAAATTACAGTTTTCGTGGTTTATTTAAAATCTTTTACTAGATTTGAATTGTGTGGACCTGATACTGGTAATTATTATGATAAGGAGAGTACAATAAATCTTCAAATGTTTGCCAGCCGTCTCAGCTGCACAAACTGGGCCTTTGGTGTGCCTTCTGAATCAGACGAGTGTTAGGGTCACATTAATGCAGACTTAGTGAGTGAGAAAAATTATGGATCAAATCCTATCATAGAATAAATTATTGTTCCAAGTCTAAAAGACATAATTATGTGTAGAGCTGCAGCTATCGAATATTTTAGTAATCGAGTATTCTATCGAATATCCCGTCGATTAATCGAGTAATCTAATAAATTATACTTTTGCTTAATTAAGGTGGTTGGCTGTAACAGGTTTGTAGGGACGACCCAAGACGATAACTCGTCTTGGGTCGTCCCTGCAAACCTGCTTCTTTGCAGTTACCATGGAAACGCCTGCTTGTTACAGCCAACCACCTCTGCTCTACAGCTGCTGATGATGCTCACCATATTACTGACAGAGTCCCAAATTCACTTTCTGATTCACTGGTCAAGGCGGCAGGTAGATGAAAAATACAGGCCAAACACGTTTTAATGGCTGAAATAGCAAATACTGTTTTGTGTAGCCTACACATCTGTTACAGTACATTTAACTGAGAAAGCATTATGTTCTGTTGAATCAATCACAGAATCAATCATTATGTCAGATCAGGAGATTGAGAAACTTTAAATATATATTTGCTAAATTATTATTCCACAAACAAGTTCTGTCTTGATTTAGCTTTGAAGACATTAGACATTTCATATAATCAGCCTGTATATTGTTAAAAGTGTATCTCTGTCTGCTCCTGCAGCGCGTGCATTCAGCGCGCTCACAGACTACAGAGACCATAGACGCTTCTATGACAGAGACTGTGAGGACGTTGCTATCGTTATGTTAGCTGCAAACACGGAGAGAGTGAACAGAGAAAAGCCGACCGTTTGACCGGATCACGTGTTCCCGACTGGGTTGTATGGCTCACGGATCAACTGTGCGCTGACTAAAAGTTAAAAGGGGCGTGCCGCGCGCGCGAGAGACTGTGAGGACGTTGCTATCGTTATGTTAGCTGCAAACACGGAGAGAGTGAACAGAGAAAAGCCGACCGTTTGACCGGATCACGTGTTCCCGACTGGGTTGTATGGATCACGGATCAACTGTGTGCTGACTAAAAGTTAAAAGGGGCGTGCCGCGCGTGCGTGCGTGCGAGCGTGTGTGCGAAAGCAGGATGACTGCAAGTGCAAAATTGGTATTAGTAGAAGAGGCAAATGAACGTCCAAAAACAATATTTGGCTTATCAGAAAACCACTGCATTAAAAAGGCCCTCTCTTTTCTTCCCTTCATTTTTAAATGAATTGTCATACATTGTGCAGTAGGTGCGAGCTGTGGCACAGTGCTCAGGCGCGCCACTTGTGCACCAGACAGCTGGCCAGCGCTGTGTCTGATCGGACATAAATGCCTTTGCAAAAGGAAGCGCACTGTCGGAGAGACGTCCTACCCGAGAAAAAGGAACTGGCCAGTTAAATGTAATGTTGGAGAAAAGAGGGAAATAGGAAGACATAAATGTCAATGTTTCAATTCTTTACAATGCAGGGGCTGTGAATGTTCAGTTATTTTATTTAATCATAGTGTTTCTTTTGTTTCACTATTATTGAAGCAAAACCAAAAATTAATGCATGTCATTTATTTTTCTGTCATTCAAAACATGTGGGGGGAACAAAAGCAATCTTTACGCCTACTTATATTGTGCCTATGTCTCCTCCTAACTGAAGTCTGTTATGCTTAACACTGGGCTCCTGGTTTAGCATGTTCCTTTCAAAGGTGTTAAATTTAGACACTGTCAAAATCACCACATTTTCTGCCTGGCTTGGTAAATCACATTGCTTGTACTAACTTCACTTCTTTGCATTTTTTCCTCCCAGTATTTTGCACGCTGGGGCAGAAATGCACCATATTGCATATTCATGAAGGAAAACATACTAAATGGACAATACATATTGTTTTGCTTATATAAAAGACGCAATCCCCAATGCATGCTGTTAGTGGATCAGATAGCATATTTTTTGAGGGTGGTATCAAGTTTGCACACGTTTTAAGACATACAAACATTTAGTAATCGGCCCAATGTTGCAATTAGAGATGAGAATAAGGCTTATCTTTACTACAAGTTTAAAGGGATTCCTGTTTGTTCTCAACCTTGGTGCACGTTTGTTATTTTTGGTTTGACCATATTGCTGCTAAAGTCTTAAAAAGCTTTTACCTTGAACATGTTCAAGATCAGATAAAAGAAAATGTCTTTTTAACCAGTATTGTGTGTGGTTAGTGTGAGAGGAGTGAAAGAGCAAGAAGGGCTTCCTCCCACACACAGCTGCTGTATAGCTCTGCTTAAAAACAACTAGATTTTTTAGCACTTACTTTGGCAGTAAAGTTTTCTGACAGGCTTGTCATATACGTAGCAGCTAAATTTTAGATGAGAAGCAGGGGCTCGAAGTCAGAAAAGGGCATTTTTTCCCTCAAAAATTAAATAGGTACACTCCTGAACTTACTTTCAACACTGGTTAAGACGATGCAATATAGTTATTTAAAGATGCACTGTGTGGTTTTGATTTGAGAAATGTGAAAGTTGGAGAAATGGCTCTGTGCACCCTTGTGTGTCAACACCCACTGCCTGAATGCAGTGATGAAAGGAATTTCTGTTGTCATTTATATATAAACACATAAACATATTCTTTGCATGTCAGTCGCAGCATTGTAGCTTTCAAGTTACATCACAGACTTCAACTGCAACACCGTGTCCTTCCACCCTCAGAGGTTTTTTGATGACTCGGCTGCAGTTGGATGCATCAGCAAGGTAAAGGAGGCCGGTTGCATGGTGTGAGCAGAACCATCTCTAGCTCAACCTGGCAAAAAAAGGAACTGGTGGTGGATCTGAGGAGGAATAGGCATTGGTGACCCCTTTTTGTATTCAGGGTGTCAGTATTAACATTGTGGAGGACTACATGTTCTTGGGAGTATACTTGGACAATCAACTGGACACGGAGGCCATCTATAAGAGGGGTCCTTACCTTCTGAGGAGGCTGAGGTCCTTAAACATCTGCAGGACAATGCATAGGATGTTTAATTAGTGTGTGGTGGCCAGTGCTATCCTGTTTGCTGTTGTGTGCTGGGGCAGCAGACAGAGGGTAGCAAACTTCACAGACTCAATGAACTCATTTGCAGGGCCAGACGTGTTGTGGGAGTGGAGATGGATTTTCTCATTGCACTGTCAGAGAGGAGGATGTTAAGTGGCCTTGCATCTGACAATGTATCAAACACACTCCACTGCTGGGGAAATACAACACAATGTCATCAGACTCTATATCAGAATTGGTTTTATTGCCAAGTACATTTACAAATGAGTCAAACATTCACATTTACAATCAGTCACAATAGCCTGTGACTTTGCAGTGATGGGGGAGGTAAGTAGTGAAGTTGAGTTGTTGGTTTCTGGGCTTTCCCATTGTCTTTCAAAGTGACAGTAGAACTTAAGATTGTTGGCAAGATGCAGGTTACAGAGTGGGGTTTTTTTCTATCTGAAAACTGCTGCTCTAGTTTCTTAGAGTAAAGATGCTTTGCTTCTCTCACCACCCTGTTGAAGGTGTATTTAACCTTTTTAAACTCTCCCTGTCCTCATTCCTAAAAGCCACCTCCTTTTCTTGCTTTAACCATCTGAGTTTAGCTGTGGATCAGGGCTTGTCGTTGTTATAACTCACCGTAGTGCGTGATGTTACACATAAGTCCTGACATCACAGCCACTGTGTACTCATCCAGACTGTTTGTGGCAGACCTGAAAACATCCCAGTCAGTAAAGTCTAAGTACGCCTCTAATTCTTCCACAGCACAGCTGGTCCTCTTCTTGGTATCCTCACAACAGGCTTACAAAGCTTTCATTTCTGCTTGTATGAAGGTATCAGATGGACCATGACGTAGTCAGAGTGGCCCAGTGCAGCATGGAGGATGGCGTGATAAGTGTTGCTAACTGTAGTGTAACAGCGATCCAAAACGTTTCCCTTTCTGTTCGGACATTTAATAAACTGCCTATACTTAGGAAGGTCATGACTGAGATTACCTTTGTTAAAATCATCGAGGACAATAACTAAGGAGTCCGGGTTTTTCCACTTCACACACAATATCTGGTCGGTGAGAGCACGCTGTGCCTCCTGCACGTTGACTTCTGGTTGGATGTAAACACCGACCAAAATGAATGACGCAAACTCGCAGGGAGAATACAAAGATGTATAATGAATGGGAAAAGATTCCAGCTTGGGAGAACAGTACCTTTGGATCACTGTTACATCAGAACACCAGCCACTATTGACATAGAAACAGATTCCACCACCTTTTTTTCCCCCAGAAAGTTGTCTCCATCTGCTCTGAAGAGTTGGAACCCTGCCAGATGCATTGGCAAGTCGGGTATCAGAGTCCGATATCAGTCCACATAGCCACGTCAGAACACAGGATGTATAAAAGTCTCTGTTTCTCCCGATCAGTAGCTGAAGTTCGTCCAGTTTGTTGCACACTTGAGTGCACGTTGGAGAGAGCAGCGCGTAGTCTGCACTACTGGAGGAGGACTGGAGACTGGGCAGAATGTGTTAAGGGTTTTACAGAAGGAGCAGGTTGGGGAGGGGTTGATGGCATTTCAGGGTTATCTGAGAGAACGGGCTGGTATTGGGAGGGGGATCCGGTCTCGGTCCCAAGCCATCATCTTCTTCTGTTTTTATCTGACAATGACCTTGTCCCAGTTGGTGAAATTTCTCAGAAAGATGCAGAGAACACAGTTTAGTTATCATCTCTCCTTCTTTTTCTTCCTATTTCTCACTCCTCTGATTCCTCTCATTCTCTCTGTCCTTTACTGCCTGGCATCTCATTGCTTCATCTATCCAGTTTTGTGCTTCATTCTAACCATTCATTTTTACCATTCTTACTGTCCTTGACTTTCTTTCACAACCAATTCAGTATGGTCTTCCAAGATCAGTAACACCATACTTTATTTTCCATAATTTTAGGTATTTTAGATTCTCCTTGTCTTCATGTACTTCTCATTTTCCTCATGTGTTGGTTCCTCTATCACAAGATCAATCCATTAATTTATGTTTCTTATGATTGATGATAATAACAGTAATAGTAAATAACAAGTCTGTCTAATTTTAATCCACAGAGATTGTTTGAAGTTTTACTACTTCCAATATTTTATATTTTGATCCAAGATCCTAAGTAACTTATATTGAAAGATAACACTGACCTGAATTGATTCCTGTTGTTTTCCGATCTTGGACCTAGTCACTGTGATCTTTCCTCCAGCAGACACTGGCCTCTCAATTTTCCAAACTGTCCTTATTAGAAGGAATAGGGCAAGGTCTTAAGAGAGCAGTTCCAGACCCCTCTGTGCACAGTTTAAGGTCCAAACCCGGAAGGGAAGCAGCGATTTTGAGATCTAACTTATGTCAAAATAGAATAGTCAAAAAATAGTCAGGGAATCAAGTCCAGAGACCAAGTCGAGGAAATTATTAAACTTGACGCACAATAAGCTTTAGACTCAGATGGTTCATGCTGAAGAAAGTTTATACATTAGATGAATACTCAGGGTCATCAGGGTTGTGGTGGAATGTTTCCCGTTACCAAAGAGTGAAAATAAGGAGTGAGAAGATCTATCCAAAAAAGAAACCCAAGATCGATGTGATCTCAACGAACATTTATTCGAAGGCAAGATAAGCGTTCGAAGACCCCTCTCTCACACGGTGAGGAGAGAAAGAGGCCCCGAGAAAACGCAAACATGAAAACGTATACATTTCCATCACACTACACAGAGCACTTCCCCATCACGCCACATAGAGCCACTGCCCACCTGGCTGGGCACAATCTATCCCCCAGTGTGAGAGAAGAGACAAAGAGCCTGGGTGACTCTTCCCACATGTACAGAGTGTGAGAAACAGAATAAAGGGAATGAAATGATGGAAAACAAAACACCCAATAGGCTGTGTATGTAGTATTCTAAGACATTTCAGATGCATTTTATATGACAGATTCTGATACCTTCGTACAAAGCATATAGTACACATGGAGTAAAATTTTCCATAACAGGGTCGTGCCACATTGACCTACCTAGAATAATCTGTGACGTCTAGGAGCTTGGAGTGAACAACAAGTTCTCCCAAACATCCCTGCAGATATCAGGGAGAGCTGTTGACACTGTCCCAGCTGTCCTTGGTGTCTAAACAAAACTGAACTGTATCAGGTCTGACTGACATCAGCAACAGTGAATTAACTTTACACATTAATTAATAAATTAATATATATATATATATATATATATATATATATATATATATATATATATATGCAAGAATCTTAAATATATATAGCAAGAATCATGACCACCATCATGGGAGTTAGAGCTGGGATGATATACCTTTGTGGCAGTTTGATTTGATCATGACTCTTGGTCACTGATGCGATTTATATTGCGATTCTAAACTAATAAATCAAGACTATTGCGATTTGATACTATTCATTGTTGCGTTCTTTTTTAAGCAAAAAGTAAGTAAAATCATACAATAGGAAAGAGAATATTCTGTAATATAACTGTTTTTTATCATCTAGCCTTGGGGTGGCTAACCAGTCAGACGAAGAGCCACATTTTTGACACATGCTTTCTGCCTTTCTCTGTCCATCCCACACTCTCGTCCTCCTCCACGTTCCTCTCTATTTATCTCTCACACACACAGATTTGAAACTCCCCTGCAATACAACATTACAGGCATCACAGGCCCTTATTCCCTCTAGTGGGACTGTGTCACTCTATATTGGTCTGCTATAGACTGGTATAGTAATGATGTATTTTTGTAGGCCAACCCGAAAAAATGGCGCCGGTGGTTCCTACGAAAGTTCGCCTATGGGATTTTTGCATTGGATTTTGGATCATTGCAGAAAAAAAGCTCTGTGTCAAACACACGTTTCTGATGCATTGCTGTTTTGTTCAGCGGGATAATCTTTACAGATGAACATCATTTATATGAAGTTTGAAGAGTTAATGCAGCCGAGAGAAGTAAAAAGCTAACATTAGGCGCTAGCGAACTACGCTCGGTTTATAATGACGTCACGACCGTTATGATTCATCGATCTAATCAGCGGATTTGACAAGATAGCTAAACGTTAGCTTAATAAGTTGTTTATTAACCTAATATTTACAAGAGCACTGAAAAACATGACTAGAGGCTGTAAGCAGGATTAGGGAGAGAATTCCCGGCGGGATGGCGTGTAACGTCTGCAACAACCACTGTAGTTTCAGTTAGCTACTTGTTAGCAACCGCCGTTTAAAGTTCGCGTAAAAACTTCAAAATTCACAAATGGGGTCTTAGCACACATAGATTATCTAATAAAACATCAACATCTCTTCAGCTTGTGTTAACCACAGACCTTATTTCAGGCGTCTAAACACAAACTCATTCAAAATCCCCATTGACTTTTAGAGGTTAGAACCACGGCGCTAAAATGCTAACTCACTTCATGGTTTTAGGACTCAAAACTACACCAGTCTTTAGCGTGAACTGTTGCTGCCGTGAGCTATAGCTGCTGTAGCGGGATTGACCAGTTTTAATGTTGGGGTGCCTGTCATAGTCAATTCTGACAAAGTAAAATAATTTTAAACAAAAAATAGTCAACCTGCACAAAATAATTAAGGAAGAGCCAGGAACAATTAATTGAACACCACAACATCCACCAACACAAACAACTCAGCAATGCAATGTTCATAAGAAACAGATATTGAATAATAAATCATAGTTCCAAAACAAAAGAAAAGAAATGATGCGTGCGTGTATTTCAGTCTCTGTCTCTTTCAAAGTTCAATCCACTCGGGGCATGAAGTCTATTTGTGTTTTCCCAAAACCAACAGTCCAGTGCCAGGTACTCACAACACAACAACAAAAATGCGGTTTTACCACGGGCCTCGACACAAAACAAGGAAATAAACTCAAAATAACCAGCGTCTCTTGTCGCGGTGTGGCAAATAACACACAAAACAAAAGAAAAACACTGGGTACTCACGGTACCAAAGTAAACAGTAAGTTAATAAGTTGGTCTTTTCTCCGCTGGACCCGACATCTCCAGACTCCGGAGCCAGCTGATCCCAGATGGAATAAACCAATCCAAGGAGCGATCGTGCCGACGTAACTCCAGCCAACCGAGACGGCTAATCGTGGACTTCAAAAAATGCTCTAACCTAGCTGTCACCTTCTCCTTCAACTGTTTTTCTCCCACCTCTCAATGAGGACTGGCACTCAAACAAATGCCCTTCCTGGAGGACGGATTCCAATTACGCGGGGGACGGTGGATTATTTCCATTGGATAATGAGATGAATATGGGTGGATGACGGGGAAGCCATGAATTGAGGTGTGTAGTAATGTGATTCTGACAATTTACGGCCCCTACAGTCTGCTATGTGTCTGCCACGTGCGTGTGTATGTGTTAGTCGAGAAAAAGAGGAGAGATAGAGGCAGCGTGTCCAAGGTCTGGACCACACTCAGAAACTCACATACAACTCGGGTTCTAACTCCACTATCAGAAGCCAGTGGCCGAATTTCCGTTAGACAGCGTTACACTGGTCACCTTGATCGTGAAGCTATTGCTCAGTTATAACGCTACCGTTCACGAAGAAACACAAAAGGGATACAGCGGCTCAACATAAGAAAAATCCAAGGAGTTTAACCTCTGGACCCGGCAGTCTGGGACAAGAAACACAGAGTTTCAACTAGAAAATTCTGGACGCAGCAGCCCATTAACAAAACAGATGCATCACAGTTTTAAACTAATAACTCAGTTATTAAACACACACGCCTCTAATTAAGCACGCCTCACTTGTAACCTTTTGTCCACGGTTGATAAGAGGAAACAAGTCCGTGGATGGAGCGGCCTTCAGCCGTCTCTGGGTAGATGAAGTGATGGCAGAGGGTCCCAGAGGGTGAGCGAGGACAGGGTATCTATATATAGCAATAATATATATATATATCAAGGTGATCTCCATGGATGTCCTGGCTTTGCAGGGCTAAATACCGTTTTAATTCAGTAGTAATAAGACGCTCTACTTGGAGTGGCATTGAAGTTACCAAGGTGAGCTCAGAATTCAGAGTGTTGGTCTTCTACTAGGCCTGAGGTTCCCTGTGTGCCAAAATTTTTAAACAAAGAGAAGCGTGCTACTAAACAGGATGCCGAGGGGTATCTCTGGACGTCTGAGTTCGACGTGTGGAAAGAGAATGGACACTGGTTGTCTTGGAGTTTTATAACCTGGGCTTCATGGGAGGGGCTGCACTTTCAGTCCCCTCCAATGAGAGGAGAGAGATTTCGGGTCCCCCTTCTTTTTTACATGTAGGTGTGAAGTATTGCAAAGGCTTCTGGGACTATGAGTCTTAAAGCTCTTTGTTATAGCTGTGAGTACTATAATCAGGTTCTTCAGAGGGGAACAGGCCCAAGTCCTTTGTTTGCCTGTTCCCAGAGAAAAACAGGCCAAAGTCCCTTGTTTACCTGTGCGCAACTTGGAAGGCCAAACAGACTAAAGAATTGGTAATGCGGAGGACAGGGTGACGTGACTGGAGCACTCTGACGCATTCCTACTCCAGCAAATGGCCAAACTATTTGTTATGTGTGGTGACTTGGAGTCACACAACAATATACGGATTCACGGCATTCCAGAGGGTGCAGAGAAGAACGATACCATAGACTTCATAACGTGACTTAAGTCCAAAATCCAAATTGCTGACGACCTAGAAATGCGCATTGTGAGGCCGCACCGCTCACTGGCAGCTAAACCCAAGGACAGAGCGGCCCCACCGAAGGCGATCATGGTAAACTTTTTGGATTACAAAGTTAAGGAATATGTGTTACGGCAAGCCTGGAAACAGAAGTCTACATACGAGGGACAAACTATTTACTTTTATCAATACTGCACAACAGAGGTCATCAATTAATATAATCAAGAAGCTGAAAGAGAAAAATGTGAAGGCACAATCCCCATATCTAGCCCAGCTTAAAGTGTTTTTGGACACAGAGACATAAACATTTGCTACACTGACAAAAGCGGCACCAGTGTTGAAGGACATGGTGATTTATGTGGGGGAAGCGGGTCGGAGAGGTTGCAGAGAATGATGACACAGAGCAGCTGGACCACGGGGACAGGACAGAGAGGAAAGTGGAGATGGCCCCACATCACAGAGGACAACATGCGTCGGGTAAAGCCAACACTTGCCACCTCGATTGGAATTGTAAGAACAAAAATAACTACACTGATTAAAAAAAATAACCTACATGGTTAAATGTGCTGACAACAAAACTCATACAAAAAAGATCAACAGAAATCAAATGTATTAACTAATGGAGGTCTAGATTTGGAGTAACACTCAAGATTAAAATGGAAAAACACACAACAGGCAGATCCAACTTTAATGTAATGTCCTTAATTCAAGTCAAAATGAGGCTCAGCATTGTGTGTGACCTCCATGTGCCTGTATGACCTCCCTACAGTGCCTGGGCATGCTCCTGATGAGGTGGTGGATGGTCTCCTGAAGAATCTCCTCCCAGACCTAAACTAAATCATCCGCCAATTCCTTGACAGTCTATGTCCCAGATGAGCTCAATTGGATTCAGGTCTGGGGAACAGGCGGGCCAGTCCATAGCATCAATGTCTTCATCTTGCAGGAACTGCTGACACTCTCCAGCCACATGAGGTCTAGCATTGTCTTGCATTAGGAGGAACCCAGGGCCAACTACACCAGCATATATGGTCTCACAAGGGGTCTAAGGAAATCATCTCGGTACGTAATGGCAGTCAGGCTACCTTTAGCGAGCACATGGAGGGTTGTGCAGCCCCCTAAGGAAAAGCGACAACCCACCCTTAATGATCCACCACCAAACCGGTCATTATGAAGGTTGTGGCAGGCAGCAGAACATTCTCTAGACTTTGTCACACCTGTCACATGTGCTCAGTGTGAACCCCCACCTGTGGACATAGGGCACTCATACCACCCTCATGGAATCTGTTTCTGACCATTTGAGCAGACATACATATTTGTGGCCTGCTGGAGGTCATTTTGCATTCAGAATGCAAAAAGAAGAAATGGGAGAAAGAAAGAAACCAAAAGTTTTGAAGAGGCAATTTATTGAAAAGAACAATTTAACTGAAACAAACTGTTCATCAGCTTATAAAAAGTTAAAGACCATAGCACAAAACCCTGAAAACCCCCTTAAAACAGAAATAGTAAAAAAAAAACAGTACTAGTAGGTGAGTAGCTCCACCATTATTGTGAATCACTTCAAAAAAATCATTTTGGCATGCTTAATGTGAGTGTTTCCAGGAGGCTAGTGGTGACGTTGGGCATCCACTGATCCAACTGATGTCCATTTTTGTAAACTTCCCTCACCATTCATCCCCAAATGCTCTCAATCGGATTTAGATCAGGGGGACACGCAGGATGGCCCAAAAGAGTGACATTATTCTCCTGGAAGAAGTCCTTTGTCAGGCAACGTTGTAAACTGCAGCATTGTCGTGTTGAAAACATGTCCACACAGCCAGTTGCTGTTTGACACCCCTGCAAAACCTGAAACTCCATTGTTCCATTGAAGGAAAAAGCACCCCAGATTATGATGGTGCCTCCTCCACTGTGCCGCATAGAGAACATTTCAGGAGGCATCACCTTGTCATGCCAGTACTGTTGGAAGCCATCAGGACCCTCAAGATTACATTTTTTCTCGTCGGAGAATAAAACTTTTTTCAATCTTTGAATGTCCCATGTTTGGCGGCCCCTTGCAAAGTCCAAACAGGCAATTTTGTGGCGTTGAAGGAGACGTGGCCTTGAAGACGTTTTTCATTTTTTAAACCCTTCTCTTTCTCTAATTTCGGACGAGGATCGTCCTGTGTCTTGATGGACAGCCAATCTGATCCTCCGGCTCAGCGACGGTGAATTTTTTTTTCGGTCTGCCACTTGACTTTTTTGTTCCATAACCCTCAGGGTCTTGTAAGAATGCAAAATGGCTGTCTTACTGCACCCAACCTCAGCAGCGATGGCTTGTTGTGAGAGGCCTTGTTTATGCATCTCAGCAATTCTACGACGTTCAAAGGCAGTGAGTTTTTTTGTTGTTTTTTTTTTGCTTTTGCAATCAAGAGGTCTTGACAGTTTGATCACTTAACAGAACATGGAATAGAATAAAAGATTTTGCACAGATTTTGCCTTTTAAAGGCTATGGTCTTAAACTTTTGATCAGCTGATGAATGGCCTATTTCAGTTAAACTGTTGTTTAAAAAAAAAAAAAGCAGAACCCTGAAAATTACAAAGCAGGAGCTGGAAGAACATGTTGAAAAGGTCCACCATGACACAAAAAAGCAGAAACAGTTTTCCCACATGTGATCCCACCTATTCAACCTCCTAAATTCAACTTGGAGACTGGCCCTCCAAAATGGAAGGAAGTAGAGCAAACAGTACGGCGTGCAAAAGCCCCTGGACTGAATGGAGTACCGTATAACCTCCACAAGAATGCACCAGATGTTCAACGCTATCTGTGGAGGCTCTCAAGAATAGTATGGCAGAAAGAACTAATACCTATGGCATGGCGAAGGGCTGGAGGGGTGCTAATTCCCAAGGAGAAGGATGCAACAGACTTAAGTCAATTCCGGCCTTCTCAATGTTGAGGGAAAAATCTTCTTCAGCGTGACAGCACAGAGGTTGTCAACCTACATGGAGAAGAACAAGTACGTTGATACTTCCATACAGAAGGCTGGCATTCCTGAGTTCTCTGGTTGCTTGGAGCACACCACTATGAACTGGCACCAAATCCAAGTAGCAAAGAAATACAAAAGGCACATCAATGCCATCTTTCTTGACCTGGCCAATGCCTTTGGATCAGTTCCCCATAACCTTCTCTGGGAATCTTTCAACTTCTTCCACGTTCCAGCATCTGTCACTAGTCTAGGAAAAGCCTACTTTGAAGACCTGCAACTGTGCTTCACGACAGCTTACTTTACAAGGCAGCGAGTAGAAGTAGGCATCGTGGCAGGCTGTACAATTTCCCCCCTGGCCTTCGCAATGGCCATGGAGACCATCATCAGGGCCTCAAAATGGGTAGTGGGGCAGTGAGCAGATTAAGAATCGGATTCGCCTTCCACCTGTAAAGGGATAAACAATTTGTCTACTATAATCTAATACATACCTCGTAGATTGGACACCACCTGGATTACCAGGAATAACTATATTACTTTATGAATAATTAATCAGTTATTAATTGATTTAATCAATCTCATATCAGAAGTATAAATTCTAGAGCAGTTTCTATCAAGAGAGACACAAGGAACACAGTTCTGAATTTTATGTTCAGTTTAATAATGTAATAAGAAACAGATGAAACAGAGATTAAAGGAAAAAATATTATTAAAACATTGAAAAAGCAATTATGATATATTGTGAAAAAGGGACATTATACTTCGGACTCTGCATATACACACACACACACACACACACACACGCACGCAGGCACACACTACCGTTCAAAAGTTTGGGGTCACCCAGACAATGTTGTGTTTTCCATGAAAACTCACACTTTTTTTTAATCAATCAATCAATCAATCTTTATTTATATAGCGTCAATTCATAACAGGCGTTATCTCGAGACACTACAAAAGCAGGTAAAGGACCTTACTTATGGCTATATTACAAGAGCCCAGCTTAATCTGTCATAGCGTGGCAAGAAAAAACTTCCTTTTAACAGGCAGAAATCTTCAACAGACCCGGGCTCATGACAGAACAGCCATCTGCTAAACTGTGCTGGGCTTGAAAATGGGATGGGGGAGATGGGACAAGATGCAGAAAGAAGAATAGGTTGGGGGGGGGGGGTGTCTGGGCAGGCCATCCTCGGGGGGGGGGGGGTTGTTTGGGCAGGCCATCCTCACCAACAGTCCCAAGGAACCTAAGAGAGCTCAGGAGCTCCCAAAAAAACGGAGAGGTTACAATATAAAGATAGTGACAAGCAGTAATAAGATATGAAAGCTGGGAGAGAAAGAGGGAGAGAGAGATAAGAGATCTTGGTGCCAGTTCCCCCGGTAGTCTAGGCCTATAGCAGCATAACTATGAGCTGGTCCTAAGCCAGCCCTAACTATAAGATTTATCAAAAAGAAAAGTTTTAAGTCTATTCTTAAAAGTACCTAATGTGTCTGCCTCCCGGACCCCGACTGGTAGACGGGAGCGGTGCCTGATAACTAAAGGCTCTACCTCCCATAGTACTTTTAGAGACTATAGGCACCACAAGCAGGCCTGCATTCTGGGAACGTAATGTTCTTGTCGGATAGTACGGTACAATTAACTCTTTAAGATACGATGGTGCCTGACCGTTTAGAGCTTTGTAGGTGAGCAGAAGGATTTTAAATTCTATTCTAGATTTTATAGGGAGCCAATGGAGAGAAGCCAATACAGGAGTAATGTGGTCCCTTTTCCTAGTTCTAGTAAGAACACGAGCTGCAGTGTTTTGGACGAGCTGAAGGTTCTTTAGAGATTTACCATAGCACCCTGCTAAAATAGAATTACAGTAATCCAACCTGGAGGTAACAAATGCATGAACAAATTTTTCAGCATCATTTTGTGACAGGATCTGCCTGATCTTAGAGATATTACGAAGGTGAAAATAAGCTGTCCTTGAAATTTGTTTAATGTAGGAATCAAAGGACATATCCTGATCAAACAGAACTCCTAGGTTCCTAACAGTGGTACTAGAGGCTACGCTAATACTACTAAGGGCCGTCATATCGGCAGAGAAAGTCTCTCTAAGGTTCTTAGGTCCAATCACTATAACTTCAGTCTTGTCTGAGTTGAGCAGTAAGAAGTTTCTGGTCATCCATGTCCTAATGTCCTTGAGGCAGGCTTCTAGTTTACAAAGCTGGTTGGTGTCTTCTGGCTTCATTGCTAATTAGAGCTGAGTATCGTCTGCATAGCAATGAAAGTTCATGGAGTGTTTTCTCATAATACTACCTCGAGGAAGCATATATAATGTGAATAAAATTGGACCAAGCACTGATCCTTGAGGCACTCCATGGCTAACTTTGGTGTACATAGAGGACTCATCATGAACATGCACAAACTGAGATCTGTCTGATAAATAAGATCTAAACCAACTTAAAGAGCATATTGCAGGTTGAAAAAAATTGTAAAAAAGGGCTGTAGAATAAGTACATCAATTTTCTGTATGTTCTTCAACACATAAGTGCTCTAATTTAGGGGAGAAAGTGGCTGTTTTTAGCGTAGCTGTTTAGAACTCGCTTTATATGACGCGTCATACGACGTAACATAAGGGAGTCGTGTTCTGTCATTCTGCTTTGATCGGCTTTATGCGTATGTGTATGAATGAATGAATGAAGCCTTTATTGCCCCTGGGGGAACTTGTCTTGCACCGAGAGCATAAAACACTTTACAAACAAACATTTAGAAGGCAGCACAAAAGAATAAAAGTACAAAAACACATGCTAAAACATCACATGATTAAAGAGGTGTAATGATACGTGGTAGTGAGTGAGAACAGACAGGATGCCTCCCTGCAATAGTTTATAATTTGCGCGGCGCACATTCGGGTGCATAGTGTAATTAGCTTGACTATTCATAGTGTGTTTTGGTGAATTATTATCACAACCTCAGAAACGATCGAACAGATACGTTGAATATTTCGGCATCAGGCGCAAAAGCGTTTCCTTATTAATGATTTAAATCTCTGGGTGTTTAACATAAAATATTATATACGCAGACAAGCATTTAATGATTTGATCTGCTGGAATCCTCTGTTATATTCTCTAGTTTGCGCGTAATAGACACCGGACAGTCTGTATTAATATATGTAGTCATACGATTTATTATAAATCCAACTCTGTTACAAGAGAGCGTGTGTGTGTGCGCGCAGTGGGGAAAGACGGAACGCGCAGTTTGGAAACAAACCGAAACACAAGCTTTACGTCTATCCCATTAAAATTTAAAACTTTTTGTCGAAGCCTAATATATGTGCAAAAGCACACATTAAAGTGTGGAGTGTGTGCGCTGTTGTGCATGTTTGTGTAGATTACGTGCGCTGTGAACTCACGTCAGGAGAATCCTGCACCATACACAGTATTTTCTATAACAACGTGAGCAATGGGCTGCATCAGGAATAAAAAATAAAGACATAGTGCTGCATTTGCACAGGCTGTGTAATCGGGTTCTATGCCACTCTCTCTCTCTCTCTCTCACGCACAGCGCGGTACCGTAATACGTTGTACAGATTTGTTTTTACGAGCAACTCCCATACAATGTAAAGGTGAATGATCGGCACTTGCACCTTCTACAAATTGTTTTTTAATTGATTGAATGTGATTACAAACTTTACATATGCTGATGTGAACACAGCACTAGCCCATATATCACGAGCTGACACCTGTCACTCAGCAGGACGCCTGCTCAGGGTCTCTCCTCAACAACAACTTCACTTCTCTCCTGAGGCCGTTATTCCTCTAATCCTGCCTGTTTCTGCCCTCTATCACATCTAACAGGTTCATAATAATAAGCCATCGGACGATTACATGTAAAGAAATACATATTTTCTTCCTCTTTATTGACGGGAGTGACACTCGGATCCATGATTTTCTATGTTAAACAGACGGGGATTCAGCGGGACTCCCTTATGTTACGTCACAGCCGAATGCGGAAGTAAAGAGCAAAGACGTGCGAAAACGTACTAAAATGTCTCCAGGAGACCCTGTGGGTTATTAGTGTGAATGCTTCAAGCATTCACACTATTGTTATCCAGTTCTTTATACTTATTCTACTTCCGTGCGTTTTTTGGCCCTCTTCTGCTCTTCAACCGTTTGTGCTACTTTCACCGTTCAACTATCATACTGTTCAGCTTGTTCTGGACATGATGGCTATATTTTTTCACGTTTTTACTACTTTTACTTTTTAAGTTATTTCACTTTTTCCAGAAAATTCTGCCCCATTGAAATGAATGGGAAATGTTTCAACTTTTCAACCTTTTTCTCAGCCTTATAACTTTTGCTCTGTTCAACGTAGAGACTTTTTGCTTTAAAACGTTCACACGTTCTTCTGCTACTTTTACTACATTTACATTGTTTTGCTATCTTTTATACTTTTTAAACTATACCTCCAAATGTTTGGTGATGTTTTTTGCTGTCTTCACCGTTTTTCAATGTGTGTGTATGTGGTGGAATGTTCACACTAAAGGCCTTTGCACACCAAGGGCGACGCGAAAAAGCGGCACGAAATTGCAAATAATTCGGAGGCGAATTTTGACGCGCCTGTCTATGCACATCGGGAGCGACGCGATTTTACGAATAAATTATGTACGTTCTAAAAAAAACTTCGCGCCACGCAAGTCAAGACCCACACACAGCAAACAATCATGGACTCGACAACATCAAGCGATGATGATCTGGTGCTTGTTTTGCTCAACAACAAAAGAAAAAAACGAGGAAAGTGGGTACATCCGATTTTGAAGAGGAGAGAAGAACTTGGCGAGTTTCACTGTTTGGTTCAGGAACTGAAACTGTACCACGGCCGCTTCAGGACCTACTTTAGGATGTCTGTGGGACACTTTGAAATACTGCTTCAACAGCTAGCTCCAAAGCTGAGGAGGCAGAGCAACAATTTCAGGAACCCGATTGACCCGGAGCAGCGATTAGCCGTATGTCTGAGGTAAGAAGATACTCTGGTGTAAAATGTATCGCTTGTGTTGAGTCACAGCTCCAGCTGTGCGCACAGCGCATCTTGTTCATTCATTCGTGATGGGCTGTCTGTTTAATGTCTCCATCTTTTACTAGGCTACACGATAGGATATTAAAGACAAAATAACTCAGCACTTGCTAAATTGTTTGAAAAGGAAAACTTAAAATCATACTGGAGGAAATTTTGCTCCTCTGTTGTGTCTGCCTCTAATCTCATGGCCTGATACAGCGCATACAGAAACAAACATGAAATAATGATTTATGAACACTGAATCCATGTTAGATGAGAAGTCTATCTTCTTAAAATGTAAACATTACCTGCAGATACAGTTATTTACCTTCAGTAACCTGATAACCAATAAAAAACAGGAAGCTAACAGGAGGAAATACACTAAATTATCTTTTATCATAATTAAAAAATCTCATTAAGGCAATGCTATATTAACAAGTCAGCTGCTGCTTTAAGCCTCATCTAAGTAAATCAAGGGATCAACATGTTTGAAACTGCAACATTATGGAGGACAGTAATTTAACAAAAAATGTTATGAACACAAATAATCAATGTCTGTGTTATGTTGGGGCAGTCTGACTAATAATGTGGGGCTCTCTGTACTGGTTAAATGTCCTTTATTAGTAAATGGATAAACTGTTGTCATTTAATAACAGAATTGCCCCTGGGATTAATAACGTTTTTTTTCTGATTCTGATATGGTTCAGTTTTTTTATATATTATTAAGAAATAATGACAGTTTCTTTGATTGTCTTTGCAGATTTCTAAGCACTGGTGACAGCTACACGACAATTGCTGCAAGTTTTCGGCTGGGAATTTCAACGGTTGCAATAATTGTGAGGGAGACTTGTGAAGCCATCTGGGAGGAGCTGAAAGATTCCCACATGCCGTCTCCTAACAAGGATCTGTGGTTGAAGACAGCAAGGAGGTTTGAAGAGCGGTGGAACCTCCCACATTGTATAGGTGCCCTAGATGGCAAACACATCGTCATCCAGGCACCTCCCAACTCGGGGTCACAGTTCCACAATTACAAGGGGACCTTCTCCATTGTGTTGCTTGCCCTGGTTGATGCCGATTACAGATTCCTGGCTGTTGATATCGGTGGTTTTGGCAGCAACAGTGACGGAGGGATCTTTGCTCAGTCCAATTTTGGCAAAGCCCTCCAGGCAGGTGAGCTTGATGTCCCGCCACCATGCCCTCTTCCTTCTGCACCAGAGCTAGGGCCATTACCTTTTGTGGTTGTGGCTGATGAGGCCTTCCCAATAAAGCCTAATCTTCTCCGGCCCTATCCAGGACGTCACCTACAGGAGGACTATCGTGTCTTTAATTACCGCCTCTCCAGAGCCCGTCGAATTGTGGAGAACTGTTTTGGGATCCTCACACAGCGCTGGAGGGTCTACTGTCGACGGCTGCAAGTCTGTCCTGAAGCAGCAGACAGCATTATAAAAGCCACCTGCATCCTCTCTAACTTCCTGCGTGCTGATGAAAGGGATCACGATCCAGATGATGGAGAACCAGGTGATGATGATGATGCTGGAGAGAGCATCCAAGCACCAATCAGGAACCTGTGGGAAAACAGGGCCTCTGCAGAGGCACTGAGAGCACGGGAGACATTTTGCCAATACTTCAACTCCCCAGCAGGAGAAGTTCCCTGGCAATATGCACATGTTCGCAGGGGTTCTGCTCTGTAAAGCCATTTTCATTCACCCTAATCAGTTAGTTTAATGTTCAGCCAATTTAAATCAAATCAAATGCCCTTCATTGTTTTTGTCATGCGCATACCTTTCTGTAAATGTGTTCAGCAACTGTTCAAAGTTTAAACTGTGATTTGTAAATAGGAATAATAAAAAGCTATGTGTCTTACCACACCATTTTGTTTTTCAGTCAATGCACACAGGATGTTTTTTCAATTAATTAGTATTTAATAGATTAGAACAATAAATCAGAATGAATAATTGCAATTTATAAATATTTACAATAAGTATTTACATTAACAAGAATAATATATGGAAACAATGAGAACAATAAAAAAGATTAATGAATAGGAGTAATAAATAACAAAACCTAACAAGAATATTTAAAAAGCCTTACACAACTAAAGAAAAGTTAAATTTGGGAACTGCTGTGAGGAATATACAGCCCCAAACTCTGCCTCATGGCACAACTCCTGCATCTTGAGTTTTACCCATGATTGTTTTTCTGGGTTAAGACGCCTCATTGAGGGAGCCAAACTCAAGAGAAAAAATGTGACGTCATCTTTCTGCAACCTCTCTCTTTCTCTTTCTGCCTCCCTAACTTCCTTCCTCTTCAAATAATCCTCCAGCATGCTGTCACTGCTTTTTCTCTTCGTTGGCCTAGGAGCTACAGCACCACACTCGCCCTCACTTTCAGCCTGGTCAACATGCTGAGCTGGCCCTGTGACTTCCTCCTGCTCCTGCTCCTCCTCAATATCAACATTGCTCTGAGTGCTATAAAAAAAAGTATGTGATTAGTACTATGCCTGTCTGATAAATTATAATTAGAGGTGTTATGCTAGAATGTTTATAGCCCACCATCTGAAAGATGTAGACTCAGCTAAAAAACACATAGCCTCCATAAATTTCCATCTCTTCTTCTGCTTTCCGCCTGCCTGACCACTCTTCACATCTCCTTCCTCTCTCTTCTTTCTTACGTACGTGTCCCTCAGATTCTTCCACTGCTTTTTCACTTCCTCAACTGAACAGTAACAGAATTGTATTATGATTAGCTCTGATTAGACACTCGCTGGTTTATATCATGTTACTATCAAACAATAGATCACACTGTTGTCAGTACAGTGCTGTATTTTGTATTTAAACGACAAACATCTTTAAAAGAGAAATCCAGGAGGATCCTATACAGAGTAGGACTCTATTATCTCCCGATGGGGCAGTTTAGCCCAGACTCAGCATCTGTTGAGTCCTGTCCACTACAATTAATCCATAAACACACTGCATAAAACTAGTCGTCCTTTTGTAACAGCTGAGACACCCGACATAACTTTAAACAGTGACAAAAGATCGTTTTTGGAGTTAGCCGAGAAGGTTAGCTTTGTGTCGGCTATCGTTACAACAAAGACAATTCACATCAGTGTGAGCTTGATTATACACACACCGTCATCACATTCAATCTCCGAAGCTATTCTCCTCCAAACATTGTCTTTCAAATCGTTGTCTTTGTAGTGTTTATGTCTTTTATCGAAAAGCACCAGGTGCTGTGAAACAAAGATGACTAAGCGATCCGCCATGTTGAATGTTTTCGTATGTGACGTGCCTACAACAAGCGTTTTCATTGGCCAGATGTGTACTCGTCGCAAGCGAAACTTTGTAGAAATCGACCTCGGTCCGAAAAAATAAAAGCCGAAATTTCGCTCAGCGACATAACGTTGCTGATGTGAAAGCGTGCATTGACAAACAATAGGTTCGAAAAAAATAAATAACGTGCGAAATATTCGCGCGAAAAATAAATAATAATAATAAATAAATTTACCCTCAAAACGTAGGAAAACGTCCTCTCGCTCACATTAAGATTTCAAGACAAACGGAGCTACGGTTTGGACACTGTGAGCTTCAAAGCGGCAGGTGGTCCAAAAAACTCTCCATTAACGGTAATGTTGAAAGAAATGAAAAATGTCAAATGAAAGAAAAATTGACTACGTTTTTACATCGCTGTAGTTCCAACATTTCTTGGATGCCAGACATAAAAATTACATCAACGCGTTCAGCTATCTCTCCTCTTGCTCATAAAATCATCATTCAGCCGCGAACTCTTCATTTTACCCCTTAAAATAAGCACTGAATAGGGAGATGTTTCGAGTGGCGTTAGTCTTGATTATACTGTAAATGCTTTACTTTTTCATTTAGTTCTTGGTGGCGGCTGCGGCTCAGTTGGTAGAGTCATCGCCCTTCAATCAGAAGGTTGAGGGTTCGATCCCCAGCTCCTGCGAGCAATATGTCCGAAGTGTCCTGTTCTTGTACAGATACTTTCTTCTACTTGTACTATTCCTACTTTTACTGCATTTTCTTCTATCACTATTTCTTGTTCTTGTACAGACACTTTTACTTGTACTAATTTTACTACTGTTTTTTCTGCTATTTCCTCCTCTTCTGCTTCTTGTATTTCTGCTTTTGCTACATCTTGTTTATTAAATGTTGTTTATTGTTTAATAAATCTATGTTTATTCTTAGTCACATAGGGGCTGCTATATCTTGTTTGGGGGATTTTGTATACAGAGGGGAGGGGGGACAGCGGGTGTGTATTGTAACTAATGTCTTGTGTCCTGCCTGTCTCTATCTATCTATCTATCTATCTATCTATCTATCTATCTATCTATCTATCTATCTATCTATCTATCTATCTATCTATCTATCTATCTATCTATCTATCTATCTATCTATCTATCTATCTATCTATCTATCTATCTATCTATCTATCTATCTATCTATCTATCTATCTTCTTCTATGACTATTTCTTGTTCTTCCGCAGATACTTTTACTTCTTCTGCTTCTTGTTTTAGTTTTGCTACTGTCTTTTTCTGCTATTTCCTCTTCTTCTGCTTCTTGTATATCTGCTTTTTCTACATCTTCTATTACTATTTCTTGTTCTTCTGCAGATACTTTTACTTCTTCTGCTTCTTGGTTTAGTTTTGCTACTTTTTTCTGCCATTTCCTCTTCTTCTGCTTCTTGTATTTCTGCTGTTACTACATCTTCTTCTTCCATTACTATTTCTTGTTCTTCTGCAGATAATTTAACTTCTTCAGCTTCTTGTAGTACTTTTACTACTGTTTGTCTTCTTCTACTTTTCTTCTGCTATTTCCTCTTCTTCCACTTTTTCTTCATCTTCTGCTAATTCTTCTTCATTCAACAGTGTTTCCGCAACATTTCAGCTGGAAGCATTCACACGCATTTTCCGCAGGGAAATGCAAATTTTCTAGTTAATTTCTGAATTTCTTTAAAAACAGTATTGTTAACGTATTTTCCTATGATTAGTTAAGTTTTGTCTTAAACCTGCAATATGTTCTGTAAAGCAGTCCCTGTAACTCCAAGCAATTGTTCTATTCTCTGTAACAGAATCTGATGGTCAATTGTTTCAAAAGCAGCACTAAGATCTAACAGGACAAGCACAGATAGAAGTCCCCTGTCTGAGGCTAACAGAAGATCATTTGTTACTCTAACTAGTGCAGTCTCAGTGCTATGGTAAACTCTAAATCCCGACTGGAACTCCTCAAACAAGCTGTTGTTGTGGAGAAAATCACACAACTGATTAGCCACCACTTTCTCTAAGATCTTGGAGATAAAAGGAAGGTTAGATATAGGTCTATAGTTAGCTAGAGTTCCTGAATCAAGAGTAGGCTTTTTAAGGAGCGGTTTAATTACAGCTACTTTAAATGACTGGGGTACATAACCTGCTGCTAAAGATAAATTGATCATATCTAGTATGGAGCTGCTAACTAGAGGAAAGACTTCCTTAAACAACTTGGTTGGGATTGGATCTAAAAGACAAGTTGACGGTTTAGACGCAGAAATAATCGAATTTAGTTCTGCGAGGTTAATTGGAAAAAAACAGTCGAGGTTAGTGTCAGAATTTGGAACCGTTTCTGCCGAATCAAAAATATAGGAGGAATCTGCACTAAGTAAAGGCAGTAAGTTGCTAATTTTGTCTCTAATGTTTAGAATTTTATCATTAAAAAAGCTCATGAAATCATTACTGCTAAGGGCTAAAGGAATAGATGGCTCAAATGAACTATGACTCTCTGTCAGCCTGGCTACAGTGCTGAAGAGGTATCTAGGGTTGTTTTTATTTTCTTCAATAAGAGACGAGTAATAGGCAGTGCGGGCCTGCCGTAAAGCTTTCATATATCTATTATGACTATCTTGCCAAATTAAACGAGACTCTATCGTTTTGGTGGAGCGCCAAATTCTTTCACATTTACGTGACGTTAGTTTTAGAGTATGGGTTTCTAAATTGTACCATGGAGCTGATCTCTGTCGTTTGATTGGCTTCTGTTTTAGGGGGGCGATTGAATCCAGAGTAACTCTAAGTGAATCCACCGCACTATCTACAAACTGATCTAGCTGAGAGGGACTAAAGTGATTATAGGAGTTTTCAACTAGGTTAGGGGATGGAACTGAAACAAAGGCAGCTGAAATAGCTTCCTTAAATTTAGCTACAGCATTATCATTTAAATTTCTAGAGAGCACTTTTTTATTAAGAGGATTTAAGGTTGGTAAAAAGAAATCAAAAGTTACTAGGAAATGGTCTGATATCAGAGAATTTTCCAGAAAAACCGACAAACTATTAATTTCAATACCATAGGCTAAAACAAGATCCAGGGTGTGGTTAAATCGATGAGTAGGTTTGTTTACACCCTGGGTGAAGCCAATAGAGACATGAAAGCCGTGCTAAGACTGTCATTAACAACATCCACATGGATATTGAAATCACCTACAACAATTATTCTATCACTGCTAAGAACTATGTGTGATAGAAATTCTGCAAATTCAGATAGAAATTCTCAATATGGGCCGGGAGGGCGGTAAACTATAACAACTAGAACTGGCTGAAAAGTTCTAGAGACTGGATGTGAAAGACTGAGTGCAAGACTTTCAAAAGAGGTATAATTCAGCTTTGGTCGAGGATTAATTATAAGACCAGAATTAAAAATAGCTGCTACTCCACCACCTCGACCAGTGTCTCGAGCTATATGAGCATTCAAATGACTGGGAGGGGTGGATTCATTTAAACTAACATATTCATCCTGAGAAAGCCAGGTTTCAGTTAAGCAAAGTAGATCAATATGATTCTCTGATATTAGCTCATTTACCAGGAGGGATTTAGATGCTAGGGATCTAATGTTTAGTAAGCCGCATTTAATTGTTAGATTTTTTTGCCAAATCGTATTTGTAGTTTTGATTTTGACTAAATTGTTATGATTTACGCCTCACAAGGACAGCTATAGTGGCAGGTAAACAGATCTAAAGGAAGCGCAGAGAAGTGTGTAAGACTGCAGCTCTGCATCCTGGTCTGAACTCTGATGAGTTGTCAGGGTTTGGGACTAATAAACTCTGCTACGTTTCTAGATAATAGAGCTGCACCAACCAGAGTAGGATGGATGCCATCTCTAGCTAGCAGACCAGGCTTTCCCCAAAAGGACTGCCAGTTATCTATGAAGCCCACATCGTTTGCTGGACACCACCTCGATAGCCAGCGGTTGAATGAAGACATGCGGCTATACATGTCATCACTGGTCAAATTAGGGAGAGGACCAGAGAAAACTACGGAGTCCGACATCGTCTTAGCAAAACTACACACCGACTCCACATTAACTTTAGTAATTTCCGACTGGCGAAGTCGGGAGTCATTTGTGCCGACATGAATTACAATTATTACAATTATCAAATCTACGTTTAGCCTTTGTCAGCAGCTTTAAGTGAGCCGTGATGTCGCCCGCTCTGGCCCCGGGTATACACCTAACTATGCCCGCTGACTTCGCTAACTTCACGTTTCTGACTATGGAGTCTCCAATTATCAGAGTTTTTGTCTCAGCGGGTGCGTCGCTGAGCGGGGAAAATGAGTTTGAAATGTGAAGTGGTTGGTGGGGAGCCGTGAGCCTTGTTTTCTTACTATGCCTCCCTCGGACAGTAACCCAGCCACTGCCTCCCGGCTGCTCAGGAGCTACCGGGGGAGATTTAACACTATGTCGGCCCGCACCAGCTACAGAAGGGTGGCTAACTGCTGCTGCGTAAGATGACTCTGACTCAAAGGTGCGGAGCCTGCTCTCTAACTCAGACACCCTCGCCTCCAAAGCTATAAATAAACTACATTTAATACATATACCTTTATCAGTAAAGGAGGACGAGGAGTAACTAGACATCTGGCACACAGGACAAGAGAGAGCAGGAGAGGGAGAGGCAGGGAGAGAAGCCATCGTAGGAGAAGCTAACTGCTAAGTTAGCCTGAGAGCACGTAGTTTAACGCAAACAAAAGATCTATAGATAGCTCGCAGGGGTGCTTGGTGATTATTTCGATTACTCAAAGTGTGCAGTGAATGGAGACAAATGTAAGAAAATACACAGGATAAACAATCTAGCTTTAGCTCTATCGATCGGTAGTAGCGATAGAGCGAGACACAACAGGAAGTGATGCAATACGCTCACCGTAGTACGTCAGGACGTCAGAACCTTAATGAGTTGCAAAATGAATAGTAAATATAGTCAAGACATTGAACATTTTAGAAATAATTATTTGAAATAATTTTCTCCCTCAAACTTTGCTTTTGTCGAAGAATGCTCCATTTGCAGCAATGACAGCACTGCTGACCTTTGGTATTCCGACTGTTTATTTGCTGAGATAATCTGGAGATATTTCACCCCATGCTTCCAGAAGCCCTCCCCACAAGTTAGATTGGTTGGGTACTTCTTGTGTAAAATACGGTCAAGCTGCTCTCACAACAGCTCAATCGGGTTGAGATCTGGACTGCGCTGGCCACTTCATAATAGGTATCATAATATCAATTGCCTACTTCTTCCCTAAATAGTTCTTACATAATTTGGAAGTGCGCGTTGGGTCATTATCCTGTTGTAGGATGAAATTGGCTCCAATCAAGCTTTGTCCACAGGGTATGGCATGGTGTTGTAAAACGGAGTGATAGCCTTCCTTATTGAAAATCCCTTTAACTTGTACAAATCTCCCACTTTACCAGCACCAAAGCAACCCCAGACCATGCTTAACAGATGGCGTCAGGCGATCTTCCAGCATCTTTTCAGTTGTTCTACGTCTCAATGTTCTTCTGTGTGATCCACACACATCAAACTTAGATTTGTCTGTCCATAACACTTTTTTCAGACCTTCCTCTATCCAATGTCTGTGTGAGTCGCCTTTTTAGTGTAAACATTGACACTGGCATTTTGTGGGTACTATAATGAAGCTGCCAATTGAGGACCTGTGAGGTGTCTATTTCTCAAACTAGAGACTCTTATGTACTTGTCTTCTTGCTCAGTAGTGCAGTTGGGCCTCCCCCTTCTCTTTCTGCTCTGGTTAGAGCCTGTTTGTGCTGTTCTCTGAAGGGAATAGTACACACCGTTGGAGTAAATCTTCAGTTTCTCTGCAATTTCTCACATGGAATAGCCTTCATTTCTAAGAACAAGAATAGACTGTTGAGTTTCACATGAAAGTTCTCTTTTTCTGGCCATTTTGAGAGTTTAATCGAACCCACAAATGTGATGCTCCAGATACTCAACTAGTTCAAAGGAAGGTCAGTTTTATAGCTTCTCTAACCACCTAAACTATTTTCAGCTGTGGTAACATTATTGCACAAGGGTTTTCTAATAATCCATTAGCCTTCTAACGCAATTGGCAAACACAATGCACCATTAGATCATTAGAGTGATGGTTGCTGGAAATGGGCCTCTATACATCTATGTAGATATTTCATTAAAAACCAGACATTTGCAGCTAGAATATTTATTTACCACATTAACAATGTATAGAGTGTATTTCTGAATAGTTTAATGTTATCTCCATTGAAAAAAACAGTGCTTTTCTTTCAAAAACAAGAATTTCTCAGTGACCCCAAACTTTTGAACAGTAGTGTGTGTGTGTGTGTGTGTGTGTGTATATATATATATATATATATATATATATATATATATATGCGGCTTTTCCAAGGATGCAGCTTATTTATGGATTGTTCTTGAGGGACAATGAGCTTCTGCCGCAAAAACATTTGACCTTGTCTCGTCGGATTTTAATATCAGTCATTTTGCGCTTCATGCACGCACCCTCATCATGGAAAACTCACAGAGAAATGCATATGATGCAGCTTTGAAGTTAAAGGTGATTGACCTGGCTGTCAAAGAAGGAAATAGAGCTGCTGCACGTAAAGTTGACGCTGACAGCGACAACGAAAAAGAGACTGAGGAAGTGAGTAATGAAGTAATTCTGAGGCAGTGAATGGATGGACTTTTTCTTGTGAAATGTATCACTGTATTAAGGTTATCTTTTTCATTAGCCGTGTTACAGACACTGTTCGATAAAGGATTTCCAGTAGGCTTTGTATTAGCAGATGTTACCGGTAGACTACGTATTTAATTAAAATTAAAAAAAAAAAAATTGTGTCACGGCTTTCTGTGTAGATAGCTCTGTTACAACGTGGACACCTGCGGCTTATTATGAAGTACGGCCTATATGTGAACAAATACATTTATTTACTTATTTTTATAAGCCTTATATCCAGGTGCGCTCAGTAGTACAGAATTTACGGTATATCTCAACATGTTTGGTGAAATTATATATATCTAACGATTTAAAACGTTCTTGTTTGAAAGATTTAGCCAGCAAACGAGTAAAGGATAAAAAGGTGATTAAAGAATTTGGACTCAGTTTTGGAATTTTGGACTCAGATTGCTTAAGGACACAACCAAATTTATTTTATTACAACACCAACTCAGAGCAGATTGTACTTTGAAGTCTTCCCAACCTCCTTCATGTGGATCTCGCGCAGGTACTCTTTTTCTCTTTACTGAACCAATCAGCCCTTTTCATCAAGTCCATCAGCCACCTTAGGCCCCGTCTACACGGAGACGCTGTGACAGAAACGCACCGAAACGACTCCACTCCGGATTCAAAGTACAGACTGTCTACACGGCAGTCTTGCCGGAGTGAAAATGATGTAGTTCTCACGCCCGGCCAGTAGTGGGCAGTGGAACTTTACAATGCGACGCACGTGACACTCACCAGTACAACCACTTCCTCCACAACATCCTCCTCAGCGGCTAGTTTCCCCAAGTCTTGCATAAATGCTGCGTATGGTCTCCCTGTGCTTGGGTAAAGGTTGAACAATTTGCCGCAAGTATTCGATGCTCTTTCGGCGGCGACATACACAGTGTATCATATCAAGGTTCTGATTATACAACGCGAATAGCTGCTGAAGCACATAGCACAGGCGAATCCGCCGCCATGGTTGTTTATGTTTGTTCTCGACTACTGCGCATGTCCAAATGTATGGGGGGAAGTGTGGTGAGGTCATCGCAGCCAGAGAGTCCGCTCCGTTTCGTTCACATGGCTGCGATGCGCCCCCCGTATTTGTTTCGCTCCACTCTGGAGGTCGAATTCAAAAGCTTGCGTTTTCACCCCCGTGAAACACCGACGCTATGTGAGCGAAAGGCCAATCCGATATTCAACTGTTTCGTTTTACTGTCACAGCGTCTCCGTGTAAACAGGGCCTTAGTCAGCCAAGGTTGAGTCTGGAGCTTAAAGGTGGAAGTTTCGGGATGATGGCTGCAGGATTTGGCTTGCATTGTCTCAGCGTCCCAAGTGAATCAAAATGAAAAATATCTTTTGAATGTTCAATTTCCTTCTTAGATTAATCTCATGGCCATCTCGGTTTTAATCAAAATCTGTAAACTGTCTTCCAAACACGTGGTGAGCCAAAGAAAAGTTTAAAATGCCTTGCTTGTGCAAGAAAGGATCAAAGTCCAAAGATGTGTGCGTAAAAAGTTGCAAATTAAAATTAATTCAGTAGGAATCGTTCCTATGGTTCGAAATCTTAAAAATGTAAGAACAATTAGACAGACAAGGTGTCCGTCTTTAAGAAAAATTGCAGCAGGACCGAGCTGCTGGACTTGGCTAGACTTGATTGAAACGGAGTCAGCTCCTTTGAAAGGTAAAAAGCTCATAATGCTCATAAAGGAAAAAAAGCCAGCATAGTATCTCTTCTGCTCAGGGTTTTTTATCAGGGCAGGAAAAGGGGGAGTTTCAGGGCCTCCTCCTAAATGTATAGGCGTTGTCTTAACTGAGTTTAGATTACTCACTAAGTTTAAGAATAAGGACTGAACATATATAAATCACCATACATTCATTTTCATATCAATTGTTTTCAGATTCACATCAATGTAGGGGACATATATTTTAGGTCACATCTCAGGTTTCAAAGGAGTGGTGACCATCAGTCGGTAAATTTCGTCCTGAAGTTGGAAAAATAAGATTTATGCAAGAAACACCTTGAACAAAGCAGATTAATCACATAAAACTTTTTTTTTTATGTGATTAAGTATTTAAAACTTATTGTCTTTAAATAACATCTTCTGTAACTAAATTACACAACCTATGATTATGAGAGTACAAAAGACATTTTTACACAGCTTACACATCCCACAATGTTTTGTCCACTTGGTGGCAATGTTGTTCTATGTCCAATTCTTTTTTTTTTTTTTGAAATTCTCTTTTTATTGAATTCTTTCAAGTCCAAACATGCCAAACTTTTCAATTAGCCATCTGCAATTGTACAACAAAGATACTCGTTTCCACCCGAATAGTAACCCTGGGCTAACAGACAGCAGTACAAAAGTGTGCAAGGACTCATTAGGCATCTAAACTACCCGTAACATAGGATTTTTCAATTATAGTAAAAAAACAAACAAACAAGAAAAAGAAACAAGAACACAGTAAACAAACATGTGGGGGTAGACCTCAATGACACATAAATCCCTCTACAGAGGGGATGCAGATAGTTATATGTAAGAAATGACAAAGGAAAAAACTAAACAAAAAAAACCTATCCACTTTAAACAAATGATGGACGTATTGGCGTGATATAATCCAACCATCTTTCCCATCTTTTCAAAAAGATTTCCTGTTGTAATTTCAAAGCAAAAGTAATCCTTTCCATCCTAAACATAAATAAATAATACATAATAAATTATGTCAAACCACTCCTCCACTGTGGGTGTTCCTGGTTTTAACCACTTCCTAGTAATAGCTTTTCTACTAGCAGCACTAAGGATCCGAAACAAATACCTGACATTAGAAGAAACATTCTCAGAACCAATGTCACCAAAGTATAACGACTCAAATTTAAATTGCACGTCTGTTTGAAAGACCCTTTTCAAAATGTTAAATACCTCCTGCCAAAATGGGATCAATAATGTACAAGACCAGAATATGTGAAAATGGTTTGCCTCGAGGCATCCGCATTGTCGCCAGCATCCAGAGGAATTTGTATAGTGCTTCTTTTGAGCTGGGGTGATGAAAAATCTTATAAGGTTTTTCCAGCAAAACTCTCGCCATAACATTGAACTTGAAGTTTTCCATTGTGTCTCACATAAAATCTCCCAATCTTCCTCTCTTGAAACCAGATTTCCCTCCTGTTCCCATTTTTGTTTCACATACAGTGAACTACATTTTCTTTGTTGTAACCCTTTGTAGATTTTCGAGATGAGTTTCTGGTTAGAGCCAGTCCGATAAGCCTCCATAAATACCTTCAACAGAATATTGTCCCAGCCTCCCTGAGTACCTCCCTTCTGCATTTGGTTAATATAATGCCTGACCTGGAGGTATCTAAAAAAATCATCCTTATCTAAGCCAAACTGCCTCTTAAGATTTTGGAAGCTATTCATTGTCCCCTTATGTAAAAACGTACAAAAAGCTGTTAAACCTTGTGAACTCCATCTCAAAAATCTTGCGTCCCAACTTCTAGGCAAAAAATCTGGATCAAGTGCACACCATCTCAAAATCTTCAACTCCTCCTTTAAATTATTTTGAGCCACTACCCTGTTCCAAATCCCAATTGATAAACTTATCCATGGGTTACCCAAAGCCTTTAAACTAGCCGTCAGACCCCTATCTCCAATTGCAGCCTGAATAGGAAATTCTTCTGATACAGCACTTTCAATCTCCTTCCATCTAGCAAAGTAACCTGGATTGCACCAGTTTATTAATGGCCTCAACTGTGCAGCAGTATAATAATCCTTTAAACATGGGAGAGCGACCCCACCCTTGTTCTTTGCCAATTGCAAACTCTGATATTTGATCCTAGGCCTCCGCCCCTGCCAAATGAACCTCGAAATAAGCTTGTCCCATTCCTGGAAATATTGGTCAGGTATATCCAGTGGAAGAGACTGGAAAAGATACAACAATTTCGGCAAGGTAACCATTTTGACAGAATCCAGGCGAGATCCAAAATTCAGAAAAGGAACAAGAGCCCATCTCTTAAAGTCTTCCCCAATCTTCTCGTTCAGGGGGAGGTAGTTAAGTGAGAACAACTTTGTCAAATCTACTGGAATATTTACCCCCAAGTATCTAATGGAATTCGAATCCCACTTCAAATTGTACTTATTTTTCACATTTACAGAGGGGATGTATTTAAAACAGAGAGTCTGTGTCTTCGGGACATTCAGCTTATATCCAGAGAAGGATCCATAATGTTCCAAGAGCACAAATAAACGTGGCAAAGAATGTTCAGGGTCAGATAAATAAACCAATACATCATCGGCGAACAACGAGATAGTTTGCTCTCCCCCCTTCATCATTATTCCTCTAATATTGTCATCCTGAACGATCCATCTGCTTAGGGGCTCAATAAAGATTGCAAACAAGAGAGGGCTGATTGGGCAGCCCTGTCTTGTTCCTCGTTCCAAGGAAAAAGAATTGGACACAGCCCCGTTAATTTTAATCCTTGCCTTCGGATTATCATAAAGAGCCTGTATTGTTTCAATAAATTTACTGTGAAATCCAAACTTATCCAAAACTCTGTACAAGAAAGACCAATTAACACAATCAAAAGCTTTTTCTGCGTCCAGTCCCACTAACACTGCTTCTAACTTATGTTCTGTTATATGATTAATTACATGTAAAGTCCTTCTGATACTATCTTGAGTTTGTCTTTCTCGAATAAAACCTGTCTGGTCCAGGCTAATAATTTGTGGTAGCAATCCCTCTATACGTTTGCAATATATATGGGTAAAGATTTTATAATCCTGATTTAATACGCTAACTGGTCTAAAATTAGCACATTCTGACCTATCCTTCTCCTCCTTCGGTATTAATGAAATAACTGCCTCCCTCCACGAGGGAGGTATGCTGTTCTCTTTAAGAACCCAGTTAAATGTGGACTGCAACACAGGGACCAAAGAACCCTCCATAACTCTGTACCACTCGGAAGGAAACCCGTCTGGACCTGGAGCCTTATTTGATTTAAGATGAGAAATGGCTGAGCGAATTTCTTTCTCCGTTATTTCAGCTACGAGATTCCTACTTTGGTCAGTATTCAGTTTAGGCAAATTAATTTTCTGAAAGAAATCCTCCATTTTCTTACTGTCAGTTTGAGGTTGGGAGTATAAGTTTTTATAATAATTCTCAAAACAATCTTGTATTTCTTTTAATTTGTAGTAAGTAGTATGAGTAATAGGATTTTTAATTTTATGAATCGAATTCTCTGCTTGTTGTTTTTTCAGCCTGTAGGCTAATAGCTTACTGGCTTTTCCTCCCCCTTCATAGTATTTCTGTTTTGTAAAAAGTAACTTTATTTGTATATCTTTAGTATAGATCTCATTTATTTCATTCTTTGTCTTCCTAAGTAACTCTCTAATTTTCAGGTCATTTGTGTCTTTATGATTTTCTTCCAATTGTTTTAATACACCTTCCAATTGAACTAGCTTTTTTTGCCTCACTCTCTTTAGGTGAGCACTGTATCCAATTATCTTACCCCTAAGCACTGCTTTACATGCGTCCCATAACATTGGAGGGGAAACTTCACCATTATCGTTCTGATCCAAGTACTCAGCAATATCTTTTTTAATTTGTTCCTTCATCTGATTCAGTACAAACATATTTAACCTCCATAAGGTATCTCTCTGATATTGTTCCAGATTAAGATTTAAGTAGACAGGGCTATGGTCCGAAAGGTCCATGCTCCCCACATCACATCACAGCCACCAACCCTATTCAGATCCCCAGCGAAAGTAATAAAATAATCAATCCTCGAATACGCCGAATGTGGATTAGAAAAAAAAGTGTTGTCTCTCTTTGAAGGATTTAATTCTCTCCATATGTCAACTAAACCGATCTCCTTCATAGCTAGGTTTATTTTTTTGTTTATTAACTTTGGTTGGGCTACCTTTGTGCTCGAGGAGTCCAGTTTGGGGTCCAGTCTAATGTTAAGATCACCCCCGCAAATTAGAACCCCTTGGGTCTCTGCTGTTATCAACTCAAATATCCATTTAAAGAATTGCCAGTCAGAATTAGGGGGAGCGTAGACATTAAAAAGAGTAACTAGTGACCCTGAGTAACCCTAACCCTAAATTTCCCCTCACAAAAACAAATCTTCCCTCTGCGTCCTTTTTTTCAAAAATGGGATCGAAAGTGGTCTTGTTTGAAATCAATATTGCCACCCCTCTCCTATGCCCAGTCGAATAAGATGATGTTTAAAGCCCAATCGTTTTAATTTAGCATGCTCTGTAACTGATAGATGTGTTTCCTGTAAAAACGCCACCTCAACCCTATCTCTCTTTAGTTTAGTTAAAATCTTACTTCTCTTAATGGGGTTGACAAGGCCATTCACATTATAAGTAGCTATTTTAACTTCTTGCATTCAGTGGTCATTGAGAAGAGAGATGACATATAACCAAGACTCACCACAAGTGTCCATAAGTAGCAAAATAAAACACAGGTTACCCCACACAGTCTGCCAATAACTAAAGCTAACAACAAAAACTCATACAACCCATAGAACACAATAAGAACAGTAAAGACAGAAAATAAGACTTCCAACTGTGGGGTCTTAATATCGACCCTGATGGAGCCCTGATGGATAAAGGGCTCTGAGGTAAAGCCTCTCCACCTGTCCGGTGGGAGAGGGCCTTCATGCATTGTATTGTCTCTGTCCCGGCAGCAAATAGAGAAACATCTTAACCCGACGTTTACATTATACTCTTAGTTATATATATAGCCCATACCGCACACCTTTGATAATCAGCACATGTTACCAGACTAAGTCAGCCCTCTGCTGGGAGTTCCCGGAGGAGAAAAAATAAAAAATAAATAAAAATAAAGTCACACCGGACTCACTCGTTAAAATCAAAATTCGCTGGCACCCAATAGTTTACAGATCACTTACAGTCACCCTGAGTCCTGGCGTCTGAAAGCCTGTAACTTTTCCTTAAATGCCGAAGCCCTGTCACCTCTGTCCCGGTTCCTCGGCCTCTTAACGGTGTGCCATGTGAACTGCTGGATCCTCTCCAAAAGTGAGTCCGGGTGTTTAATGACCGACACCGGGAGACCCCTCCTCTCCATATCCTCCGTCGCCTCCGCCGCCGAATCGTACACCACAACTCCATCCTGGTAGAAAACTCTGAATCTGGCGGGGAACGGCGTCTGAAATCGGATTTTCTTCGCCTTCAGGACCGCTTTCGCTTCAGCATATTCCCTGCGCTTTTTGAAGACATCAGGCGCATAGTCGTGATCCACATTGACGGTGCGCTCTTTCCGCGCGTAGTTCAAATGTTTCCGGGAGCTCCAAACCCTCCTGCAGCAAGCGCTCCACAAACGCCACCATTGACGGGGCCCCCTCTTCTGCTCCCTCTTTAACGCCGTGGATCCTGATATTTTCTCGTCTGGAGCGTCCCTCCAAATCCGTCAGCTTAGCGTCCAAGTGTATCTGAAGTTGTAGCAGCTCCTGCACTGTATCCTCCACCACTTGTAGCCGCGTGTCAGCTGCCTCAATCCTGTTCTCCACCTCTCCGAGCCGAGCACTGGTTTTGTTAATTTCTTCCCCAATTGCTTTCAACTGCTGACTGTTGTCTTCTCTAAACTCTCTCAGCTCTTTCAATATGAGGCCCAGGTCTCCCCTCTCCCTTTGACCCACTTCGAGGTGTGAACGTGCGTCCTCATCATCCTCCATCACGCTGCTATGTGAGGGAGTTAAGCTAGCTCCGTCACCGTCGAAAAACTCAGCCTGCGTTGGCTTCTTAATTTTCTTCATAGGCATTCTCGAGTCCCACCAACTTTAAACAAACTGCAAACTATGTTTTAAAAATACCCGGGTTGCGGTGGGAAAGTTTTAACCCAAATTGTCGGGAGCACGTTCTCTACGCTGCCATCACTCTGCTCGCCAAACCGGAAGCCGCCTCTATGTCCAATTCTTATTAAAATTGTTTCGTTTTGGTTCCCTTAGGCAGTTAGACATTCAAAACAGGCATTCTTTAAATTTCAGACATGTACACTTATTTGATCATACATATTTATCATATAGACCCATACTGATCTAGATATTCTGTTTTCTGGGAAGTCATGAAGATATCGAAATGTTTAGGTGGAACTCTTGAACTCTTGACCCGTCATAAAGTTACCGAGAGACAGAGTCAGTCTGTTTGGAGCGTATTGGGTTTCCTGTTTGAAGAGTTGTTGATGTCCATAGTTCTTAACGGGAGAGCGTTCAAACCATCAATCACTTTGGTTGGTCTTTGACTGAGAGTAGGTACAATGGTTAATCAACAGCCTGTTGTTCTCAGTATTTTAGGAATGTCTTTGGAGCTTCCTGACATATGTTTTTCAGCAAAACTGTAGATTTAATGCTCTTCCACATTAACTGGAAGATCATGTTAATCATGGCATTCATGAGCCAGGATGCAGAATATTGTTACACACCTATCCGAGCATGCATGGATGGATACAGCATACATGGATAACATGACCACTCTATCCACTACTGCATGCACCAGGCGGCTACTTGGAAAACTGGAGGAGAAAATAAAATGGGCCCGGATGAAAATCAAGCCGAGCAAGTCACAAAGCATCCCCGTAGTCAAGGGACAGCTTGAAAACGTGAAGTTCTTCATCAGTGACGATCCAATACCGACAGTGTCTGAGCAACCTGTCAAAGGCCTGGGAAGATGGTACAACGCAAGCCTCAGAGAAAAAGACCAATTGCAGCAAATAAGGCAGGACATCACCAACAGTCTGGAAAACATCAACAAAACCCTTCTGCCAGGGAAGCTGAAGGTTGGGTGCCTGCAATTTGGACTTCTCCCTCGGGTGTGGCCACTCACTATCTACCACCAATGGTATGGCGAGGACGCAGCCTGTGCCCTCTGTCAAAATCCAGCAACTCTCAATCACATCTTGATCGGTTGCAAGAACAGCCTCACACAAGGTTGCTAGAGCTGGAGGCACAACCAGGTCCTCAAGGATCTGGCAGCAGCTGTTGAGAACATGAGGATTACAACCAACTCCTTGCCCCTGAGAGCAACCAATTCCATCACGGCGCCAAACCTTCATCCGAGAGGACAAAAAAAGCCCAACCATCCCCCAACTAAGCCAGAAGTTGGAACACTAGCCACAATGAGCTGGATGATGCTCGTCAATATTGGACAGCAACTTATCTTTTCACCTGAGATTGCAGCTACCACCCTTAGGCCAGACTTGACTTGACTTACTCTGGTCCCCATCACTGAGGTGTGTCTACATCACAGAGCTCACAGTCCCATGGGAGAATTTAACAGAAGAGACCTATGGGCACAAGAAACTGCACTACACAGAACTGGAAGCAGATGCTTAACGAGGATTGAAAGCAAAATTCTCTCTGGTTGAAGTTGAATGCAGAGGTTTTGTAGCTTCTTCCACCATCAAGCTGCTGAAAGACCTTGTCATCCATGGACTGGCCCTGCCTGCGGCAGACAAAAAGATCAGTCTCTGAAGCGGCCCAAAGAAGCAGCCCATGGATCCGGATTCCGCAAAAGGACCCTTGCTGGGCTGGGCTCAAAGAGCAACAACATAACCCGCTTACTAATTCCCCCATCCACCCCACCCCGTTCTCCACTCTATGTGAACTGCTTAGCAGTCTTTCCCAAGCCAGCAGTATCAGCCATCAATAAATGATAATGAAGCAACTTGTCAACGACCACAGACAGCCTCTCAAATCCTCAATACGTCTATCTGAACTGCTGAGCGATCTTTTAAGCCAGTAGTATCAGCCCTCTTCAACCACAAGAGTGTGTGTAGTCCCATGAGCTGCACCATATAAACAACTGGGCAATTCTCATGATTGGGCATGGGACACAAGCTTGGGTTTGATCACCCTGTAGCTGGCCACCTTTGATGAGGGTGTCTAGTGTTAAAAGGCTAAAACACCCTTTGACTCAAAGGTACACCACAGATGATGTGTCCCGTGAATCATGAGTCTTAGGAGTCGCTGTCTTAACCATTTCCTTATTCACTCCCTCACTCTTTTCCTTATGAGTCCCTGACACTTTCTTATGGGTCCCTGACCCTTTCCTTACAATTTCCTAATGCTTATCCTGACGCATGACCTACTGCATTTATAAGGCTGGTTGTTTCTTACCCTTTTGATAATTTGAGTCCCTGACTATTTTTAGTCTTGGTAAGTATCATCTGTTTGTGTGCCTGTAAAGCACTTTGGTCAGCTGAAGCTGTTGTAAATGTGCCATATAAACTTGATTTGATTTGACTCAATGTTGGCTTGGATGATCTGTCTCCCCTCTTTTGGTCTTGAAAGGCAGAAACAACCCGATTCATAGATACACCACTGTCTTTCTCACATCTGAGATACAGCTGTCACGCCACTATTAAGGCAGACCTCATGTATATACCACTCATTGGCACAATGAAAAGTTTTACATCATGTCTCTTGTTTCATGTTTGATGATTCTATCAAACTTTTATCCCCGATCTCAGTGTCTTATTTCTTTGTTGTTCTTGTCCTTATTTACAAAGCTGTTAAAATGTTCCACCATATTTCGATGTGCTTCCATTTTTCTTATGTATCCCCCCCCCTTTACAGCAGGTCTCATGAAATCAAATTGTCTTTCCAGGTGGCGAGCGAAACTGTGGAGTACATGAGCTGATCTGCGTCAGAAAAGGTAGGGCCCACCAGAGCTCTTGAAAGTTGACCTTTGACCTTACATGGCTCCTCCTACTCCCCTTTCTTCATCACCATTTATCAATATTTAAACATGTTTTCATTCTTTTGTCCATTCCACTGTCCTGGGGTTGAGCTTTCTTTACTGTTGTTGGGCTATACTGTTGTCAAGTGCTAACTGCTATCGTTCATTGTTTTTAAATACAGTTGATAGAAGATTTAATAAATGAAAAACTAGCATGAGCAATTGATTAAGTAATTGCAGTGTGAGAGCTGGTAGAGCAAGGTTAAGCTACCATCAGAGCCATTGCTGTTGCAGCCATTATAATAGTAATTATAATACATTACATTACATTTTATTTCACAGCGCCTTTCATAGCACTCAAGGACGCTTTACATTGGGTTAAAAACACAATACAAATAATTAAAACCGCAAGCGGTGATGAAGGGACCGAAGCACCCCGCGCATGTCGGCGTGTGTCGCGACCGCGGGAGTGCAGCCGCGACAAGTTGCCAAGCAGCAGGCCTTACAGTCATCGACGGTTAAAAAAATTGGAATGCGCCGACACATCAAAGTTTGATGGTACGCCGTGGCCATGCCCTTTGACGAAATAACGTGCGGAGCACAACGAGAGATCTTCAACATGTCCAGAACACACTGACACTGAGTTTACGATGATCGGATAAACGCTGTTGGAGGAGTTCGTTCAAATAGCTAACCTGTGAAAAAGGAATTTCGGCCATTTTTGTTGCATTCAAAAAAATGGCGCCACTGAGTCATTTAGCCACGCCCACTTATCATAACAACATGACAAGTTTAATTTTTCTACAGGGATCATGTGTCTGATGTTTGGTGACTCTACACCTATATTAAGACCCATAACAAACTACTTCCTGTTTGTGACGAACAACGCGTCCGTATGACCACGACCTTTGAGGAAATAACGTGCAGAGCACAACGAGAGATCTTCAACATGTCTAGAACACACAGACCTTGACGTTGTGTCAATCGGATATAGGCTTTTGTAGGAGTTCGTTCAAATAGGTAACCTGTGAAACGCGAATTTTCGCCATTGGAAAAAAAAAATGGCGGACTTCCGGTTTAGTTTTGACTATGTGTGCAAGAGGATTTATTGTAGTTCCTGACATTATTAACATACAAAAAAATTGTCATGCATGTCAGAGAAGAAAACCTCTATGTGGAAGTCTTTCAGAAAGGTAAAATAGGGGTGAGCAGAGACATCAATGTTTGATGGTACGCCATGGCCACGCCCTTAAACGAAATAACGTGCGGAGCACAACGAGAGATCTTCAACATGTCTAGAATACACTGACACTGAGTTTACGATGATCGGACAAACGCTGTTGGAGGAGTTCGTTCAAATAGCTAACCTGTGAAAAAGGAATTTCTGCCATTTTTGTTGCATTCAAAAAAATATGGCGGACTTCCTGTTTGGTTATGACAATGGGTGTGAGAGGATTTTATGTAGCGCCTGACATGCCCAATGAGCATAAAAAATGTTGTGTATGTAGGACAAAAAAATCTCAATGGGGATGCCTTTTTGAAAATTTCAAGGGGGCGCCACTGAGTCATTTAGCCACGCCCACTTTTTATGCCAACATGTCTAGTTTTATTTTTCCACTGGGATCATGTGTGTGATGTTTGATGAATGTATGACTATATTAAAATCCGTAACAAACTACTTGCTGTTTGTGACGAACAACGCGTCCGTATGACCACGCCCTTTGAGGAAATAACGTGCAGAGCACAACGAGAGATCTTCAACATGTCGAGAACACACTGACATTCTCATTGTGTCAATCGGATAATTGCTTTTGGAGGAGTTCGTTCAAATAGCTAACCTGTGAAACGCGAATTTTCGCCATTGAAAAAAAATATGGCGTACTTCCTGTTTGGTTTGACTATGGGCGTAAGAGGATTTTATGTGAGACCTCGCATGCTTAATGTGCATAAACATTTTCGTGCACGTACGATGAAAAAACCTCAATGGGGAGGCCCTTTTGAAAATTTGAAGGTGGCGCCACTGAGTCATTTTGTGAATTTTTGTTACGAAATGCCGAAAATATCAAATTTTTTGCCAGACCCGATGACGTTGGAGATTTTGGTGAGTTTTCATTCACGTTCAAGCCGTCAAAAGTGGCTCCAAAGAGACGGAAGAAAAAAAAAAGAAGAAACAAAATTAAAACCGCAAGCGGTGATGAAGGGACCGAAGCACCCCGCGCATGTCGGCGCGTGTCGCGACCGCGAGAGTGCGACCGCGGGAGTGCAGCCGCGACACAAGGCCAAGCAGCAGGCCTTACAGTCATCGAAGGTTAAAAAATTGGAGTGAGCCAAGACATCAAAGTTTGATGGTACGCCGTGGCCACGCCCCTTGACGAAATAACGTGCGGAGCACAACGAGAGATCTTCAACATGTCTAGAACACACTAAGATTGAGTTTGCGATGATCGGATAAACGCTTTTGGAGGAGTTCGTTCAGATAGCTAACCTGTAAACCGCGAATTTCAGCCATTCAAAAAAAAATATGGCGGACTTCCTGTTGGGTTTTGACCATAGGTGTAAGAGGATTTTATATAGCTTTTGACATGCCCAATGAGCATAAAAAATCCCATGCATGTAGGACAAAGAAACCTCTATGGGGAGGCCATTTCTGAGATTTCTTGGGGGCGCCACTGAGTCATTTAGCCACGCCCACTTATCATAACAACATGACAAGTTTAATTTTACTACAGGGATCATGTGTCTGATGTTTGGTGACTCTACACCTATATTAAGACCCATAACAAACGACTTCCTGTTTGTGACGATCAACGCGCCCGTATGACCACGCCCTTTGAGGAAATAACGTGCGGAGCACAACGAGAGATCTTCAACATGTCTAGAACACAGTAAGATTGAGTTTGCGATGATCGGATAAAAGCTTTTGGAGGAGTTCGTTCAGATAGCTAACCTGTAAACCGCGAATTTCAGCCATTCAAAAAAAATATGGCGGACTTCCTGTTGGGTTTTGACCATGGGTGTCAGAGGATTTTATTTAGGTCCTGACATGGCCAATGAGCATTAAAAATCTCATGCCTGTAGGACAAAGAAACCTCTATGGGGAGGCCATTTTTAAGATTTCATGGGGGCGCCACTGAGTCATTTAGCTACGACCACTTATTATAACAACATGACAAGTTTAATTTTTCTACTGGGATCATGTGTGTTATGTTTGATGACTCTACGCCTATATTAACTACTATAACAAACTTTTTCCTGTTTGTGACGAACAACGCGTACGTACGACCACGACCTTTGAGGCAATAACGTGCGGAGCACAACGAGAGATCTTCAACATGTCTAGAACACACAGACTTTGACGTTGTGTCAATCGGATAAACACTTTTGGAGGAGTTCTTTCAAATAGGTAACATGTGAAACGCGAATTTTCGCCATTAAAAAAAAATATGGCGGACTTCCGGTTTAGTTTTGACTATGTGTGCAAGAGGATTTATTGTAGTTCCTGACATTAATAACATACAAAAAAATTGTCATACATGTCAGAGAAGAAAACCTCTATGGGGAGGTCTTTCAGAAAGGTAAAATAGGGGTGTGGCGATACATCAATGTTTGATGGTACGCCATGGCCACGCCCTTAAACGAAATAACGTGCGGAGCACAACGAGAGATCTTCAACATGTCTGGAATACACTGACACTGAGTTCACGATGATCAGATAAACGCTGTTGGAGGAGTTCGTTCAAATAGCTAACCTGTGAAAGAGGAATTTTAGCCATTTTTATTAAATGCAAAAAAATATGGCGGACTTCCTGTTTGGTTATGACAATGGCTGTAAGAGGATTTTATGTAGCTCCTGACATGCCCAATGAGCATAAAAAAATTTGTGTATGTAGGACAAAAAAAACTCTATGGGGAGGCCTTTTTGAAAATTTCAAGAGGGCGCCACTGAGTCATTTAGCCACGCCCACTTTTTGTGCCAACATGTCTAGTTTCCTTTTTCCACTGGGATCATGTGTGTGATGTTTGATGAATGTATGACTATATTAAGGCTCGAAACAAACTACTTCCTGTTTGTGACGAACAACGCATCCGTAAGACCACGCCCTTTGACGAAATAACGTGCGGAGCACAACGAGAGATCTTCAACATGTCGAGAACACACTGACATTCTCATTGTGTCAATCAGATAATTGCTTTTGGAGGAGTTCGTTCAAATAGCTAACCTGTGAAACGCAAATTTTCGCCATTGAAAAAAAATATGGCGGACTTCCTGTTTGGTTTTGACTATGGGTGTAAGAGGATTTTATGTGAGATCTCGCATGCTTAATGTGCATAAAAATTTTCATGCACGTACGATGAAAAAACCTCAATGGGGAGGCCCTTTTGAATATTTGAAGGGGGCGCCACTGAGTCATTTTGCGAATTTTTATTACGAAATGACGAGAATATCAAATTTTTCGCCAGACCCGATGACATTGGAGATTTTGATGAGTTTTCATTCACGTTCAAGCCGTCAAAAGTGGCTCCAAAGAGACGGAAGAAAAAAAAAAGAAGAAAAATAATCATAAGGGTTTCAATAGGGTCCTTCGCACTGGTCAGTGCTTCGGTCCCTAATTAGGGTTTCAATAGGGTCCTTCGCACTGGTCAGTGCTTCGGTCCCTAATTAAAACCGCAAGCGGTGATGAAGGGACCGAAGCACCCCACGCTTGTCGGCGCGTGTTGTGACCGCGAGAGTGCGAACGCGGGAGTGCAGCCACGACACGAGGCCAAGCAGCAGGCCTTACAGTCATCGAAGGTCAAAAAATTGGAGTGAGCCGAGACATCAAAGTTTGATGGTACGCCGCGGCCACGCCCTTAGATGAAATAACGTGCGGAGCACAACGAGAGATCTTCAACATGTCCAGAACACACTGACACTGAGTTTACGATGATCGGATAAACGCTTTTGGAGGAGTTCGTTCAAATAGCTAACCTGTGAAAAAGGAATTTCGGCCGTTTTTCTTGCATTAAAAAAAATATGGTGGACTTCCTGTGTAGTTTTGACTATGGGTGTAAGAGGATTTTTATGTAGGACCTGACATGCCCAATGAGCATAAAAAATGTCATGCATGTAGGACAAAGAAACCTCAATGGGGAGGCCTTTTTGAAACTTTCAAGGGGGCGCGACTGAGTCATTTAGTCACGACCACTTATTATACCCACATGAGTAGTTTAATATTTCTACAGGGATCATGTGTGTGACGTTTGGTGACTCTACGCCTATATTAATCACTGTAACAAACTACTTCCTGTTTGTGACGAACATCACGTCCGTATGACCACACCCTTTGAGGAAATAACGTGCAGAGCACAACGAGAGATCTTCAACATGTCTACAACACACCGACATTCACCTTGTGTCAATCGGATAAACGGTTTTGGAGGAGTTCGTTCAGATAGCTAACCTGTAAACCGTGAATTTCAGCCATTCAAAAAAAACATAGTGGACTTCCTGTTGGGTTTTGACCATGGGTGTAAGAGGATTTTATGTAGCTCCTGACATGCCAAATTAGTATAAAAAAGTTCATGCATGTAGGCCAAAAAAACCTCAATAGGGAGGCCTTTTTGAAAATTTCAAGGGGGCGCCACTGAGTCATGTAGCCACGCCCACTTATTATACCAACATGTGTAGTTTTATTTTTCCACTGGGATCATGTGTATGATGTTTGGTGAATGTATGACTATATTAAGGCCCGTAACAAACTACTTCCTTTTTGTGACGAACAACGTGTCCGTATGACCACGCCCATTGAGGAAATAATGTGCAGAGCACAACGAGAGATGTTCAACATGTCGAGAACACACTGACATTCTCATTGTGTCAATCGGATAAACGCTTTTGGAGGAGTTCGTTCAAATAGCTAACCTGTGAAACGCGAATTTTCGGTATTAAAAAAAAATATGGCGGACTTCCTGTTTAGTATTGACTATGGGTGTAAGAGGATTTTTTGTAGGTCCTGACATTATGAACGTACCAAAAAATTGTCATGCATGTAAAAGAAAAAAACCTCTATGGGGAGGCCTTTCAGAAAGGTAAAATATGGGTGCGCCGAGACATCAATGTTTGATGGTACGCCATGGCCACGCCCTTAAACGAAATAACGTGCAGAGCACAACGAGAGATCTTCAACATGTCTGGAATACACTGACACTGAGTTTACGATGATCGGATAAACGCTGTTGTAGGAGTTCGTTCAAATAGCTAACCTGTGAAAGAGGAATTTTAGCCATTTTTATTGCATTCAAAAAAATATGGCGGACTTCCTGTTTGGTTATAACCATGGGTGTAAGAGGATTTTATGTAGCTCCTGACATGCCCAATGAGCATAAAAAAAATTGTGTATGTAGGACAAAAAAACCTCAATGGGGAGGCCTTTTTGAAAATCTCAAGGGGGCGCCACTGAGTCATTTAGCCATGCCCACTTTTTGTGCCAACATGTCTAGTTTCATTTTTCCACTGGGATCATGTGTGTGATGTTTGATGAATGTATGACTTTATTAAGACCCCTAACAAACTACTTCCTGTTTGTGACGAAAAAAGCGTCCGTATGACCACGCCCTTTGACGAAATAACGTGCGGAGCACAACGAGAGATCTTCAACATGTCAAGAACAAGCAGATACTTAATTTGCGTCCATCGGATAAACACCTTTGGAGGAGTTCGTTCAAATAGCTAACCTGTGATACGCGAGTTTTCGCCATTGAAAAAAAATATGGCGGACTTCCTGTTTGGCTTTGACTATGGGCGTAAGAGGATTTTATGTGAGATCTCGCATGCTTAATGTGTATAAAATTTGTCATGCACGTACGACGAAAAAACGTCAATGGGGAGGCCCTTTTGAAAATTTGAAGGGGGCGCCACTGAGTCATCTTGCGAAAACAAAATACGAAATGACGAGAATATCAAATTTTTCGCCAGACCCGATGATGTTGGAGATTTTGATGAGTTTTCATTGACGTTCAAGCCGTCAAAAGTGGCTCCAAAGATGAGGAAGAAAAAAGAAAACGACAAAAATAATCATTAGAAAAACAATAGGGTCCTTCGCACTGGTCAGTGCTTCGGTCCCTAATAATCGTAAGGATTACAATAGGGTCCTTCGCCCTGGTCAGTGCTTCGGTCCCTAATTAAAACCGCAAGCGGTGATGAAGGGACCGAAGCACCCCACGCATGTCGGCGCGTGTCGCGACCGCGAGAGTGTGACCGCGGAAGTGCAGCCACGACACGAGGCCAAGCAGCAGGCCTTACAGTCATCGAAGGTTAAAAAATTGGAGTGTGCTGAGACATCAAAGTTTGATGGTACGCCGTGGCCACGCCACTTGACGAAATAACGTGCAGAGCACAACGAGAGATCTTCAACATGTCTAGAACACACTAAGATTGAGTTTGCGATGATCGGATAAACGCTTTTGGAGGAGTTCGTTCAGATAGCTAACCTGTAAACCACGAATTTCAGCCATTCAAAAAAAATATGGCGGACTTCCCGTTGGGTTTTGACCATGGGTGTTAGAGGATTTTATGTAGCACCTGACATGCCCAATGAGCATAAAAAATCCCATGCATGTAGGACAAAGAAACCTCTATGGGGAGGCCATTTTTAAGATTTCATGGGGGCGCCACTGAGTCATTTAGCCACGCCCCCTTATTATAACAACATGACAAGTTTAATTTTTCTACAGGGATCATGTGTCTGATGTTTGGTGACTCTACACCTATATTAAGACCCATAACAAACTACTTCCTGTTTGTGACGAACAACGCGTCCGTATGACCACGACCTTTGAGGAAATAACGTGCGGAGCACAACGAGAGATCTTCAACATGTCAAGATCACACAGACTTTGACGTTGTGTCAATCGGATAAAGGCTTTTGGAGGAGTTCGTTCAAATAGGTAGTCTTTAAAACGAGAATTTTCGCCATTAAAAAAAAATATGGCGGGTTTCCTGTTTAGTTTTGACTATGGGTGTAAGAGGATTTATTGTAGGTCCTGACATTATGAATGTACAAAAAAATTGTCATGCATGTAAAAGAGAAAAACCTCTATGGGGAGGCCTTTCAGAAAGGTAAAATAGGGGTGCGCCGAGACATCAATGTTTGATGGTACGCCATGGCCACGCCCTTAAACGAAATAATGTGCGGAGCACAACGAGAGATCTTCAACATGTCTAGAATACACTGACACTAAGTTTACGATGATCGGATAAACGCTGTTGTAGGAGTTCGTTCAAATAGCTAACCTGTGAAACGTGAATTTCGGCCATTTTTGTTGCATTCAAAAAAATATGGCGGACTTCCTGTTTGGTTATGACCATGGGTGTAAGAGGATTTTATGTAGCTCCTGACATGCCCAATGAGCATAAAAAAAATTGTGTATGTAGGACAAAAAAACCTCAATGGGGAGGCCTTTTTGAAAATCTCAAGGGGGCGCCACTGAGTCATTTAGCCACGCCCACTTTTTGTGCCAACGTGTCTAGTTTCATTTTTCCACTGGGATCATGTGTGTGATGTTTGATGAATGTATGACTATATTAAGACCCCTAACAAACTACTTCCTGTTTGTGACGAACAACGCGTCCGTATGACCACGCCCTTTGACGAAATAACGTGCAGAGCACAACGAGAGATCTACAACATGTCTAGAACACACTAAGATTGAGTTTACGATGATCGGACAAACGCTTTTGGAGGAGTTCGTTCAAATAGCTAACCTGTGAAACGTGAATTTGAACCATTAAAAAAAAAATATGGCGGACTTCTTGTTTGGTTATGACCATGGGTGTAAGAGGATTTTATGTAGCTCCTGACATGCCCAATGAGCATAAAAAATGTCATACATGTAGGACAAAGAAACCCCTATGGGGAGGCCATTTTTAAAATTTCATGGGGGCGCCACTGAGTCATTTAGCCACGCCCACATATTAAAACAACATGACAAGTTAAATTTTTCTACTAGGATCATGTGTGTTATGTTTGATGACTCTACGCCTATATTAAACACTGTAACAAACTACTTCCTGTTTGTGACAAACATCAAGTCCGTATGACCACGCCCTTTGACGAAATAACTTGCGGAGTACAACGAGAGATCTTCAACATGTCAAGATCACACAAACACTGATTTTTTGTCAATCAGATAAACGCTTTTATAGGAGTTCGTTCAAATAGGTAACCTTTAAAAGGAGAATTTTTGCCATTAAAAAAAAATATGGCGGATTTCCTGTTTAGTTTTGACTATGGGTGTAAGAGGATTTATTGTAGGTCCTGACATTATGAATGTACAAAAAAAATTGTCATGCATGTAAAAGAGAAAAACCTCTATGGGGAGGCCTTTCAGAAAGGTAAAATAGGGGTGCGCCGAGACATCAATGTTTGATGGTACGCCATGGCCACGCCCTTAAACGAAATAACGTGCGGAGCACGAGAGATCTTCAACATGTCTAGAATACACTGACACTAAGTTTACGATGATCGGATAAACGCTGTTGTAGGAGTTCGTTCAAATAGCTAACCTGTGAAACGTGAATTTCGGCCATTTTTGTTGCATTCAAAAAAATATGGCGGACTTCCTGTTTGGTTATGACCATGGGTGTAAGAGGATTTTATGTAGCTCCTGACATGCCCAATGAGCATAAAAAAATTGTGTATGTAGGACAAAAAAACCTCAATGGGGAGGCCTTTTTGAAAATCTCAAGGGGGCGCCACTGAGTCATTTAGCCACGCCCACTTTTTGTGCCAACATGTCTAGTTTCATTTTTCCACTGGGATCATGTGTGTGATGTTTGATGAATGTATGACTATATTAAGACCCCTAACAAACTACTTCCTGTTTGTGACGAACAACGCGTCCGTATGACCACGCCCTTTGACGAAATAACGTGCAGAGCACAACGAGAGATCTTCAACATGTCGAGAACACACTGACATTCTCATTGTGTCAATCGGATAATTGCTTTTGGAGGAGTTCGTTCAAATAGCTAACCTGTGTAATTTTCGCCATTGAAAAAAAATATGGCGGACTTCCTGTTTGGTTTTGACTATGGGTGTAAGAGGATTTTATGTGAGATCTCACATGCTGAATGTACCTAAAAATTTTCGTGCACGTACGATGAAAAAACTGTGAATTTTTTTTACGAAATGACAAAAATATCAAATTTTTCGCCAGACCCGATGACATTGGAGATTTTGATGAGTTTTCATTCACGTTCAAGCCGTCAAAAATGGCTCCAAAGAGGCGGAACAAAAAAATAAATAAATAATAATAATCATTTGGGTTTCAATAGGGTCCTTCGCACTGGTCAGTGCTTCGGTCCCTAAAAATAATCATTAGGGTTACAATAGGGTCCTTCGCACTGGTCAGTGCTTCGGTCCCTAATAATCATTTGAAAAACAATAGGGTCCTTCGCACTGGTCAGTGCTTCGGTCCCTAATAATCGGAAGGGAAAAATCCGCTGCTGTGTTCTAGTTATCGCCCTATAAGTCTCTTATGTGTGGACTACAAAATATTAACATCCATTTTGGCAACTAGAATACAAAAATACATTAAGAAACTAATAAATCCAGATCAAACAGGGTTCATATCAGGCCGTCATGGGACAAATAATATCAGGAGAGCATTAAACCTGCAGTCACTTATGGCAAAAGATACACAAGCGTCAATGCTTCTCAGCTTAGATGCTGAGAAAGCATTTGACCAGGTAGATTGGCAATTTCTAGAACAAACACTTATTGAGATGGGATTTGGTCAAAAATTTGCTAGTTGGTTTCGGTTGCTATACAAGAATCCCAAATCAAAAATTAGAGTAAATGGGCATTGTTCAGATTTTTTCGACATAGAGAGAGGAGTAAGACAGGGAGATTCTCTGTCCCCCGTCCTCTTTGCTCTTAGCATCGAGCCTCTGGCGGAGGCCATACGGCAGGACGTTCAGATTGAGGGGGTTGAGGACGGTGGGGGGAGAATTCCTAAAATGTCTTTATTTGCGGACGACATCTTGCTCTTTATAAAACACCCTCTTACTTCAATACCTCGACTCATGCAGTGTTTAAAAGAGTATGGAGACATTTCCGGATATAGAATTAATCAGAATAAATCAGAGGCAATGATGATATCAGGAGTGTGGCCAAATCAACTTAACAACATAGTGTCATTTCACTGGGCTAAACAAGGATTTAGGTACCTAGGAATTATTATAACACTTAAAAACACAAAACTATTTGAAGCAAACTATAATAAGCTAATTATACAAGTAAGGAGCGATCTGAACCGCTGGGAAGTCCTCCCCCTGTCTCTGTTTGGCAGAGTCGAAACCATAAGGATGAATCTGCTTCCTCGTCTCCTGTTTTTATTCCAATCGCTGCCCATAAGAGTTCCAGTTTTCATTTTTACCATGTTAAACAAATTAATATCTCAATTTATATGGCAACACAAGAGACCCAGAATTAGACTGAAAATACTTTATTTGACTAAAAATAAAGGAGGTCTGGCATTGTCGAATTTGAAATTTTATTACTGGGCAGCTCAGCTCGCAGCGATTGTGACCTGGATCAGCGGAGACGAGGAAGCAAAGTGGACCCAAATAGAACAAGGTGAAGTTAAAGGTGCACCGTTATCTGTCCTGCCTTTTTTGGATTTGAAACATGTCAATAAAATGAGGATTGGAAATGAATGGATAAAACATACTATAAAGGTTTGGGCAGAAGTTAAAAAGATGCTTAAAGACAGTGGATCAATGTCTCGAGCTATGCCCATAGTGGGCAATGTTGATTTTCCACCTTCCATTTCAGATCATGGCTTTAGGAGATGGGCAGCTAAAGGTCTCATTATTTTTAACCAGTTATTTGAAGAAACACACTTAAAGTCCTTTACCCAACTTCAGGAACAATTTGACCTTCCCTCAAATGATTTCTATAGATATTTGCAAATTAGGCACTACATTACAAATCATAAAGAAAAAGAACGAATTGGCAAAACCCCAAATAGTATAGAACTATATTTTATTACAATCTTGGAAAAACGTCTTCCATTAAGTAAACATGTCTCCCATCTCTACAAAAGACTTTCATCAGACTTTTGTGAGAATACTTATAATATTAAGGTAAAGTGGGAATTGGAATCTAATACAATAATACAAGATGAACTTTGGGACAAACTTTGTAACAGCAGTCATAAAGGTATCAACAGTCAGCAGTGGAGGGAATTCGACTGGAAACTCAAAACCAGATTTTTTCATACTCCTTTGGCTATTTCAAATTTTGTTAAAGATCCCTCAGCAGCTCTGTGCTGGAGACAATGTGGTAAAACAGGAGATCATACGCACATATTCTGGGACTGTCCAGTTATTTTTGAGTACTGGAAAAATATTAAAGACGAAAATTATGAAAAGAGAAATCCCTTCAAATGTACTGTTTTACTTACTTAGTGTCATACCGGTCGACCTTTTCACTGCTGAACAAAGATATGTTCTGCATATTTTATTATTAGTTGCCAAGAAAAATATAACAGCAAACTGGAAGAAGGTTAAATCACCAACTGTGGCTGAATGGAAGCAAAGGTTGAGACAGGTGTATCTTATGGAAAGAATGACTGCATCACTACAGCTGAAAATGGAGCTTTTTGATCGGAGGTGGAGCATGGTCAGAAAATACCTGATATTGTGAACTATTTGGGTTGTTGAGGTGGTTCCTTAAGTAATAAAAACGGGCCCTGATATGGAGTGAATCTATTTATTTATTTAATTGATTTATTGTATTTTTTATTTTTTATGTCTGTATGTTTTTCTGTTTGTTTTTCTTTATTACTGCAATGTGTAATGTATGTTTGATGTATATTTGCATCATATCCAGCAATATTTATGTATGCAACATGTTTGGTTTTTGTTTGTGTTTTTTTTTCTTTTTCTTTCTCGCACCACTGATCGTGTCTCAGATAATGTTCTATGTTAAACTGAAAAAGTCTAAATAAAGAGTTCAAAAAAAAAATGTAATCATAACATAACTTTCTAAATTTGGTGAAGTTTGATCAAATATTTTGCGAAATCGAAAGTGTTTTGCCTACAGTACTAATAAAAGTAACAAGTTATATATGATGAAGTTCTGAATTGACCATAGGTTGCAGCATGGCAAACAGTCAGTTGCATTTGAAGATCAGACTGTGTGGACATTATTTTTCTTAGGCTAAGTGTTACAAACTTATTAGCATTGAAAATAAAACGCTTAATATCTCACCACATGGTCGTACAATAAGTATCATATTTTAGTATGTGAAACATTTTACTATGAGGGACCATATCACAAAATTTGAATACTTTAGCATGTTTAGTTATGAGTTTCAACTTCAAAATGATATGAATGAAGGAGATTTTGAAGGTCTTGTGCTCGAATCGGATATTCGTGGCTTTCTCTACGAGCCTCGAGGCAGCTTCTGTGGACAGACAGGTCTGCGGCTGTGAGATAAAGACACCGGGCCAAGTCGAACTTGGGTGGACTGGTGGTGTCAGTGCTATCACTGTTTGCCTTTGGACACAGATATAGAGTTTGTTTTCTGAATTTCCAAGATGCCAATTCCTTCTGGAAGAAATATCGGAATCAAGTGTTGTTGTCAATGTCCAAAAATAATGCTGCATTCAGGTGCTGCTCAGGTGGTCCAATTTTCCCATTCAGAAAAAGTTCACAAAAAAAGTGTTTCACTACAGAATAATGTTTCAACGGGCGAAGTATCCCTTTAAATAAAAAGAGGAAATATACTTGGGCCCAGATCGTCTGTGTATGGAAAACACTGCTGACCATCATCTGCATAACAACGAAAGAGGGTTTCCTGATAATGTGGAGGAAGCATATGAAATGAAAAGAAATATCGGTCCCAGCACTTAACCTTGTGGCACTCCATTACTAACTTTGGTGTTCATAGAGGACTTATCATTGATGTACATACTGAGAACTGGGATTTTAACCACCTAAAGCAGTCTCTGTAATAGGTGTGTAATGGTCAATTGTGTCAAATGCAGCACTAAGATCTAACAAGACGAGCACAAAGAGAAGTCCTGTCTGAGGCTAGAAGTAGATCATTTGTAACTTGGGATTAAAAGATTAGTTGTGAGCGTGTTTGATGTAGATGCAGCTATACTTCTCTCTCTGTTGTCATTAAATGTCCAAACTCGGTGCAAAAATAAATTTGTCAGATATGCATAAAAGGAAAATGAAGTCTTGGAGTCACTGTGTGCTTTTCTCCTGCCTTGACAGTGAGATGTTATACAGTCATATGGCCAAGGGGACGAAAGAGTTCTTGACTCTGTCTGTGAAGCACGATTGTGACAGCAGTCTGACACTGAACATGCTCCTCTGCCTGGTGAAGGTGTTGTGCAGAGGGTAGTGGGTGTTTTCCATGATGGAGAGTATTTTGTCCAGAGTCCTCTTCTCTGCCACTTTCACCATTGAGTCCAGCTCTGTACCCACCACAGACCCGCCCTCCTCACCAGCCTGTCCAGCCATGCTGCGCCCCTCTTCTTGCAGCTTCCTCCCCAGCATACCACCGCGAAGAACTGCAGCAGCTTTTTGCAGATGTAGAAAGACACCAGCTTTCTCAGGAAGTACACACATTTCTGTCCCTCACCTGCATGTAGTGTCTATGTTTGGTGACCAGTCCACCTTGTCATCCAACTGCATACCCATAGGTCCTAACCACCTTCATGCCGATCCCCCCAATGGAAACAGATTGTAGATCTGGCTGTACCTTCAGAAGTCCACTACCATTTTCCTTGATCTTGGAGGTGTTTAGCTGCAGATGTTTAGAACTGCACCATGTCACAAAGTTCTCACTCAGGCTCCTGTACTCCTCCCCCTGTCCATCCCTGACACATCCAACTATCACAGTGTTGTCCGAGTATTTCTGCATGTGGCAGAGCTTGGAGTTATACTGGTCAGAGTTATTCAGAGTGAACAAGACGGGGGAGAGCACAGTCCCCTATGGCGCTCTGTGCTGCTGTCTTTTAGTCTGACGTACTGTAGTCATGTTGCAGGGATAGGGTAGCTGAATTAAAACACAGCTGAAATTAGCGTTAGCATCACTTAAAGGTAAGGTAGGTAATTTTCTCCAGATAGTTTTAAATACTTTGGTTGAAATTGTCTTTTGGTCCTGATAGTAATTAATAATTCATATGCTCTGAATAAGAAACGAAAAAATCTGTCATTTGTCGCAGTTGTAAACACATAAAAGCTTCAACAAATGTCGGCACTCGACCATGTTAAACCAATCAAGCCTCTTTACCCCATGCATGAATGAGCCTACACTCAAACATGAGTTGGTTCGTTGGTCCATTGGTCCACTTCTGGACGACTGGCACTTGTGCATGTAAGTGAGGGGTGCGGCAATTGAGGGAGCACAGAGGGGAGGGAGTGAATGAATATAGAGAACAGAGAGGATGCTACTTTCAAAACCATGCTGGTTTTTGGAAATTACCTACCCTGCCTTTAAGAAAGTGATGAGCCTACCAGCTCAAAACAGAAACAAGAAAATACTGTCTACAAGATGACGAGGATGCCTAACAAGGAGTCTGGAGACATTTTGGATGTTTACAGTCCAACAAAAGCGAGTAACAAGTTCTGTTAACTGTACCAAAGAAGAGTGCAGCTAAATCTGCAACACCAACGACCCTTCACTGTTGACACAATATGACCCAATTATAAACACGCTGGAGAAAAGAAATGATCAAACATCCCAAACCATTCTTAATGTGGACCGTATTATAAATAATATGAACAGTCTATGGTGTGGACCCTGAGTGAGCTGCAGGCCAGTAGTAAGTGTTGCTAGTGTTGGGTCCAGCCAGGATGACAAAGTTTAGACTGTGTCCCTTTGGAGAACTATGACAAAAGACTCTTAATCCCAGCATGCCTTGCAGGTACTCCCAGAATGCTTTGCCACACCTAACACATAGGTGTGAAGTTTGGGAGAGATGAAACCGGTTGTCTCCCATTGTTCACTCTCTTTCACATGTTGTCTGGAGACGTCCGGAGATACTCCTCTGCATCATGTTTCACAGCACTCATCTCTTTGTTTAAAAGTTTTGGCGCGCAGCTAAACCAAGGCAGCATACCAACATCCTGATTTCCGAGCTCAGATCATCCATTTGAACGCATCTCCACAAAGAGCGTCTTATTTCTCCCGTATTAAAACGGTATTGAGAGAGATCGTAAAGATTACGTCTCGTTCCGTCCTGTAAAGAAAGGACATCCACCGAGATCACCTCGCTCAATGGAGGACACCACGGCCCATGCTCAACCCCTTGGATGCGCCGCCATCACCATTCAACTGCACGGAGACGACTGAAGACCGTCCCAGCAAAGGACCCTTTTTGCTTCTTTCATCAACCGCGGACAAAAGAAGTTACAAGTGAGGCTTAGCTATAGGTCTGCGCAGTTACATCTAGAGAGTGTGTTTAATAACTCAGTTACTATTGTGAAACTGTGATATTTGCTCGGTATTTGACCACTGCGTTTTGGGTTTCTCTTTTGTTTTCTTTATTTGGGCCGCTGCATCCCGTGTGTTTCTCTGTGAACTCTAGCGTCATAACCGGGTAATAGAACTCATTATCAGAAAGACGAGAGTGAACGCAGTCAAATACAAATTCGGCCACTGGCTTCTGGCGGTGAAGTAAACTATGCTCTGAGTTGTGCGTGAGTTCCAGGCTGCGATTGTGCTCTCAAGGTGTGCTGTTCTCTCTCTCTCTCTCTCCTTCTTTTATGCAGACACGCACCATTCGGCAGACACACACACACAGATCTGTGGCTTTTCAGACGCCGCAGAAACAGATATGGTAGAGACAGAGTTTAACTCGGGATCTAGACAATAGACCAGGTTGGGAGACCTGTGTTCAGTAACCACCGTCACGTGACCACAGTGGTCATGCTGCCATTTTGATAGATCAAATTCTCACTCTCAAAGAAACGCACGCACGTCACGCTTGTTTGTTTATGTTTGTCTCTGTAGTTTAGTTTATAACAGTTGTTTCATTGATTAACTTGATGTTTCTTTTTTAAATAAATTCTGTTCTAATTTAAAGAGCAGTGGTTTTTATTACTGTGTATTTGCATTGTGACTTAGGCTGGGTGAAAAGGCTTTGTGTTCGAATTTCACACCTTCAATTGTTAATTATTAATGATATTGGTATTTAATTAAGTAATTTTGAGACTGATATTTGTAATATTTCGGTTGTTCCCTGTTTACAGGGTGGTGCTCCGAGGTATTATTAAACTCAGTTTAATAACAATTATTGATTTATATTAATAATTAAATAAACTTATTTATTAACTAAAGTTTACATCATAAAACCCAACCTAACCGTTGGTCAGGTATTCGCTCCTGAAAACCCCAACACTAGCCAACTGTCCTATCAGTGTTTCCAACTCTGCGCACTTAGCCTATAATGGTGAAATTAACATGTTAAAGGGATACTTCACTCCACATTAAAACGTGAGTATGTAGTGAAATTTGATCATTTATGTTGCAGAAATGTCAACTATTTTGTTTATTTGGTGCCTTCTTGACTGAGAAAAAGCAGTTTTAAAAAGCTATTTTAAACTCATTTGAATCAAATACTACAATCCCAGAATGCACCGCGCTGCAGGCCACTCCCACTGATCGAACTGAACACCAAGTTGACAACGCCCACAAGAGCGAGCCTTCAGGTAACTGGAGATATCCATTAAGTTTTATAGACCACAAGGTCTTTGTTGAGCCGGAGTACAAGCTACCATCATGGAGAACAACAGGTAAAAGGCTGGTCTGTGAGAGTGTTAAGCAACACAGTACGAAGTACATATGTCGTACATATGTCGATCCAAAATGGCGGCGCGCACGGACGCAGCGGCTCACAGCTCTCCCTTTTTGTGCGATCTTTGTCTTGAAGACATTAAGGCCTGGATGTCTCTGAACTTTTTAACATTTAATGAAAACAAAACTGAAGTAATGGTGTTTGGCCTGAGTGGCTCTCTTGAAACCCCCCCTGTTGACTTGGGCCCTTTGGCACACTATATGAAGCCGACAGTCTCAAACCTGGGCTTTCAGATGGACAGTGATTTTAAATTGGATCGGCAAATTAGTGCAGTTCTTAAGTCCAGCTTCTTTCACCTAAGGCGGCTGGCAAAGGTGAAGCCCTTTCTTTTGCACAAGCACTTTGAAACAGTAATCCATGTCTTCATTACATCTCGGTTGGATTACTGCAACGCACTTTACTTTGGAGTCAGCCAGTCCTCCCTCACGTCTCCAGTTAGTCCAGAACGCTGCTGCTCGCCTCCTCACCGGAGCACATTACTCCCATTCTGGCTTCCCTCCACTGGCTGCCTGTGCACTACAGAGTTCATTTTAATATTTTTTGATTTGTTTTTAAATCTTTAAATGATCTCGCCCCACCTTGCCTCTCTGAGCTGCTCCATCCCTACGCTCCTGCCTGGTGACTCAGGTCAGCTGACCAGCTGCTCCGGGATGTGCCGAGGCCTAAGCAGAAGCTCAGAGGGGATAGGGCTTTTTCTACTGCCGGTCCCAAACTCTGGAACGATCTCCCACTGCACAAAAGACACGCCCCCTCACTATCCATTTTTAAAACTAATCTTAAAACACATTTTTATTCTTTGGCTTTCAACCTAGCATGAGACTCTGTTCTGTTTTAGTATTTTATATTGTTTTTATTGTTTTAACCCTGTTAGTGTTTTACTTATGTTTTGTGCTCTTAATGTATGTACAGCACTTTGTCACAGCTATGGCTGTTTAAAGTGCTTTATAAATAAAGTTGTTGAGTTACCCCGGCATACACCCCTCTCAGGAGGAGAACTACACCCCTCACAAAGACTGTTACAACCTGGCCGGATGACGCTCTCTCTCAGCTACAGGACTGCTTTGCAAACACTCAGTGGGATGTATTTGAACACCAGGACCTGGCAGAGTACACAGAAGCAGTACTGTCCTACATCAAGTACTGCATTGGGAATGTCACTGTGGAAAAAAGCGTCCAGGTTTTTCCCAACCAGAAACCCTGGATGACCAGCCAGGTCTGAATGGTGCTTAGGAAGCACGACGCTGCCTTCAGGTCAGGTGACGGTGAGCTGTACAGTGCCTCCAGAGCAGACCTGAGGAGAGGAATCAAGGATGCTATGTCGGCCTACAGAAGGAGGATAAAGCACTACCTCTCTGATAACAACCCACGACAGGTGTGGCAAGGCATACAGCACATCACAAACCTCAGGGGCTGCAACATCACTCCTGGGAACCCAGACGCCTCGCTGGCAGAGGAGCTGAACTGCTTCTTCTCAAGGTTTGAGAAAACTGAGCCCCACACCACCTTCGCAGCCACTAGCACCCAGCACCGTCACAATGACTGTACAGGAACATGAAGTGAGACGGGTGCTAAGAGCAGTAAACCCCAGGAAGGCAGCTGGCCCAGACGGGATACCAGTGAAGGTGCTCAAAGGCCTGTGCAGACCAGCTCTCACAAGTCTTTACCTACATCTTCAACCTTTCCTTGTCTCAAGCCACCATCCCATCCTGCCTGAAGACAGCTACAATCATCCCCGTGCCCAAGAAATCATCCACGGACAGCCTCAACGACTACCGTCCAGTTGCTCTAACACCGGTCATCATGAAGTGCTTCGAGAGGCTGGTTCTTCACCACATCAAGGACAGCCTTCCTCAGACCTTCGATCCATACCAATTTGCTTATAGAGCAAACAGATCCACAGAGGACGCCATAGCCATAGCTCTCCATACTGCGCTGAGCCACCTGGAACACCAGGGGAGCTATGTGAGACTACTCTTCATCGGCTCAGCTCAGCCTTCAACACAATCATCCCGGACATTCTGGTCAGGAAACTGTCAGACTTAGGCCTCCACCCCCACAACTGCTCATGGATTTCCTCACAAACTGTTAAACTTGGCAAAAACGTCTCCTCCACACACTCAGTACCGGCTCTCCACAGGGGTGTGTACTGAGCCCACTACTGTACTCCTCTACACTCATGACTGTAGCCCAACCCACCCTGGAAATACCATCGTCAAGTTTGCAGACGACACCACTGTGGTTGGACTAATCTCAAAGGGAGATGAGTCTGCTTACAGGGATGAGATCCTGAAGTTGACGACATGGTGTTCAGCGAACAACCTGACACTGAATGCCACAAAGACGAAAGAAATCATCCACGACTTCAGGAAGCACCGCGCAGACCCAGCTCCCCTCTACATCAACGGTGTTTGTGTAGAGATGGTCCAGACCTTCAAGTTCCTGGGAACCCTCATCTCGGCTGACCTCTCCTTGACCCCGAACATCGTGGAGATCACCAAGAAGGCCCAGCTTCTTCCCCAGAGCCATAACCACACTGAACCTGGACATGCGTTGACCATCCTACCTCTACCACACACCCTCAAACACTACTGGAATGCGCAATACTCTACATTTCAGACTGGAATGTTTATTTATTTAATAATTTACCCCACACTGTGCAATACTTATTGTATATTTTTTTCACTATAGTTTACTTCATACTGTGCTATATTTATTTTATCTCTGCTACAGTTTACATCTCATTTGATGCAATATTTATATCGTATATCTTGTTGTAGTTCTACATTTTTCATACTGTGAAAATATTTCTTTTTTTTATATCCTGCGAAAATTACATTACATACAGTGCAATATTTATTTATTTTTATATCTCATATACTGCTAAAATCACATTCATACTGTGCAATATCTATATTTTTATATTTTATACCCTGCTAAAATCACTTTCATACTGTTTAAATATTCATTATTATTTACTGGATGTTTATGTCATGATAAAAAAATAATCATGCAAATAAAAATCTGCGAGTACTCGAGTAATCGAGTACAGAGATGACCATAAATTGGCATCCCGAGTCCATACAACATCTTGCTCTTTCTCTGTGTCTCACTTTTTCCCACTGCATCAAGTTCTGTGAAAGACAAATGGAGGGAAGCTCTCTGCTGGGGCTCTAACTGTGCAGGACTGCACCAGGGTCACGTCTCCATTCATAAGCCACAGACAGACTATGTACTGTACTTGCATTATTTTTTTTATTCACCAATACGGACAAAAACAGAAGTAGTTTTTGTAGTTTTAAAACGTAGCTGGAGCACCTACTGTTCAAAAACCTGCTATTTAAGAAAGCTAAAAAAAAAAAACCTAGAACCTAAAGCTCTTTCTGCAACAGAAAGTTAAAAGAAATTTAAAAAAAAGTAGAAACAGGGAAAAGGGAAAAAAATCCCTCTCTTGTGATCCCTAGAAAGTTGGTCCAGATAAAAAGAGATGCATCGAAACCATAATTACTGTGGCAAATTCTAATTTGATGACTCAATATTTTATATAATTTGGGTCGGGTTATATAAATCAGACGTATTGCATTGCAAATTGATTTATTGATTAACATTGGAAATATAAAGAGTGCTGGTAGCAAAGGGGACTCAAAATGCTAAATTTAAAGCAAAAAAGATGGATTTTAGAAGCCATGATTGCAGAGATCTTCTCTGAGTACATCTCAAATCAAGTTCCAATCTATCAAAGCCTGGTGAAAATATAAACAGTGTAGTAGTAGCATGCTTACTATACATAGATAATTAAAAGTAGTGGGAAGTAAGTGGGAAAGAAATCTGTATAAACAATTATAAGAGGAATTCTGAATTCTGAACTTTTTTCTATTTCATTAAAAATGAAAAATGTATTAATCTATCATAATTCTGAAGTGTATGGGTGGTGATGAATGAGTTTGGTCTTCATTTTTTTTTTCTTAAAGGTCCCATATTATGCCCTTTTTGGGGTTTATATATGTAATTAATTTGTCTGCTAAAGTGCGTTCAGAATTGCTTGTTAGAATAGAGTTGTTTTCATGTACTGCCGCTCCATGAAGGCTCTCTCATCTGCCTGTTTTTCTAATGCTCAGAATCCCCCACAAAAAAAGGGGGGTGCCCCTCCCCCCATGTGTGCCACGTTGGATCTGATTGGTCGGCGGATCTGCTTTCTCATTATTGGTTAGTTGTTTGGCTTTGTTTTGTTTTACCGTACTTGGAATGCTACCGTCAGTCTGAGGGGCGATTGTGCTTGCTTCAATGAGACAGTGGTCCGTGACATCATGGGTTTGTGATGTTTGTGGGGGACTGGCTGGGTGACAAGGAGCTCATTCTTTGAGAGGTTGGGCATCGCAGTACTATCAGACTGGATTATTGCGCCAAGAAAGGTGGTGGATTTGGAGAAGACAAGGGGACCAAGCACTGACCCTACAGTAACAATTGAACAGTTCATGAATGACTTAAGTTGTGTTGCGAGAGCACGGGGATCTCGGCTAAGTAGTTGGCTTTTTTAGGAATTATTTTAATATCCTAGTGTTGGGTCCAGCCAGGATGACAAAGTTCAGGCTGTGTACGTTTGGAGAACAGGACAAAAGACTCTTTATCCCAGCATGCCTTGCAGGTACTCCCAGAATGCTTTGCCACACCTAACACATAGGTGTGAAGTTTGGGAGGGATAAAATCCCAGGACAACTAGTGTTCTCCCTCTCTCATACGTCGTCTGGCGACGTCCGAGGACAACAACTCTGCTTCCTGTTTCCACAGCACGCTTCTCTTTGTTCAAAAGTTTTGGCGCGCAGCTAACCCAAGGCCTTGAAGCATACTGACATCCTAAATTCCGAGCTTAGATCATCCATTTGAACGCATCTCTAAGAAGAGCGTCTTATTTCTCCCGTATTAAAACGGTATTGAGAGAGATCGTAAGGATTACGTCTCGTTCCGTCCTTTAAAGAAAGGACATCCACGGAGATCACCTCGCTCGACGGAGGATACCACGGAACTGCTCACCCTCTGGGACGCGCTGCCATCACCATACAACTGCAGGAGGATGGCGAAAGGCCGTTCCAGGACCCCTTTTCTTCCTTCATCAACCGCGGACAAACGGTTACAAGTGAGGCTTAGCTAGGTCTGGGCAGTTAGATATAGAGAGTGTGTTTAATAACTGAGTTATTATTGTGAAACGGTGATAATATTTGCTTGGTGTTTGACCACTGTGTGAGAGTAAAACCTCTTTTGTTTTCTTTATTTGGGCCGCTGCGTCCCGTGTGTTTCTCTGTGAACTCTCGCGTCATAACCGAGTAATAGACTCATTATCAGAAAGACTAGTGTGAACGCCGTCTGATACAAATCCGGCCACTGGCTTCTGGTAAGTGAAGTTAACTATGCTCTGAGTTGTGCGTGAGTTCCAGGTTGAGATTGAGCTTTCGAGGTGCGCTCTTTTCTCTCCCACTCTCTCCCTTTACGCACATACGCACCTTTCGGCAGACGCACACACATAGAGATCTGTGGCTTTCCAGACGCTGCAGAAACATAGATCAGGTAGAGACAGAGTTTGACTCCGTCTCTAGACAATAGACCAGGTTAGGAGACCTGTGTTCTGATTCCGCCATCACAACGTGGTCGCGCTGCCATTTTGATTTTTCTCTCTCTCTCTCTCTCACTCACTCACTCTCACAGAAACACGCACACACACACACACACACACACACACACACACGTGCCACGCTTGTTTGTTTTTGTTTGTTACCTGTAGTTTAGTTTATAATAGTTGTTTGTTTGATTGAGTTTCATTGATTAACTTGATGTTTCTTTGTTAAATAAATTCTGTTATAATTTAAAGAGCAGTTGTTTGTGATTACTGTGTATTTGCATTGTGACTTAGGCTGGGTGAAAGGGTTTGTGTTCGGATTTCACACCTTCAATTAAATACAGATTATTAATTATTAATGATATTGGTATTTAATTAAATAATTTGAGACTGAATTTGTAATATTTTGGTTGTTCCCTGTTTACAGGGTGGTGCCCCAAGGTTTATTAAACTCAGTTTAATAATAATTATTGATTTATTTTAATAATTAAGTAAACTTAATTATTTAATTTAATTCGACAACTAAATGTTACATCATAAAACCCCAACATAATGTTGCCCCGTGGAAGGTCCCTACATAATGGTGCCACCGTGAGAAAACCCCAACACAAGTTTATTCAGCTTCTATACCTTTAAAGTTATTGAGTTATTACAGTTTTAAAGTCATTCCCATCTATGGTCAGATCATAGGCTGTTACTACTGGAAAGGCCTCCTTCGCAGCCATTACCTGGAGGGGACTCTCCTTGGGTCTCTCACACCCTAGTGGGTCCTAACCACTTTACAGCGGAGTGTCCCTGCCCCAGTCTATGTTTCCTCTCTGGTATTGGAACAATAGGGATAGTCCTCTATCCCTTTGGTCCGTCGTGGTCCAACAAAAGAAAAATATAAGATCTAAAAGGAGAGGGTTTTTGTTGGAAAGTCCTTACAATGGAAGGTTTCCTTTTATTTTATAATAACACAATTGATGAAAAACAGAGCTTACAAAATAATACAAATCCTACAAAGGAGTGCTATTCTCACAATGAGTGACTAGGGCTAAGTAATTATAAAAAAAAAATCTAGCGCACAGGTGCAGAACAAGTGTAAACCACAAAGACAAGAAAAAGAGAAGCCTGTGCATCCCTCTTATATACTGTGGCAGACTCAACATCTATGTCATGGAAAGTTCCAGTTTACATTTTGTGTTACTTCAAACAGTATGTAGCATAAACAAAACATATATGGTTATCTGGGTGTGTCTCAGTCAGCTGCAGGAAACTCCCCTTTTCCTAGCAGGGCATTCCTGCGTACCCCACTATGTGAGCAGCTCATAACGCCCAATAATTCTTTACAGCTTGCTCTCCTCAAGCAGTTTTATGACCACCAACTATTCCAGCACATAATAATAATATAACACTCATTAATATATTATAAGTACACATTATGCATGTAATACATCAACTTTTCATGATAAGGTTTATGCAAGTTAAAGTAAGACTTGTGATTAGCTAAGTTCAGCCTGAACTCAGCTTGAGTGGAAATTCTCCTGAGGGGGTAAAAGTGTCAGCCGAGCTTTCAGCTGTTGACAGTGAGCAGTCTCACTTGTTTCTGGCCGGTGTGGTGAGGTGAATTGTCTGTGATCTTTCAACAGTTGATAGTTGACAGCTGCAATATCCATCTACAAGACAATACACTTTTTTACCGGTTGACCCATCTTTCTCATGCATTGACCTTTTTTTCACCAGCAATTCAATAGTATTGTTGCGAGAGCGCGGGGATCTCGGCTAAGCAGTTGGCAGTTTTAGGAATTATTTTAATATCCTAGTTTGTTGCTCTTATTTACTACTTGACCTTGAAACCTCCACCCTGCCTCACTTTGATTGCTTGGTCTGGGCCGAGTGTGAATCTCGTCAGGAGGACCAATAACTGCCTTTCATAAAGATTTCGCTGCTGCCTTGAACTAGAACATCACTATTGGTTATTAGGAGCGGTTAAAGAAATACAGTTATTGAGTTATTACAGTTTTGAAGTCATTCCCCTCTATGGTCAGATCATAGGCTGTTAATACTGGAAAGGCCTCCTTCGCAGCCGTTGCCTGAAGGGGACTCTCCTTGGGTCTCTCACACCCTAGTGGGTCCTAACCACTTTAAAGCGGAGTGTCCCTCCCCAGTCTGTTTTCCTCTCTGGTATTGGAACAATGGGGACAAAAAGATTTTTACCTTAGTCTTCTATCCCTTTGGTCCGTCGTGGTCCAACAAGAGAAAAATATAAGATCTAAAAGGAAAAGGTTTTTTGTTGGAAAGTCCTTACAATGGAAGGTTTCCTTTTATTTTATAATAACACAATTGATTAAAAACAGAGCTTACAAAATAATACAAATCCTACAAAAGAGTGCTATTCTCACAGTGAGTGACTAGAGCTAAATAAAAGAGAATATAAATCAGTTGATCACAGGTGCAGAACAAGTGTAGAGCAAAAGTCATGTCCCAAAAAGGAAGACCGAACCAGCGAGAGAAGCTTGTGCTTCCCTCCTATTTACTATAGTTGACTCTCAACATTTACGTCATGAAAATTTCAATATTCATTCTGGGTTACGTCAAAAATAATGTAGCAAAACAAGACATATATGGTTATATGTGTGTTTCTCATCTCTAACAGGGCACTTGTACACACCCCACTAGGTGGGCAGTCCAGTACCCCCAATAAGATTTACAGCCTGCACTTACACAAGCGGTTTTATGACCGCCAACTATTCTAACACATCATAATATAACACTCCTTACAATGTTATAAGTACACTTTATGCATGTAATACATATCAACTTTTTATGATAAGGTTTATAAAAGTTAAAATATGACTTTCGTGATTAGCTAAATTCAGCCTGAACTCAGCTTGAGTGGAAATTCTCCTGTGAGAGGGTAAAAGTGTCAGCCGAGCTTTCAGCTGTTGACGATGAGCAGTCTCCCTTGCTTCAGACCGGTGTGGTGAGGTGAATCGTCTGGGATCTTTCAACAGTATCTAATATTTCAGCTACAAAGATCCACCCCATAGTCATATGTGACCATGCTCCAATAACTTTGACATGAAACAAAATCACCCCTCACAAACCCAACACCAGATGGTGCTTCAATATACTGTATCCCTCCTCAAAGTTCCTGAGTTCGACACTGTGATTAGAAAATAGTGGGCTTTCTTCCTACAAATAAATTGTTGTGTATTGACACCCGTGGGACTGGCCAGAAGAACCGTGGCAAAGAGTCCATATAGACTTTGCTGGACCATTAGAGAACCACATGTTTTTAGTCCTAGTCGACGGCCACAGCAAATGGCCTGAGGTTATCGTCATAAAGTGCACCTCTTTAGAGAGAACCATCGAAGAGCTAAGGTCTATTTTCAGCCGTTTCGGTCTGCCACAACAGCTTGTTAGTGATAACGGCCCACAAATCGTGTCTGAAGAGTTTGAGACATTCATGGAGGAGAACGGCATTCAGCACATCAAGTCTGCACCGTATCACCCAGCCTACAAATGGGCTCACTGAAGGATTTGTACAGACCATCTCACGGCACACAGTCTCTCAACAGGCACCTCAGTGCTTTCCTGTTGTCTTACAGAAACTCACCTCATGCTACCACCAAGGTGTCTACTGCCTTGGCTATGCTCAAGAGACAGCTCCGCACTCGACTTGACCTCCTGAGACCTCAAAAGACAAAAGATGTTGTGCACCTTCAACAGAGAGCTCAAGTGGAGAGAAGAACAAAAGCAAAGTTTCGGAATTTCACAGCTGGAGACAGTGTGCTTTCCTGGAATTACACCAAAGGGATAAAGTGGATGCCTGCAACAGTGGTTGCAAAAACAGGTCCTGTGTACAGTAGAAGCCAGTGATCATCTCATCTGGAGAAGACACAATGATCAATTGCTCCGCACTTCTGGTTCCTGTGATGACTCATCTCAGCCACATCCCTTGTTCCAGAGCTGGAAACCTACCAGGAGGTGCACCCATCACCAGAAACACCCCAGATGCAACCTTCAGGAATGGACACTGTCCCAGACCTGTTCAGGTGCTTACACCTGACATCACTTCTCCTGTACCAGGACTTGTACAGTCACCACCAAGAGACAGTGTAACTGACTTACCTACAGGTTGTACTTTCCCTAGAAGAGTCAGATGACCTCCTGATAGACTGTTGTTGTAGTCCTCTTCACATTGGGGCAGAATAATCATCAGGGTTCAGTCTGGGAATTGAGGTAGTCTACCCTCTTTCCCCAGTTCAGGCAAAAGTTCTATAGCCATTGAAGTTGTTAAAAGTTAATTATAAAAACAAGATATCCAGTTGATAAGGACTGTTACATAATTGAAAAGAGTGCCTTTGAAGCAGAGACCTTTAAGAGAAGATTCTGTGATAGTTAAATGTTTTGCTTTTGTTAAGGGAACACCAAAAGTAGAGGGGGAAGAATATGTTGTGTATTGACAGCCTAAGTTTGTCCCTTCTAAGATAACGTCACGCCCCCTTCTTTTGTCATGGTATTCAGTCCTGAGGAAAAAAGTAATACACGCTAAGTGCAACTTCCCTGGTCTCGTGTTCTTCCATTATTAGTTGCAATACGAAAGTATAGTGGATATACAACATAAATACATTTTTTAAAGTATCGACATGAACCGTGGCAACTTTGAAATGATTTTTAACTGTGTCACGATTAATCTTTACATCCCTCGTAATCGGCATTCGTTTGGTAGTCCATGTTTTTTAAAATATGACGTTGAAAAAAGGACAAAAGAAATAAAACTTCAGCTGCATGCAAAAGATGACAAAGCGGTTATGAAGGCTCTGTGCTGAAACTCTGCTGCTGTTGATCCATATGCTGCTGCTCAGATCATGCATAGCCTGCTTTAAAAGTGCCCGCATTCTAACACCCATTCCAAGCACCGCAATGGGAAACTGTCATTAGGTAATTTCATTTTTGTGCTAAGAAGCCTATTGCTCAACTTCCACCATATGTGTGTTCGGTCCGTTTCCGTTCCGGAGGCGGAGTTGATAGGTTTCACTTTATTCACTGTGTGCTTCTACTGGGTTTGCTTTGCGGCCTCCCAGCTGTGTCTTAGCTCCGGAGCTGATCAGTGTTTGCAGATCTCATGAGATAAACAAGCAACTAGGTCGATGGAAATAAGCCAAAAAACAAGCAATATACATTTCCAGCCACCAGGATTTTCCCCTCCAGGGCAGTAGCCTGTAAGCTGGTTTCCAGCCACTTAGAGAGCGAGAGAGAGATCTAGATACTTTATTGATCCAGAGGGAAATTCAAGGCATCAAGTAGCAGGAAAAGAGAGAGCCACCTCTTTGCATACATTACACCAGGGGTGCTCACACTTTTTTGGCATGGGAGTTACTTATAAAATGACCAAGTCAAAATGATCTACCTAATATAGGCCCTCGCCAAAGAAAACGAAGGTCTAAAAGATACGCTGGATGGATATGAAAACAGGCAGAGGCGTTTGAATCTGAGGGTCCTCGGTGTTGCTGAGGACAGCGAGCGGGGACAGTGTCCCCAGAAATTTATGTCTGAGCTTCTGATGAAAATGCTGAACGACGAAAGTTTTACGGAACCACCGGAGCTGGAGAAATGTCACAGAGCTTTAGTGGCCAAGCCGAGCCCTGATGGACGTCCCCGACCTTTCATTCTGTGCTTTCACCGTTATCAGGAGAGGGAACGTGTACTTAAGCTGGCGATACAGAAACGGCAACTCTCGTATGAGGGTAAGAAAATGCTTATTTTTCTGACTTTAGTGCCCGATTGGTAGCTAAACGCAGCGCCTATGGATTTTCCTGATCTAATGTCCCACTTTGGTATTCCAAGAAGCTCGCAGTTCCTCTATTTCAGAGTAAGGTCAGCACTTAATTCACTCAAGGTGCCTTGGGGGGCTGAATTGAGGACTCACCCTTTAATATTACTGATGAAGAGAGCTCCTCAAAAGAAAGTAGTCTCCTATATTTATAATAATCTCATGTCATACGCCCCTACAGAATCATCCACAGGCAGTTCATGGGAGGCAGATATACATCTAGGAACAGAGACCATTGATTGGGATGCTGTATGGGGAAATGTCTTTCGATCATCTAAAAATCCAAATCACCAGTTAATCCACTACAAAATCTGTCATAGGACCTACTTAACTCCACGTAAGAGGCATCTGATGGGCTTGGCCCCCAATCCCTACTGCACATTCTGTAATTAGGGTGTTCTGGATACATTAATGCATGTCTTGTGGGAGTGTCCCGATGTGCAAAGGTTCTGGGTTAAAGTTGTGGATAAGGTGTCTGATCTGATAGGGAGGAAACTCCCCCTGGAACTGGCACTACTCCTTTTAAATGATGACTCCAGGTTCCAGATCACTAAGGTAAAACGTAAACTCTGGTTGGCTGGCATGACGGCAGCGAAAAAAATTATAGTTTTAAAGTGGCTTCCACCACACCAGTTATCAATAAAACATTGGCTACAACCTTTCTTTGAGGTGGTCTACCTGGACTGGTCATCGGCTCGCATTAACAATTCTGAGCCACGAACATTGGAGTTGTGGAAAAAAGCTGTAGAGGATGTCAAGTCATCGTTGTCGTGACTTCTGAGGCGCATCTGTGGTAGCACTGTATGTCTGACTTGGAATCCTGTTTATTACTTTATTCTATTCAATTGCTTTGATTTTGCAAACATTTCTATGTTGGTCTGTGTGCTCCATGGGAGTTGGGGAGGTGGGATGGGGAGGGTTGTTCTGTGCGTCCAGTGTATTTGGTTTGTATTGTTGGTGTTCTATTGTTTGAAAATTAATAAATAAATTAAAAGTTGATTACAAAAAAAAAGAAAAGAAAAACATATATTTATTTATAATTTAGCTCTGTATCTGTATATTAAGTGTTTGGTATAGGTTATGGAGAGAGAGAGAGAGAGAGAGACTCTGGTCTTTGTAGGTGGCTGGGTCCTGGTCTTCATGTCTCTCTCCTGTTTCATCCTCTGTTGAATTTTTATAATCAAAAGTCCAATTATACTACTGAGTCATGCTTACTGATTACTTTAACTGTAATGCCATGTTTAGTCACATTATTACTTATCCATCCAAATAATATTCTTGATGGATAATTCACTGTGACTGAACATGGCCTTGAAATATTCTGATTCATTGCATGTCCTTTTGTTTTCCAGCTTAGGCTACATTTACATCTCTATTTTTTATCTGTTTCATCTGTAGGCTCCTTCACTATGTTTCTCATTCTCTGAGCTTATTACAGTTCTCACCTTTCCTCCTCTTTGCCTGATGATCCTCTGCCTTTCTTGCTGCAACAAATGATAACTTGATTGATGCAGCCTTTTAACACTACGTTACATATTTTAATATTCATTCAGCAAATACAGTCATATCACAACCATCTTTACTTTTGGTTTTAATGAAAGGAAACTTAAGGGGAAAATATGGAGGCGCAGAGCGCTGAGCCGGTTTTTTTTTTTCACAGTGAGGACAGACGATAGGCTGACGTCTACTTTATAATGCTTTGCGATCTACCCACACTGCCTTCGCGATCGACTGGTAGATCACGATTGACGTATTTGGCACCCCTGCATTACACTGTAAATGCCAGTGTATGTAATTGTAGGGTGTCACCAGTAGATGGCTCTTACCTCACAACAACACATCAGCCTACAGTATTATTGAGCTGAATTTAGGTAACTCAGACTCAGATTGGTGAATCCTGAATTACATCAGTTGCTGCACAAAGTCATATTAAATATATTCTATATGACTTTCTCTATGACATTAAATGTTTTCATTACTTATCTATTGCACAATAACTGGAATAACAATAACTTTAATGTGCAAACCTTTTACATGTGTACTATTTGATGAGCATTGTTTAAATGTCCTTAAAATAGGTTGTTAAAATTGTTGTTTTTGGGTCTAAACGCACATATCACTTTCACCGACGTGCGGATAAATAAATCCACTCATAGTCAACACGGGCAGCCTAATCTCTACCGTTTTGGTGAAGCTCTCACACTATGTACATGTAATGTACATTATGACACAGCAGTATCCTGAGTTTATTTATTGTGATGTACAGTAGCACGCGCGGCTCCAGCCTGCGTCATGGCACATGATCAGCGGCGCAGTGACCATGGTTGGGCTTAGAAACTGCTCAGTTATTTTACAAATTTCCTTATAAAGTTGTATTTATCATTGAGATGGGGATTATCTGTGCATGGGTCAAATCTCTGTTACAGGTTTTGTGTCTCTGTGTGCTGAATGTTTGCCCTTACAGAGTGACTGAGTGGTCCAGGGAGCTGTTACGATGGATCACTACGTTTGGACAAAAAGATGCACTGAAACGCTCATGATTTGAGTCCATCTGTACAGGATGTGTGCTTGACACCATGCTTAATGCATCTGTAGAAACTTTGATTCTGTTTGCTGGTTTGCTTTCAAGGGGCAGGTCTGTCTTTGCACGATTCTGCATCTGCAGGCACTTAGACACACTGAGGGTCTCATTTAAATGCAGGATACTGAATGATATTTGAATGTAAAACATAATTCTAATTAAATCCAAAATTCCTCACAAAAGAATGAAGCAGTGTTATTTTACTGCTTGATTACATGTGTGTCTTGTTTTTTTACTCAGCAGCCAACTGAGAGACAGAAACGCGTAGTCTGAAAATGTGTGAGAAAGTGGAGGCAGGGCGAGCTTCGGTTGATAGCCCATTCAGTTTAAACAAGAGACGCAATGTAATGCTAATGATTTGATTCTTGTTATCAATCGAGTGCAGATTTCTGTATGTAACTGGGGTCTGGGCATCAGGACTCAGAACATAAATCTAAGGCTTTCTTCCTGCTTGTGTGTTTCACAGCTTAGAAAAATCACTCCCCCCAAAAAAACATCCTTTTAGTTAATGCTTCAAGCATTCACACTATTGTTATCCAGTTCTTTATACTTATTATTCTCCCACTTCCGTACGTTTTTGGCTTCGCTTCTACTTTTGCACCGTTTGTGCTACTTTCACTGTTCAACTATCATATTGTGCGGCTTCTTCGGGACATGATGGCTATATCTTTTCACGTTTGTACTACTTTTACTTTTTAAGTTATTTCACTTTTTCCACAAAATTCTGCCCCATTGAAATGAATGGGAAACGTTTAAACTTTTCCACCTTCTTCTCAGCCTTATAACTTTTGCTGTGTTTCACGTAGAGACTTCATTTTTACTTTAAAACGTTCACACGTTTCTCCACTACTTTTACTACATTTACATTGTTTTGCTATCTTGTATACTTTTTAAACTATACCTCCAAATGTTTGGTGATGTTTTTTGCTCTCTTCCCCGTTTTTCAATGGGTGTGTATGTGGTGGGAGGTTCCCAGCTAGAGTGAGTGACGTCGTCTTTAGAGTGAGGCTGAGTTTTCAGATATTTTCACAATCTCCCGAACAAATTGCTCTAGCGACCACAATTTTCACACCACATGACTAAATTTACCCTCACGTAGGAAAACTTGTCCTCTCGCTCACATTCAAATTTCAGGACAAACGGAGCAACGGTTTGGACACTGTGAGCTTCAAAGCGGCAGGTGGTCCAAAAATCTCTCCATTCAAGACAATGTTAAAACGAAACGATACATGTCTCACGACAAAAAAAATGTCTCCGTTTTTACATCGCTGTAGTTCCGACATTTCTTGGATCCCAGACATAAAAATTACATCAACGCTTTCAGCTACTTCTCCTCTTGCTCATAAAATCATCATTCAGCCACCAACTCTTCATTTTACCCCTTAAAATAAGCACTCCAACTCTTCATTTTACCCCTTAAAATAAGCACTGAATAGGGAGACTTTTCGCCCCCCCCCAGCTGACTGCAGTTACCGTAAATTCCGGACTATAAGCCCCTACTTTTTTTTCTCACACTTAGAGCACTGCGGCTTCTACTGTGGTGCGGCTTATTTATGGATTTTTCTTGGGGGACAATGAGCTTGTGCCGCAAAAACATTTGTCCTCGTCACATCGGATCTTAATATCAGTCATTTTGCGCTTCATGCACGCACCCTCATCATGGAAAACACACGGAGAAATACATATGATGCAGCTTTCAAGATAGATAGATAGATAGATAGATAGATAGATAGACAGATAGACAGATAGACAGATAGATAGATAGATAGATAGATACTTTATTGATCCCGAGGGAAATTCAAGGCATCCAGTAGCAGTATACAGACAGGCAGGACACAAGACATTAGTTACAATACACACCCGCTGTCCCCCCTCCCCTCTGTATACAATAATCCCCCAAACAAGATTTAGCAGCCCCTATGTGACTAAGAGTAAAGGTTAAACCTGTGCAGTTGGCATTAGCAATTAGACTTAAAACTTATATAGCATAATGTACATAACCTGTGAGGAGAGAAAAACATGTGTTGGTTAAAAGAGACCTATAAACAGTTAAGGGACCTTAGAAACAAAGTGCTGGCCTTCTAGAAACTAGTTGCATGTGCATGTACAGAGGTGTGAGTACAGTCGTTAAACAGTCAATGCGGGAATGTAAATTGGCTCACCAACATAAAGGAGCAGTGATTAGCATTAAGTGTCCAAGACAATATGGTGAAACCAGGAGTGATTAGGGTGATTATCATCATTAAAGTACCCAACTATTGAGGAGCAGATTAGCATTAGTGTTGAAGACAATAGAGTGAAAGTTAAAGGCGATCGAGCTGGCTGTCAAAGAAGCTAATAGAGCTGCTGCACGTAAAGTTGCAACTGATAGCGACAACGAAAAAGACACTGAGGAAGTGAGTAATGAAGTCATTCCGAGTCAGTGAATGGATGGACTTTATCTTGTGAAATGTATTACGGTAATCCTTTTCATCAGCCGTGTTACAGACACTGTTCCATCAAGGATTTCCACTAGGCTTCGTATTTGCGGATGTTACCGGTAGTACGTATTTAATTAAAAGTTAAACAAATGTTTTTATGTCACGTCTTTCTGTGCAAATAGCTCTGTTATAACGTGGACACCTGCGGCTAATAATCAAGTGCGGCTTAGATATGTACTAATCATTTTTTTTACTTATTCTTAGCCGGTGCGGCTTATATCCAGGTGCACTCAATAGTCTGGGATTTACGGTACTCTTGATTGCAGTTACACACACAAACACCCTCCCCCACACATGCACACACATGCATTGAACTTTATACTGTAAATGCTTTGCTTTCTCATTTACTTCTTCATTCTTCTGCTTTTTCTACATTTTCTGCTTCCACGACTTTTACTACATTTTCTTTATCAGTATTTCTTGTTCTTGTAGGGATACTTTTATTTCTTGTACTAATTTCACTACTGTTTTTTCTGCTATTTCCTCTTCTTCTACGTCTTGTTTTTCTGCTTGTACTTCTTTTTCTGCTTCCACTTCTTCTTTTACTACATTTTCTTATTCTAGCACAATTTCTGTTCTCGTACAGATACTTGTACTTTCTTCGACTTCTTGTTCTACTTTTCTGTGTGTTTTCCTCTACTTCTGCTAGTTCTTCTTCATTCAGCAGTGTTTCTGCAACATTTCAGCAGGAAGCATTCACACGCATTTTCTGCAGGGAAATGCAAATTTTCTAGTTACGGTTTGGAGTGGAGGAGGAAATCACTTTATTCAAACTTTAAAAACTTACAGGCACAAGAAATGTTTATGTTGGTTTGATTCAAGTGCAGCGTTGACCCAGACAAGAAAACAAAACTCCCACATGAGTATTGAACAACTTTCTCCTGAAGCTGTTACCTTCTCTGTAACTTGGAGAGAACTGACCCGAAGGTCTCAAGCAGCCTTCTTTTTAAACAAAATGCCCCTCCCACCGGGCATTATGATTTACATAATTTTTCTTAACACAGGCATTTTCTCACAAATGAATGGGTTTTTAACCGTGTACATCCCTGTGGATGCCTCACCACTGACTTACCCTTTTAAATGAACATTTTATTCATAGGACAGCAACATTTCTGTTGATATATTTTAAAAACAAACATTTTACCAATCAATGACATCACGTGATTGTCATTGCGCGCCACGTCCCATATGACCTCCGGGCTGAGGTCATATGACACGACCACAAAGTCTATCATCGACGTCCGGCCTAGGGAGTCCTGGTGCCACGTGCTCTTATGGACATCCCTGTGCTCGAACATGGTCTTTGTTATGGACAAATTGACTGGCACATTAGTCCAATAACAGAACACCACTCAGATTCAGATCAGGGAGGCCGATCATCCCAATCACCCCCCTCCAAGTCTCACTGTCATTGCCCATGTGAGCGTTGAAGTCCCCCATGGAGTCCCCAGTTGGAGCACTGTCCAGTACCCCTCCCAGGGACTCCAAGAAAGCCGGATACTCCGCACTGCCTTTCAGGCCGTAGGCCGAGATGACAGTGAGAGACCTGTCCCCTATCTCAGCCTGCCACCTCTCACTGCGTACAACTCCAGAGAAGTGAAGTCCAGCCCCTCTCGAGGAGTTGGGTTCCAGAGCCCAAGCAGTGCATGAAGGTGAGCCCAACTAAATCTAGCCAGTACCTCTCAACATCCCGCACCAGCTCAGGCTCCTTCCCACCCAGTGAGGTGACATTCCATGTACCAAAGCTGTGTCCGGCCCCTACGGCTTCCTCTGTGGATGGTGAGTCCACAAGAGGACTGGCGTCCTTTCGGTCTGGACCTGGCCGGGCCTGACGGGCTACAGCCCGTCCACCAGGCGCTCTCCTGCAGGCCCTAACCCCAGGCCTGGCTCCAGGGTGGGGCCCTGGCTCCGCCATGCTGGGCGACGTCCTTGATTTAATGACTTCCATAAGTTTATCCACACAACCGTTTAGATTTCTTTTATTTAGAAAACCTTGTTGCTTGTATTTCCTACATACCATTATTAGTATTAATGTTGTAATTTATTACTTGTTACTATTGTTACTGATTGATCAGACCAAGGGAAAACACTGGAAGGACAGGCATGGATGTGATCACGATCTGGCAATGAAAAAGTTTGAAGCAGCAGCTTATGTAGTTGCCTAATTACTGATGAGCTGCAGCTGAGAGAGCAGGTGAGCTGATGAGGAGGGTGTGGCTGACTGGTAGAGTGAGAGGGAGGCAGTCTGAATGGAAAAGTACTGAGAGGCAGAACAGGGCTATGACAATATTGTTCTTATATTTGTCATATATATTTTCAACTGTTGTAAGTTTATAATTATGAGATTTGTTTGTTTATTTTTTAATTTATAATATTTAATTATTATTAATTGTTATATATTTATTTATTTTACTTTTTCTTTTCCCCTTCTCTCCCTCTGGTTATATGTGCACAGAAAGCATAAACACAAACCCAGCCCTAAAAAAATACATGTCAATGTCATTTGTTAAAAAAATAAAAATAAAAAAAACATCATAGCGTTGAGTTTTGTGTGCTTCTGATACTTCCACCTTCTAAGATATTCTAATAGAGTGTAGAGGTTGGATGAGAACCGGGATTATCAAATCAGTAAAGTGTGAGTTGTCTTCATTTTGAGAATCACAATTATAAGCATTAGAGTTTGTGTTAGATCAAAGCTACAGTCATGTTGGCCTTGGTCTTACTTCTCAACTAAGGATGCAGTCACACTGGCAACCCGTACCATGCCTAAGCACGCTTCAACCCTAGAGTGTAGTTCGTATAGCCAATGTGACCTCAGACACAGTACACTTCCTTGGCTTTGCCTCACTTCTGAGAGGTGTGCTTGGGCATGGAACACTTCATGCAAGAGCATGCGGGTAAAGCTGACAGCCTTAATTATGAAGAAACAAGTCACAAAGTAGCTGTCATGTTCTTTGTGTTGTTCTCCGATGTCCGGACAAAGGCTTGACCACACATCTCTTTTATTTTTTTAATTAGTTTACAGTTGTAGCTGATTTAAGTGATTCAAATAAGCTGCAAAGTGAGTAAAGTAGCTGCATGCTTCTCTCAATCAATCTTCAATCAATCTTTATTTGTATAGCATCAATTCATAACAGGTGTTATCTCGAGACACACAAAAAACAGGTAAAGGGCTTTACTATTTGTCTGTTAAAATGAACAAAAGAGCAGGTAACAAGACCATGATCATTGTTATGTTTACAAAAAGCAGGTAAAGGACCTTACTTATGGCTATATTGCAAGAGCCCAGCTTAAGCCGTCATGGCATGGCAAGAAAAACGTCCTTTTAACAGGCAGAAATCTTCAGCAGAACCGGGCTCATGGCGAAACAGCCATCTGCTAAACTGCTGGGCTTGAAATGGGATGGGGGAGATGGGACAAGATGCAGAAAGAAGAGTAGGTTAGGTTTGGGGGGGGGGGGGGGGGGGCGGTTGTTTGGGCAGGCCATCCTCATCAACAGTCCCAAGGAACCTAAGAGAGCTCAGGAGCTCCCAGAAAAAGGAGAAGTTAGAATATAAAGCTGGGAGAGAAAGAGGGAGAGAGAGATAAGAAATCCTGGTTCCAGTTCCCCCGCTAGTCTAGGCCTATAGCAGCATAACTATGAGCTGGTCCTAAGTCAGCCCTAACTATAAGATTTATCATAAAGAAAAGTTTTAAGTCTATTCTTAAAAGTACCTAGTGTGTCTGCCTCCCGGACCCCGACTGGTAGACGATTCTGTAGTTTCTTAAGTTCTCCTCCTTTGACGATGATGTGTAGATGATGAAGAAATATCCGCTGACACTGACTTGCTTGTAATGTAAGACATTTATTTACAAAGTCAAGAAACAGCATCAGTCCAGGTTAGTCATGTTACCTGGGAGAGTCACTAGCCAAATGTGATCCTCTCGAACAAAGAAAAGACCCTAGTATTTATACAGCATTGGTCAACAACATCAGAACATTTACGACTTAATTTAGGCTTTGATCATTCAGGTGTGCCTCTCCTACAGTCCTGCACCCCCTGTGGTTCCTCAGGACATCTGGCTTCAAAGGTTACACAGGTCACCATAAGGTGACTTCTTATCTCCCCCAATATAGCCTAAGTGTCTGTTCTCATTTCAATACTAAATAGTTTCTCTTTTACAATCTTAAGGAATGTCCCCATAAATAGACCCCTACATTGTCTTTGATGTTAAACCAATCTCTAACTTTAAGAACACCATTTGTCCCACCAATAGCTCACATGTTTCAGCAGCACATTTACACTTATTTATATTACATTATGTTGCATGTAAAATACACTACAATTCCAAAGGAGCGGTGCCTGATAACTCTTTAGTTATCAGGCACCGCTCCTTTGGAATTGTACCTCCCACAGTACTTTTAGAGACTATATGCACCACGAGCAGGCCTGAATTCTGGGAGTGTAATGTTCTTGATGGATAGTACGGTACAATTAACTCTTTAAGAAAGTATGGTGCCTGACCGTTTAGAGTTTTGTAAGTGAGAAGAAGGATGTTAAATTCTATTCTAGATTTTATAGGGAGCCAGTGGAGAGAAGCCAATACAGGAGTAATGTGGTTCCTTTTCCTAGTTCTAGTAAGAACACGAGCTGCAGCGTTTTGGACGAGCTGAAGGTTCTTTAGAGATTTACCATAGCACCCTGCTAAAACAGAATTACAGTAATCCAATCTGGAGGTAACAAATGCATGAACTAGTTTTTCAGCATCATTTTGTGACAGGATCTGCCTGATCTTAGAGATATTACGAAGGTGAAAATAAGCTGTCCTTGAAATTTGTTTAATGTAGGAATCAAAGGACATCCTGATCAAACAGAACTCCTAAATTCTTAACAGTGGTACTAGAGGCTACGCTGATACTACTAAGGGCCGTTATATCGGCAGAGAAAGTCTCTAAGGTTCTTAGGTCCAATCACTATAACTTCAGTCTTGTCCAAATTGAGCAGCAAGAAGTTTCTGGTCACCCAGGACCTAATGTCCTTGAGGCAGGCTTCTAATTTACGAAGCTGATTGGTGTCTACTGGCTTCATTGATATGTAGAGCTGAGTATCGTCTGCATAGCAATGAAAGTTTATGGAGTGTTTTCTCATAATACTACCTAGAGGAAGCATATATAATGTAAATAGAATCGGTCCAAGCACTGATCCTTGAGGCACTCCATGGCTAACTTTGGTGTCTTTGACTAACTTTGACTCATCATGAACATGCACAAACTGAGATCTGTCTGATAAATAGGATCTAAACCAACTTAAAGCAGTCCCTGTAACTCCAAGCAATTGTTCTAGTCTCTGTAACAGAATCTGATGGTCAATCGTGTCAAAAGCAGCACTAAGATCTAACAGGACAAGCACAGATAGAGGTCCCCTATCAGAGGCTAACAGAAGATCATTTGTTTCTCTAACTAGTGCAGTCTCAGTGCTATGGTTAACTCTAAATCCCGACTGAAACTCCTCTAACAAGCTGTTGTTGTGGAGAAACTCACACAACTGATTAGCTACCACTGATTACTGACCAATAACATAAAACTTGCATGTGCTGTATTACGATGTTATGTGCAAAATCGTGCTCAGGCACAGTTAGTCCTGATGCAATGTGACCGTGGGCCGTAATGGCCAGAGAGGGAATGGCACAGTAAAGCCATAGTGTGCAACAGTTTGCTAATATTAAAAATATCCAACAACTAATAATCTCACTTATACTGCATGTCTTTATTACAGTGTCTCCAGAGGTGCTTGGTTTTCTGACTACAATCGGACTCTTCATCATGCTCATGACTCTCCTCTTCTGGTACCTCAATAACAAGTTGGCAGTGGAGAACTCAGGAAGACTTCAGTGCCTTGATGAATTCAGGAAAAAAACAGAGTCACAAAGTAAGTCATGCATTTATGTATACGTGTTTTGGAGCTTAGGGAACAGATAGGGACCTCTACCAAGGTTCATCTCTCCTTTGGCTCGAGTGCCCTAGAAAAATAAACTCAGACTAGAAGTCAGAGGTATACAGAGTAAACAAGACAGGGAAGAGCACAGTCCCCTGAGGTGATCAGATGCTATCATCTGATCACCTCAGGGGATAATACGGTCTATATATATAAATATATATCTGTGTGTGTGTGTGTGTGTGTGTGTGTATATATATATATATATATATATATATATATATATAACTATGCTCATGCATGCAGAGCAAAATTTGTATTCGTGTGATGGGGGAGAGTTCTTTCAGTGTTATTTTCCTGGAGGTATAGTGAAGCTTTCAGCAGTGCTTGCTCTCATCCGGATGCATTAAATGGTGAACAAAGAAATGGTAGAAAAGAAAACCGGCAAATGGCTGTCATTGTGCGAAAATCTTAAAGGGGCTGTGATAGATTAGAAAAATACCAGCCAAAAGCATCTCTTGACAAGCAAGTGATAAAGTGGAATGGCGGAAAAGATAAAAATGCCAGTGAATATGACAAAGATTGTGCATAAAAGGCATGGAGGAGTGGGACACAAACTATCTCCTGGGTTGTGTCATGCCAGGGCCATTTTTCCCCCGAGATGTCCTCCAATAAAGGCTGCAGAATCCAGGTATCCTTTACTCGTTATCAAAATAATAAGAGACAAACCTTGAGGAATGCTTGGAAATTGAGGCATTCCAGTCTCTTCTGTTTCTTCGAGATTTTCCTGTCTTCCAGAGCTGCTGTTCATACAGGTTAAAAGGCTCTAGCCTTTGAACATTGTTTGTTATCAACATTAGCTGGTCACAACTTAAGCCTTTTCCCTGCCTTTTCGAAAATATCCAGCTGTGAAGTGCATGTGTATGTAAACAGATCAAAGGGTTTAAGTGTTTTACACAGTAGCCAACCTAACTGTCTTCAACCTGAACAGGCAAGGCCATCGATGCTGATCTTCAGGGCTCATCTTCGGATAGTGACGATGAAGTAATGGCTCAGTATCAAGAAGCTGTAAGCCGTTCTCAAGGCCACAGAGGAGGAGCCAAGCCAGCTGCTAATGAGAAACATTCAGATCGTTTCAGCTGGCATTGTCGGCACAAGTACAGCCCTGTTACTGCTAATTACGATGGCTACAGCAGCGAAGCCTCAGCAGACACTGGTATGTTTATCTATTTTGATTGATGACTCGATTTTCTTTTTAGCATACATTTATTGAGTACAGAAGCGTTATATTTAGGGGCTGAAGCACTGACAGTGCAAAGGAACCTTTAGGAGGGTTTTTATCCTTCCGTGACTTCGCTGCCTTTTTTGAGTGCCGGAACATGAATGAAAACTCACCTGTTCATTGGGTCTGGTGAAAAAATAATTTTTGTATTTTCGTTTTGTTTCGTTTCCTTTGCACTTGTCAGTGCTTCGAGTCCGAATTATCTTTTGGATTCCAATAGGGTCCTTCGCACTTGTCAGTGATTCAGGCCCTAATAAACAGTAAACAGCATTAGGGAGTGAGGCTAGTGCAGGCTTAAGGGGGGGGGGGGGGGGTAGATAACAAAGTTCACAGCTTCGAAAGTCTGGGGTGGAGGTCGGTGGCCCAAGATGAATTTGGGAGAGTCCAGTGATATGTGATCCAGTTTATTTCATGAGTCTGTGATGTTTTGGGTGGCTAAAGCTGCATTAGCTCTGGGGTGAGAAAAACAAAGTCTGCTTTGTTTGTATAGCAATAGTTTAGAAGTTAAAACTCACTCTATGCATGTATCACACAGAGAGAGAACTAAAAACAACAAATATATGTCTTCTGTTTCCGAGATTCAGACTTTAGCTTTGTACCGAAAATGAATTGTTAAATATGAATATTTAACAAAGCTCGAAAAATAGCACCACTTCCAATCTAATGGAAGACTATATTCCATTAGAAAACTATATTGGTGATGAATCAATCAATCTCAAATGTGAATCATGAATTCTGGAGCAGTTTAGAATTAGAAAATCCCACAGACCAACTTCTGAATTTTATGTGCAGAATTTAATGAAAGAAAAGTGAACAGGAACATAATAGTGACACAAATAAAAAATACTATGAATGTGATGTCTAAAACTACAATAATTAATATAATTGAGGTAGGTGAACACGGAAAATTTTAACTGGTATTCTAATGAGTTGAGTATGGTATGGTTGTACAACGTTCGTCAAATACGGACTATACCTTGGTTAGACACAAAAAGGGTAAACTATCAATTATGAGAAAGAGAGTTTCGATCGCAGGTGTTTCCAAGACACTATTCTCTATGCTAGTAACACCAGCTGTGACATGAACATTCTTACTGTTGGTAGAATCAGGACGATTTCGGCAATTGGTAACACAGAGTTCTGACGATGCCCTTGTTACGAATAATCCCTTATCTATCCAAAGTCACAAAAGGGCCTCCACTGGAGTCTTCGAGTCTGCTCACACTCACCATCTGTGCTGACTTAAATCAACATTTTTATGACTCTCTACCCTGTTTTCCGACACGGCAATCTGTCACAGATGCTCACCACTTTCCATCTTAAAGAACCTTCTCACCTTGTGGATTTTAAAGGACAACATCATCAAAGACTCTAATACACAACCCCCGTCTGAACCCTGGCTGAAACCAGTTCCTCCTTTTTGGGTCATAAATTTAAATGACTTTAAGATAACACTTTCACCTGATTTACATGACCCCCTCTAACCCACAGGAATTCCTAACTTTTGGTTGAACCCAATAAAAAGAAAGGGACCAGATGTTTTCATGATTCAAATGTATATCAACTAACATGTATTTTCCATTTTTAGGTCAAGAATCTTTCTACACACATGTTTATAAACTTCCTCGTCCAAACCGTACTCAAAACGGGTAATCTCCCGTAAAGTTACAAAAAGAATCATGTCAATGTATAATCCCCCTGCTGCAACTCAAGGATTCTCATGGACCGCTACCGCCATCTAGCGGTTCCTTTAAATCAATGTTTTCGTAAATAAACAGTACCTTAATCTTGGTCGTTTAAATGTTGCATTCGGGATTAATACTATGTTCCTTTTCATTTTAATGTCTCTATATGTTGTCTCATTGTTTATTGAAACTATCAATGGAAGTTGGCGAACTCTACATATGTCACAATTCAATGATAGTCCGTGTTTGGATTCATTTTAAAGGTTATAACGATACATTGTTATTTTTATCCAAAATTAGTAGTAATGCTCCAGTATGGTGTAGTGTTAAAATGGCTAATTCAGATTTTATTAACTTCTAACGAAGTACGAGTTTTTGTTTTTTTTGACTCGTCCCTCCCCTAAAACTCGCGTCAGCGGAGGGGCGTGTATCATCTTAGGTGCTTTTTAAACTGAAACGCGCACGTTTCTCGCTCTTCTTTTGCCCCTTCTTTTGTATTCTCTGCTCTTTTACCTGTTGGATCCTTCACGTATTTTTCCTTGTTTTATACTCCATCGGAACTTTGTAGCCAGGACGGAACTTTGAAAACAGCATTTTTCTTCTGTTTTCTAACTTTAAATTTTCGAGTTATCATTTTTCTTTTAAGGACTTGAACGCTTCCAGTTTTTTCTCAATAGTCACCAGCTAAGAAACATTCTATCGATGCTCGGGAAAGAGCAATTTAATAGAATTGTTTCTATCGATTTTTGGACATTTGCCTGTTTTTCAAAAAGTGGACGATAAGTTTATCGTCAAACTTTGGACAATATCCTGAGTTCCGTGGGACAGAGCGGACGCGCCGGCACATTTCTGAAGACCCGTTAACAACAGAACACGACCAGAATTATTGCGGTAATTCAGGACTGCAGTGATCGGAGACGGAACTTCCAATACCCGCTTCCTTACTCCAGTACCAACTCGGCGAGTTCGTTGGGTCTGCAACAAGTAAGACGCTCTACAGCTTGTTGTCAATACAGAGAAATGCGTGTCATGCGTGCTCACGATTAAGTCCCACTCTCACTTCAGTTTAATCCAACTCCCCTTTTTCTCTCTTTTTGCCGTTCAATAATTTTTCCGAATTTAATCAATAATCTGGTTAGACAGACTTTAAACACTGTGCCATGCTGGATTAGTTACAAATAATATTTGTTATCTCTGGGTGTTCTGCATATCTGACGCATTGGGTATCGTTCCGTTATTCTGTTTTCTTTGTTCATTATTATTCATTAAAGTAATCACGTATAAAATTCAGAAGTGTTTCGTATTGATTATTGGTGGTTGAACGTTTTGTGTAACTCCTGACCAAAGAATTTGAGACTGATTTAAAGAAATTAATAAAGAAATACACTTATCGATTTTCATAACTTTCCATAACTTATTGATTTCATAATCAATAAGTTTTGTTCCTGGTGAGCCAGGTGGTGCCCTTCTTCTTACGAGGTTTGTTAATCCATTTAACGTAATATTAATGATTATTTTCCGCAACACCCTTTTGTTCGGGTTCACCCGAGAGTTCCGTGGTCCGGAGCTGCCTTAGCACCTCAGGTTGAAGTCGGTTCTACAGCAAGGTGTTGTTGTCGGTTCGATGGCCTTAAGGAGGTCCTCCTCAGTGATTGAACTAGATAAAAAAAAATAATGATAAAAAAAAAACTCTTTCTTACAAAAATTTTGAATGATCAACTTGAAAATGTAGTTATTGCTTTCAAACATTAATGGTCATAAAATGAGGATGTAGAATATCACTACATTTCTTACATGCAATCTTTTGTAATTTTAAACTTAAATTTATACCTTTTGAAAAAAAACAATAATAAAAAAAATCAATATATCATTCTTTATATTGGACATGTTTTCTATTTAATTTCTTACAATTTTGGCTTTATTTCCCAATATACCAAGACAAATTCCTTGTATGCGTTAATGTACAACTTCAGAAATTTACCGACCGCTGGTAACCACTCCTTTAAACCTGATAAGAGATGGACCTAAAATATATGATGTAACCTGCGTTAATGTGAATCTGAAACAATCGATATCAAAATGAATGTATGGTGTGTAGGAGCCGAATTGAATTGAGTTTATTTTTCTTTTTATTTCTAACTTAATTTTTGTGCGCCCTCCATAGGCTGAGGGGCGTGTCTATAAAGACACAAATTATTTACCTTTACATATTTATGATGGGGAGGGCAGGGACATTGATATACTTATGCATGTGAAACTATTAGAAATTAGAAAAAGTCTCTTTTAAGGTCTGAAGTTTTAGGGCTAAGCACAGTTACTTCAGTCTTGTCTGAGTTAAGTAGTAATACAAGTCATCCATGTCCTAATGTCACTAAAGGCACGTTTCTAGTTTACATAGCTGATTAGTTTCATCAATTGTCATTGTTACGTGTGAGCATCATCTGCATAGCAATTAACATTTTTGTAAGTTTCCTCATATTACCCTGAGGAAAGGTGGGACTCTTAATATTGTGATATATTTGTTTTTGTTTGTTTGTTTTCTACTTTGTATGTTATTGTAATTATTCTGGGTAATTAAAAGTGTGCGTATGTATATGTATGGTCATGATACCTATCAAATGAATAATGAGATGTTTCAAGAACATTGCACTGGCAACTAGTGTTTGATAAAGGGTGCACAAAAATGGTCTGCATGTTAAGTCTTCATCTAGGAACTGTAGTCATTAGTATGAACAACATTTTGTGGTCTTCTTGGTCAAATCAAGGTTTGTGAATCTTGACTTGTAATCGTACTTAAACAATAAACAATTCAATGAAGTCAAAAGGCTTTATTTTCTAACAACAAAATGTGTGAACTTTTCATAATTTATCACTTTTCTGACGTTTCTACCTACAACAGCCAACTGCATCCAGAGGATGAGACAAACCCCTCCGTTGGATGAGCTTCAGCCACCTCCTTATCAGGATGAGAATGGATCGCCCAGGATGTCCTGTACACTGTCGGACCTGGGAGATGCTAAGTGTTATCTATCTTTCACCAGTGGAAGTCCCCATTTGTCCTTTGTCAAATGCCAAAGTGAAGGCAGCGAAGGCCATGAGACTGCAAGTTACCTTAACAAGGGATATGAGGAGGATGTACCAAGTGACAGTACAGCTGTCCTCAGTCCAGAGGTTACTACAGAATAGTGATAAAAGATATAACTAGAAATGTATATTTTGGTGTATAATAAACATTGAACATCTCCTTGTTTTCTTTAGGACTTGTCAGCCCGTGGATCAGCCGCTCAGCTATCAAAAGCTTATGATCTAGATCCACTTGCAAAATATGGCACGTTGGATGTTGTGTTTGATTATGAATCTAAGGACCAGCAGCTAGCAGTCACCATCATGGCAGTATCTGACCTTCCTTCCCTTCGACACACTGGAAACATCTCTTGGAAGGTCCATCTCGTGCTGCTGCCAACCAAGAAGCAGAGGGCATGGACAGGAATCCAGAGAGGTCCGTGCCCAATCTTCACAGAGACCTTCAGATTTAGCCATGTGGAGTCGGAGATGATAAGCAATTATGCCATCCGATTCCGTCTTTATAGTTTGCAGCGGATGAAAAAAGAGAAGGTGCTCGGCGAAAAGGTCTTTTACCTCACCAAGCTCAACCTTCAGGGCAGAATGTCCGTGCCTGTCATATTAGACCCATGCTGTGTTCTTCTGGTAAGTCGGAACAAGTTGATTCTGTCTTTCAAGTCCTTTTGAAATACCTAATTATATGCAATTCAGCAGTACATTTTTTAAAATGATTTGGATACATCAAACCTGCTCTTTTGTAATATATAGCGTCCCAAGAGAACATTTTTCATGCTACAATTATTGAAATTATTTTATTTTCCTTTTATGACGATAAAAATGTTGTTTAAATAGATGTTAAATTAAAAAAAAAACTGGTTATTGAAATTGTTTGAATATTATAAGAGAAAAGAATATAATAATGAATACAATTAATCAGAATCTGAATCGTTTGTTTATTGCCAAATACATTTACATATACAAGGAATTTGTCTTCGTGTGTTGGTGCAAAAACATTTAACCAAGTTAATTGAATAAAATAGAATATGAGAAGCAATAACCAATACATAAAATATAATTTCAAAAAATGTCAATTATAAAGAATAATAAAAAAAAACCAAAATGGACAAAGGTTGCAGAAGTTTCAGCCTTCACGTTACTGTGATGTTTTCTGACTGTGGGGCTAGATATCGAAATATTTCACAAACCAATGGTACAATGACCAAAACATATTTCAGTAAACAATGTTCTGTTTGTCTTCAAACATTTTTAGGGTGGTGAATCGCAGGTCAGCCTTTCAGATATGACATGCAGTGAAAGCGCCTCATCATTCCAGTCAATTAGTCAGATTTCCACACCAGAGATCCTTGTTGGCCTGGTGTACAATGCCACGACAGGACGTCTCTCTGTTGAGGTCATCAAAGGTATCCATTTTAAAAATCTGGCTGCCAACAAGCCACCCAGTAAGTATTTTTCAACGTTTTTAACTTTGTTACTTGCCAAAAGAGAAAAGAAATGTCGAAATCCTTTTGAGCTTGTTTCAGATAAGAGCTTCATTGGGCTTCATTCACCAACTGTTCTTAAGAACTAATTGTTCTTAAATCCACCCTAGATACTTTTTAAAAGTAAAATACAATATTTTCTCATGTGGGATTTGTTCTTCGGTAAGAAGAGAAATAAGGAAGACTTAAAGGCCCTGACACATTAAGCAGATGGCAAAGAACTAGTGGTGACGAAGGCCGCCTGTTGCATCGGCACAAAACGCCTTTTGTCATGGCCAAAACGTTGCACTCGTCGGGGCACTGGTGGCGCAGCGGCAGCGCTGTGGTCCTCGCATGGGCGGCCCGGGTTGGCGTCCGGCCTGTAGCTCCTTTCCCTCTATCCACCTTCCTATCTCTATAATAAAGGCGAAAAAGGCCAAAAATAAAAAAATCTAAAATAAAGTTGCACTCGAACACACTGCAAATACTACAACCACGTGTGCATGAATGAGAAGCAATAGCTTTCAAGGCCAGCAGACGGCGGTAGTCTGTAATATTCAATCCTAAAAAGGGAAGAATGCAGATAAATAATAATAACAATAACAATAATAATAATAATACGAGAGGAGCATTTTCTCACCACTTTCACTCTGTCCTCGTAATACAGGTACTCCTATATGCTTTGAGTTGAGTATGATGAAAAAATATAAAAAAGGAATTGGCGTTGTCAACCCTCGGTCATTAAATAGTGGAACAAGCACACAAGAGGAGCTTCTTGTTTTTTTCTTGTGCGCTGGCTCCCGTTTCACTTAGCTGAACAGCCAATTCCACTTAAACGTGGAATTGTGGAATCGGTCAAAGAAAAGCCAACTGGGACCAGCGAGTAGCGACTGAGCTGGACACATCGCAAAAACTACGCTTTCCAACAGGCGACGTGTCCATTAGTGTGTCAGGGCCTTAAGAGTACTCTTAAGCACATCTGAGTGCTGACAGAGTTCGGCAAAATGACTGGTTATTGCCTTTAATTTTAATGTACAATTGTTTACAGTACAGTGTTTTGTTTCATAATTAACCCATTTAGACCAGATGCGAAGCTTGCACGTTTATACTGTCACTTTAAGACTGGATGAGATGCTGGTGTAATTCTACCTTTAAGACTTGATGCAAAATTGTTACATATTGTTGTCTTTATTGTTATTTATTGAGGATTTTAAAAAGGCATAATCTTTAGTGCAAAGGTAGTAATTTAAAGTCAATGGTTTATCCTCTAAAGTGATTTTAATTGTATTTGTCTCTATCTGTTGCGAAGGTTGAGAGAAATATTTTTGGAATGTTGGAATTATGCTTAGTTTTTTCTGAAATTTCTTAGGTTTTAGGAGGTTATTTTCAAATGATACATAGGTTTTAGAGGCTATTTTTTGAGGTGGCCTTTGGCCTAAATGGGTTAATACAATATTTATCAAATGTTTTTTATGGTCTTTCAAATTAAATAACATACAGATGACACTTCAATTCACATACATTAGTTATATTTATTGCATCACAAGCATCTATTTTTCTTCCTGTGTAGCCATTACTGTCCTCACACAGCAACTTATGAATCAAGGAGATAAAAAGGGTTAGGGCTAACCCTAACCCAATTCAGTAATTTAAGAACATATTCTGTTTTCCTAATTTTCCCAAAAACAAATTAATAATTTTTTTTTACAAAGATATTGGTGAATGAGGCCCATTTAGCCTGTGCATAGGGGTCTTGATAGCCTTCAATACATCATGAGATCAAAACTTGAGTAGCTTCTACAGGAACTGATAAAGTTCCTCTCGAACAAACTTCTATAGATGTAGATTTTCCTTCTTTCACACAATAGTCAGCCATCCAGACCACTGGCTTTTCTTTTATTTCCACAGACCTACATTCCCAAATCATTGAAAGTAATTTTAAATGGGAATTAAAAACATAAAGACTGTCCTGTATAAAAAAAGTAGGATTAATTTTGGTGTGAAAGAAATTAATTAACATAGTTAACATAATTAACAAACATAATTTTGTTTATTCCTGAGAGGGTACAAACTATCCATAGTTTATCTCTGACTCAGTTGCAAATGAAAATATAATGGAGATATTTGAGATCCTCTCATTTATCACAGCTGTGTCTCATTTCCCTTTTGGTTTGATCCTTGGCTTGCTCCCTATATATCCTGGTTAGCCTCCTCAATAATTTTGAAGGGGATCAATACAGCAAGTTCAAACGGGAAAAAAAGTTCAACCTTGTTGAACCTTGTGCTGTTTCCTTTCAACCTTCTGATTCCATTTTCCCGCACGTTCTGTTACGTCTGCACATAAAATGATCTCAGCCTTAAACATTCTTAACATCTTGATCCATTGTTTTGTTTTTTTACTGCTGTCCAATCCCTGTTGTCAGATGGGCTATTCTGTTGTCTAAAACACTTGATAGGTGGACAGGTTTATATTATCAGAGGTGAGTCTCTGTCTCTGGCATATAGTGTGGTCTACTGTTATATCATTTGTATTTTCATACTATCTCCATGGATATAGTCAATTATTCAAAGCATTTTATATTGCTTGACACTTGAGATTTATCTTGTATAACTATTAGATATACGTCCTCTATTTGATCTGATTAATTCGGATCTGTGTCTCGTTTTCAAGTAACTTCTAAAAATAATGATTTATAAGTAATAAGGAAAGGATGTAGCAACCAAAAACGAACGAGAATACTAGCTAATGATAAGAGTCACTGGGTGTTGCTGTTAGTCAGGAAAGTGGTCTTGAGAAGATCAAGAGCTTTAAGACTAGAAATAGGTGCGAACAGCTGTACTGATTCTATGGGGAACAATATTACTCGAATCTCTGCTAATTTCCTGGCTGCCAAAATATAATGTGCAACATATCCCTTGTTAAATGCAGCTTAACATGTTTACACTTCAGTTTTGCATGATTTAAATAAAGTTATTTCCTCCTTTTCTAGTTTTTTTACTAACAGTTTCCTGGCTTCATATTCATATGTAGCCAACATATGACAATAGTACCCATCTTCTCCCCAAACCCATTACAAAAAACATTCTTTTTTATGGGTTCCCAAATGTAGAGTTTGTACAAATACAACATTTCTTGTCGAAAGATTTAAAAAACATAGCAATTTCCCACGGGCTCTCTTTCAGACAACCTACATGCAATCCATGAAGATAGTGGCTTGTTGTTAAATCCTGCTACCCTAATTTGTGTATGTACACAGTATGTCTTGTTTTGCATGCAGCCCTTTAGCCACTCTCTGAAACCTGTGTCTTGTATTTTTTGTCAGTGTCAGTGATGCCTGGAAGCCTTTTAATGTTTAAACTGAGTCGTGAAATGCTTGCACAGATTGGTTTGATTGGATGACACCATCATTCAGTGTTGCACATTATTTCTTTTTAAATGGCAAACAGTGGAAATGAGCATGTTTTATTTTATTTTATTCCCTGTAACCTACAGAGCTGCAAATGACAATCAAAAAGAAAACGACAAATCCAAAGAATAATTGTAATGAAAAGAAAATGTTTATTTCAATCAAAACCAACGAAGAAACAATGAGGAGAGGGTGAGAATTGGACAATGTAGTTGTGCTAAATACATTTATCAAAACAAAACAGGACCAAATAACTAGTCTTCTATCTAAATTAATAGAATCCAAAAAACAAACACCTAACTTCCATCTCTAAAAAAGTCTTGAGAATAAATACAGGTGTGGCACAAACCACCCTTACCTAGTGAATCTAACAAAGATAATGACGTAAGTTCAGGAGTGTATGGGTACCCCAACTTACCTCGCCCAGCCTCACCACAAACCTTTGACAAACAAAAATATTTATCAGATAGATAGATAGATAGATAGATAGATAGATAGATAGATAGATAGATAGATAGATAGATAGATAGATAGATAGATAGATAGATAGATAGATAGATAGATAGATAGATAGATAGATAGATAGATAGATACATACATACATACATACATACATACATACATACATACATACATACATACATACATACATACTTTATTGATCCCGAAGGAAATTCAAGGCATCCAGTAGCAGTATACAGACAGGCAGGACACAAGACATTAGTTACAATACACACCCGCTGTCCCCCCTCCCCTCTGTATACAATAATCCCCCAAACAAGATTTAGCAGCCCCTATGTGACTAAGAGTAAACATAATTATATGTTAAACCTTTGCAGTTAGCATTAGCAATTACACTTAAAACTTATATAGCATAATGTACATAACCTGTGAGGAGAGAAAAACATGTGTTGGTTAAAAGAGACCTGTAAACAGTTAAGGGACCTTAGAAACAAAGTGCTGGCCTTCTAGAAACTAGTTACATGTGCATGTACAGAGGTGTTTGAGATAGTGCCAGAGGTGTGAGTACAGTCGTTAAACAGTCAATGCAGGAATGTAAATTGGCTCACCAACATAAAGGAGCAGTGATTAGCATTAAGTGTCCAAGACAATATGGTGAAACCAGGAGTGATTAGGGTGATTATCATCATTAAAGTACCCAACTATTGAGGAGCAGATTAGCATTAGTGTTGAAGACAATAGAGTGAAACTTGACCTAATTAGGGTGATCATGTCAACCATTACAGATGTAGCTAAACACAACAGTAGGATGAAGCCAGACATGATTAGGGTGATTATCTTTAAAGTGACCAGTGCTCAGTAAGGTGACTATCAATATGCATTAAAGTTTCCAACTGGGGGCTGACTCTGAGGTCAGCAGTGCAGATGAGGAATGAGAAAAAGTGAAAAAAAGAGTCCAGGTTTCACCGTGTGCTTCTTCCCTGCCGTGGCAGTGAAGTGTTGTACAATCTGATGGCCAGGGGGACAAAAGAGTTCTTGAGCCTGTCCGTGGAGCACGACTGTGACAGCAGTGCTCCACTGACCGGTGAAGGTGCTGTGCAGAGGGTGGTGTGTGTTGTCCATGATGGAGAGCATTTTGTCCAGAGACCTCCTCTCTACCACTGTCACCAGTGAGTCCAGCTCTGTGCCCACCACAGAGCCGGCCCTCTTCACCAGTCTGTCCAGGCGTGCTGCGTCCCTCTTCTTGCAGCTTCCTCCCCAGCACACCACTGCGTAGAAGAAGACGCTGGACACCACAGACTGGTAGAACATCTGCAGCAGCTTTTTGCAGATGTTGAAGGACCCCAGCCTTCTCAGGAAGTACAGACGGCTCTGTCCCTTCCTGCAGGTAGTGTCCATGTTAGGCGACCAGTCCAGCTTGTCATCCAGCTGCAGCCCCAGGTACCCGTAGGTCCTGACCACCTCCACGTCGACCCCCCCGATGGAAACAGGTTCTAGATGTGGTTTGTTCCTTCGGAAGTCCACCACCATCTCCTTGGTCTTGGAGGCGTTTAGCTGCAGATGGTTGTCACTGCACCACGTAACAAAGTCCTCGATCAGGCTCCTGTACTCCTCCTCCTGTCCATCCCTGACACAAGCAACTATCGCAGTGTCGTCCGAGTATTTCTGCATGTGGCAGAGCTCAGAGTTATACTGGAAGTCGGAGGTGTACAGGGTGAACAGGACAGGGGAGAGCACGGTCCCCTGTGGTGCTCCGGTGCTGCTGACAACAGTGTCCTTCAGTCTGACGTACTGTGGTCTCTCTGTGAGGTAGTCCGTGATCCACCTCACCAGGTGCGAGTCCACCCTCATCTCGGTCAGCTTGTCTCTCAGTAGGAGGGGATGGATGGTGTCGAAAGCACTTGAGAAATCAAAGAACATGATTCTCATCACGCTGCTCCCTTTGTCCAGATGAGAGTAAGCCCTGTGTAGAAGATAGAGGATGGCATCGTCCACGCCCACCTTTGCCTGGTATGCAAACTGCAGGGGATCCTGTGCGTGTTGGACCTGGGGTCTGAGGTGTTGGAGCAGCAGCCATTCGAAGGTCTTCATAACGTGGGATGTCAGAGCGATTGGTCTGAAGTCGCCTGGCTCACTGGGGTTTATCACAGTAAGTCTGTAGTATAGTGATCACAGCAAGTTTGACAGCAGAGAGATTCCAACAAATCTGACAGCAGAGAGCACCCAGGTAGTCTGGCAGCAGAGAGTTTTATAAGACGCCTCTTCTAGTCTGAGCAGCAATCAGGTTACCAGGTGCAGCCCTTCTAAATTGACCTGCACAGAGAGAAACATGTGAGTTGATACCTGTTGAATTTGCATGAGATATAACTCACTGGGTGATCAATGCCTTGATCATTCTCTTGCACAAGAACAGCCCCAACTCCAGTCCCACTGGCATCAATTTCAAGTTTGAAGCTTTTGGAAAAAATTGGAGCAGATAGAATAGAAGCGCAACACAATAGACCTTTAAAGCATTCAAAGGTGTGTTGACACTCACCAGACCAAACAAAAGGTTTCAGTGGGATGGTCAGTGCTGTTAGTGGGGCTGCCACAGTTGAAAAGTTCCTGCAGAACTGGCAATAGTACCCTGTCATCCTGAGGAAGCAGCGCAGCTCTCTCCTTGTGGTCGGTACTGGAAATAAAGCAGGAGCTTCGATCTTTGCTTCTGCAGGATGAATGTGACCATAACCGACCTGCTGACCTAGATAGAGCACAGAACCTTTTCCGAATTCACATTTTGCTAGGTTAAGGGTTAGCAATGCAGCAGAAAGACGCTTAAAAACTTCAACCAATGTAGCATGGTGGCTGGCAGGTATGCCTTGCAGTTAGCAATGTCACCCAGTACCTGATGGATCAACCACTGAAAGGTAGCAGGGGCATTACACATGCCAAAAGGCATGATGGTGTATTGGAGGAAACTGTCTGGCATTACAAAGGCAGAAATATCAGATGCTCATCGGGTTAATGGAACCTGCCAGTAGCCTTTTAACATATCCAACTTAGTGATGAACTTTGCAGGGCCAATCTCATCGATGCAATCATCAATCAGTGGCAAGGGATCGGCATCTGGTACTGTTACCGAATTTACCTTACGGAAATTGGTACAAAATCTTGGACGCCGTCAGACTTCGTATCTAGAAGGCAGGGGAAGCTCCATTGACCTCATGATCTCTGGATTTATGCGATAAGCTGACTGTTTTATGGATGCCGGGTTAGCTAGAATTATTTTATAATAAGGTTTGTCTGTAAAGGCCAAACATTTTTTGTTTACCTGACAAGTTTCGGCTGCCCAAACTACCCCCCCCCCCCCCCCCCCCCCCCATCCTATCCTTCGTCCCATCTCCCCCATCCCATTTTCAAGCCCAGCACAGTTTAGCAGATGGCTGTTCTATCATGAGCCTGGGTCTGCTGAAGATTTTAAGCCTGTTAAAGGGAAGTTTTTTCTTGCCACGGATTAAGCTGGGCTCTTGTAATATAGCAATAAGTAAGGTCCTTTACCTGCATTTTGGAAACATAATGATGAGCATGGGCTTGTTACCTGCTCTTTTGTTAATTTTAACAGACAAAGAGTAAGGTCTTTTACCTGCTTCTTTGTAAAGTGTCTCGAGATAACACCTGTTATGAATTGATGCTATACAAATTAAGATTGATTGATTGACTTTGCTTCTGCAGCCTTCATCAGAGGTGTCACGTGATGTTGGCATAACACAATAACTGTATTGCATGAGTGTGTAAAAAGAGCCTTTGTTTGCCCATAATAATAATGGTTACTACCCTTATGGGCACCATCAGGGACCCATAATAAGCCCACATGGGGCCCAGCTAGTTTGGGCCCCAGGTGGGAGAAACCTGGGTCGCCCATGTGGGTCTAAGCTTGGGCCTATTTAATGCCCACCTTGAGCCCATCTGGGCTTGCCCACATGGGGCCACCATGGAACCCCCGGACAAAATTAACCGAGACTCAGATGGGGCCCATTCACCAGCCCATATCTGACCCACATGGGCTCCACATGGGTGTGTTGACAGGGTCTGTTGCCCACCTACTGGCAATGTGGGGCCCAACAACGAAGCCCACTCTTAGCCCATGCCCACCCAAAGCCTGTGGCTTGGCCACGTGTCGCGGTTGCACTCCCGCAGCCGCACTCTCCCCGTTGCAACACACCCCAAAATGCAGGGGTACTTCGGGCCCTTTATCACCACTTTTTAATTTTGTATTTTTTTTTCTTTTTAACTCAAGTTTTACAAATAAAAATATTACAATCAAGACCATTTGTTTACCTTTATTAGATCATACCTAGCTGGCATAATCGGATAAACTGTCTTAAATTGAGGCTTGTCTTAGTGTCTTGGTGACAGACTTGAAAATAAATGTACTTAGATGAGTTTGAGAATAATTCTTGCTGCGTTATTTGTGCCAAAAGTCACGTGAGGAGGGGGCGTCTCCAGCGATGGCTCAACCGATCTGAACGGAGAATAGAACTCCTCGACTCCAGATCATAGACTGTATCAGTAAGCTCGAGAAAACGGAAGGCGAATATCTTTTTCATCCAAACAGCGTTAATAGTCTGTGTGCACCACAACTTGTTACTCTGACTCTAGTTGTGTAACTGATGTTGTTAAACCTGCAGATGCATTCCTGCAGATTCACAGGTGTTGTCTTCATTTTGTTGCCATGTCAGTGGACTTGGTGCACAGCAATTTCAGAAATTCTAGATTCTTTAGAAAGCTCTTGATAGTTGTAATAACTTTAATCAAACATTTAACTGAATGTGACTATTTGTCATTTAAAAACGAGTTGAGCGAACAGAGCTAGCGTTAGCTTCATATGTTTTCATGAAGGATGAACTTTATTCCTGTCAGCATACTGTCTATTATGGGCTTTATTAAACATTTTGTAGAGAGATTTTACAGATTTACAGGTGAGGTATTTGAGTTTTTAAAGGGTTAAAGTTTGTAATACAGGGGAAAAAGTCTAACGTTGTTTCAGCCGTTCAGTGAAAATATTCAGTGAAATCTTTGAACAGCGTCTGTCGGCGTGCTGCCCTTAAAACTGTACACTGTGGAAAAGAATTTCCCCTCGGGGACAATAAAATAAAAAGTCTAAAAAAGTCTAAAGAACAGCATTGAAAGAAGTTGCTGCATGATTGAATCTGGTTTAATCTGACTGGAAATCACTTGTAACAGTTTCTGTGTCTGTTGTAGATCATCGGTCCATCATTCAATGTGGTTGAAAGCTGCACAACACGCTGCAGTCTGTTTCACTGGGACCTGAATGAAATATTCATCTGGAAGTCCACGGCTAACATGCCTTTCTATTCAAAGGTTAGTATGTGTGTGCCTATATACAACATAGTGTATGTGTGTTTATTATTCATTGTTTGTCACTGCCATTTTTGTCGCTTGATTTGTTTACCTATATGCCAATAATCATCATTATCATAATCTTAATTATGATTACGAATTTAGCAAAATTACACACTGCTTGTTTGAATACTCCACAGAAAGGACATCTCTTTTGGGTAAGAAGCATTAAATACTACCACTTCTTGTCTCCACTTCTTCTTCAAGCCAGCCGTCACCTTACAGAGGCTCGACTTACTCCTCTGCCTTTAAAAGGACAGGCATGCTCAGCTTCAAAAATAAAAACAAGGGAAATCTTGACCTTAAACAATGACATCTAAAACATGTTTTATGTCATGGTTTGGTTTTGTCTCTGTGTTCTTCTAGTTTTAGTTTTCATTCTGTCCTTAGTGTTATTTGTTTCCTAGTGTGGATTGTTTCCCTTGTGTACTTTAATGTTTCATAGTCTTGTTTACTTTAGTCTTGAGTGTGTTTCCCTGTGTCCTCCTATGTTGCCTGTTAGTTTATTTCCTGTCTTGTGTTTTAAGTGTAGTCTTTAGTGTTTCCTGTTTTATTTTGTAGATCTGGTTTTGGTGGTGGTGTCAGTGTTAGGTTTTACTTTGTACTTGTCCTCAGTGTTCTTGTCTTGTGTTCTTTGTTCCTTGTGTTTCCCGCCTTTGTGATTACCCTGATGTTCCTCACATGTCTCGTTAGGCTTACCTGCGTCTGATTACCCCTTGTCTATTTAGTCTCTGGGTTTGCCTCAGTTTCTTGTCGGTTCATTGTCTTGTCTTTTGTCGTGAGTAGTTGTAGTCTGTCATTGATCGTTTGTTCCTTGCCTTTCGGATTTTGTGTGGAGTAAGTTTTTGTTTTGTGTTTTTGCCTTTTGATTTTGAGGCTGCTTTTTGTTAAATAAATCTTTATTTTCTGCAATTGGGTCCTCCTCTCCTGTTTCCTGCCTGCTACATCGTGACAGTTTTAAACATTTTCACCTTTCCCAGCACCTTTAATCAAGCCATGTACTGTTGCTCATGATATTCATTTCTGTTATTTAAGCATCATTTAGTTTTTATTGAACTTAAAACATCATAAGGTGAAGCTTTAAATCAAAAAGGACTACTACATCTCCAGTAATGGCAGTCTTTACTTAACCCTAACCCTACCCCACATGAGTAATGCGCTCCTCTAACTTTAATGAACTCCAATAGTTTCATTTTAAGACTCAGTGGTACAACAGAAGAAGAGTAGGGCTGTGATCTGCTCCTTGCTTTTCATTCACCTGTTAGTTTGACTTTTCAAATCACCTTGTAAACTTGTGATTTTCAACGTGCTTCATAATTAAGATTATAATGATGATTATTGGCATATCAAGCAACAAAAATGGCAGTGACAAACAATGAATAATAAACACACATACACTATGTTGTATATAGGCACACACATACTAACCTTTGAATAGAAAGGCATGTTTGCCGTGGACCTCCAGATGAATATTTCATGTGTGTGTGGTTTCATTCAGGTCCCAGTGAAACAGACTGCAGCGTGTTGTGCAGCTTTCAACCACACTGAATGATGGACCGATGATCTACAACAGACACAGAAACTGTTACAAGTCATTTCCAGTCAGATTAAACCAGATTCAATCATGCAGCAACTTCTTTCAATGCTGTTCAAACATTTCACTAACGCTAGCTCTGTTCGCTCAACTCGTTTTTAAATGACAAATAGTCACATTCCGTTAAATGTTTGATTAAAGTTATTAAAACTATCAAGAGCTGAACAAATGCAAGTTGTGGTGCACACAGACTATTAACGCTGTTTGGATGATAAAGATATTTGCCTACCATTTTCTCCACCTTACTGATACAGTCTATGATCTGGAATCGAGGAGTTCTATTCTCCGTTCTGATTGGTTGAGCCATCGCTGGAGACGCCCCTCCTCACGTGACTTTTGGCACAAATAACGCAGCAAGAATGTGCCAAAATTTGTGTACTTGTCTGATGAGATTTGCGACCCGCGGAAGTGAACTTGTGAAGTTGTAGCTACGAAGTTGAGGTTACACAGAAGATTGATGAACTTGTGGAGAAAATGTGAACTTGCAAATAAAATAAAAACACCTGAAGAATTTTTTATTGCATTTTTTAGTTGTAATGTCTATTTGTTTACCACAAATTTAGTTCATGTGTGTGTGATTTTCTTTCACAACAGAACATTTGGATATGCAAGTTGCAATTTTATATCTTCACATTCTCAAACTGCTTTCTACGACATCTCAAAACAAATTCACAAGTTTATCTGTTCTGGCACATATTTAGCTCCATTATATCGATCCTGTTCAATTGCTATCCATGAAGGGGTCGTGGCTACCTGGATAAGCATCTTTCCAATATATTAGTGCTCTAGAGTTTGCAGTCCAATAATAGTACCGAAAGTCATGGAGACCAAGGCCTCTTGCAGATTTGAGCTTAGTGATATGCTTTTTTGAAATATGATGTGCCTTGAAACCCCATACGAAAGGCAAGATCAAAGAATCCAATAGCTTGAATAATGCCTTAGGCAAAAATATAGGTAAGTTCTGAAATAGGTAAACCTGGTGAGTGCCATCATCTTAATTAGACAGCGGAAGCAGCCTCCAGGTCTCAATATTGGATTTAAGAATCTCAATCATGTTCAAATAATTCAGTTTATAATTTAGTTTAGGGTCTTTAGGGACAACAACTCCTAACTACTTGATTTTGTCTGTGACAATGCGAAAAGGCAGGTTTTTAAGGAAGTCTGAGTTCAGGTCTCCTGTCAGGGGCATAAATTCACTCTTATCCCAGTTTATTGTGTAGCCCGATAATGTTCCAAAAGTGTAAATAAGTTCAAGTAGGGGAGGGAGGGATTCTTCAGCGTGGGAGAGGAACAAAACAATGTCGTCTGCGTAAAGCAAAATATGATGGTTGACTTTGCCTAAGAATAATTGATCAATGGAAGGATGGTTTCTTAGGGTGTATTCACACCTAACTTGTTTGGTTCGCTTGAAACGAACCAAAACCCAGGTGCGGATCTTTTGAGTTGGTGTGAATACAAACCATCAAACTCAGGTGCGCACCAAACAGCCGGACCGAGACCCAGCCAAAGAGGTGGTCTCGGTTCGCTTCCAAATGAACCCTGGTATGGTTCGTTTGAGGTGTGAAAGCAACCAGACCTCAGTCCGACCCAGCTCTAAAAATCGTACGGCTTTTTGGACATAAAAGGCTCCCGTTGCCTTGCGCATTAAGGGAAATAATTGTTTGGTTAGCAGCACAGTGTTCTTGTTTGTTTCTATTGCCTACTTCTTTGATATAAGACGCGGAGGTAGTCTTTAGTCTATCTTTCAGACACTTTCCCTAGTGTTTCATCGCTCTGTTCTTTTATTATCCAATACATTTAAATCATAGACTATGAACAGAACATCAGCTGCAGCAGAGTTTTCCTGGCGCTTTTCCCCCGCGGCAGTCTGATCCTCCTCCTTTCCCCTGCGCCACATACGTCATTTATAACCTCGGCCACATTCATCATAACACCGGTTGATTGCCCACACATAGATCTACATTTTTTATCCAGATGTCGCTCTCATATTGTTCAGAGTTTATGTAGTATATGGCCATATTATCGATATGTAAGATGACATTCTCAGGTACGCTGATACATAACGTTTCATCTGGTAGGGGACCCTGGGTGGTGGTGTCCTGCTGTTAAGTAAGAGTGGCTATCTTAAATGGAGTCTTCATCAGCTATCTGTCACCTACAATCTCAATTTGAGTGGTGGTAACCTGGGATCGAGAGGTGGCGGTTGTGGGACAACGGGTGTCTGCCATCATGGGCTTAAGTCCACATATTCCATTAGTACTGTCATGGACAAATGGCTTGCTGGGACAAAGGTAATGGATTTCTTTGGTGAGGGTGCACATGGGCAGATTAGGTGCCAGGTTCACCACATTCTTGAGCCGATAAATGTTATCTAAAGCTATGATGGGAAGGTTAATGAGGAAGACTTCTTCTCCATTTTCCGGGTTTAGATAAAGGGGAAGAGCACTACCAGTGTGTAGGCTAGATGGGCCTGATGGCGTGTGACAGCTTCTTTAGTGGCACTAGCTAGGAGGTTTTGTACCAGAGAGAGAGGGACAAGATATGGGGGAATCTGACCTATAGCCAGACTATCCACTGATGACCCAATCTCTCTCAACATGTCTGTCATTAGCATATTTATGAGTTGTGTGTGAGCGTAATCCACCTGCATTACCGATAGAAGTGCGTCCACGGCCTTGATTGTTCGATTTAAAGTGAGACTGTGTGCGTTTACTATCAAGACTGTTCCCTTAACGATTTCTCCAATGGTTTGGAGCTCCTGTTGCTGTAGGTGTAATTGTTATTCAATTTCAGGGATTTCCGCATCTAACTCATTAATACTGTATGACGTTTGTCGGTTGCCAGGGTGACTGCATTGAAAGAGTCTGTTTGTCTGATGCTAAACAGAGAGCCTACGGCTGTGGCAGCCAGTAGGGCTCCAATAAACCTTTTTGACCTCTTAGTTTGTCCCAGCTGTTCATTTTGAGATACCGTGAATCTCTGCAATTGTTTAAACCTGTGAGTCACATCTGCCTCAGCATGCCTGATCACCTTCCTCATCCAGCTCATTCCAGCCCAACTGGTGAGACTTCCAGTCACTGGAAGGGTTTTTGGAGGGCATCTAGAGCTCATACACCACAGGGGAGAGGTCCTCTGTGATGACGTAAGGACCGGCCCAATGAGGAAGGAAGTTACGACCAGGTTTTCCAGAGTTCTGTTTGTCGTTCCCTGTCAGTTGAGCAAAAATGTAACACCACACCTTATCTCCCACTTGGAGTTTATCATAAGATGTCTTTTTGTCATAGTCGGCTTTGCGTCCTTCTGCACTCTTGTCCAGACTTTTCTGGGCAAAAACGAAGGTGGCACTTAAGTGTTCGTGTAAGTCAGTCATGTACTGATGTGTGGTGTAGGCCATGGCGATGTTGGCCTCACCTGGTTGATAGAGCAGATGAAGGGGCAGGGTCATCTGCCTCCCTTTCATCAGCTTGAAGGGTGAGAGTCTGGTTGACTCATGGGGTGTCGCCCTGATGGCCATGAAGACAAGGGGAAGTTTAATATCCCAATCCTTGTGATTTGAGGACACGTACTTTCTTAGGATGTTCACCACTGTTTGGTTAGTCCATTCCACCTTTCCTGATGACTGTGGACGGTAACTGATGTGAAAGTTAGCTTTCACACCCAGCTGCCATAGCTGCTGCATAACCTCGGCAGTGAAGTGTGTGCCTCTGCCTGAGTTAACTCTGCTTGTCAGGCCGAACCTTGAGAAGATTCATCAAGAGGTAGGCGGTGGTTTGAACTGTAATTTGGTGCAGGTAAGCATTCTACCCATTTGGTATTCACCACATACCACTGTGAGGAAGGATTTGTTGCCTCTGGTGGATTTTGACCAGGGGAAGGAGACACCTCATCGCTGTAGTGGTGCTCGGTGGAGAGTGTTTGCTAGTTGGAACTGACAGCAGACCAAGCAACCATTGATGTAGTCCGACACATCCTTCTGCATGTATGGTCAGTAGGCAACTTCCTGTAATGACTTCAGGGTGGCTTTGATGCCTCTGTGGCCTGCGCAAGGGGAGTCATGGGCATGAGTTAGCATCACCCCTCTTAGGCTCTGAGGCACCACAAATGCAGATGCGGAGAGTGTGTCAGAGACATGTACAAGTAGACCACTGATGACTTTGAAAGAGGCACGGGCCCGAAAAAGGAACGCTAAATTGTTGTTGGAGTCAAAATCGTCCACGGAGGGGAAGCATCCGAAAGGAATAAGACTATAGCACGAACAGATGAATCGTCATATTGCAGCGTCAAGAGGTCTGAAATGGCAAAGGCAGGTGAAACCGAGGCTGAAACTGGAGACGGTTGTTGAAAATTTGATGTTGTTGCCGTGCGTGAATGTGTAACAACACAAATCGTGGATTTGGGCGTGAACCGAATTTTCGTAAAACTGCCAGAGTGTGCCGATGATGCCGCCTTGTTTGGCCAGTTTGTCTGCCCGGTCGTTTAGATCCTTGTCTGTACCAGGAGTGACCCCTGACCTTTTTCCAGTAGATTTGCATATCGCACATGTTTGCATGCCATGAAAAGTTCCTTGTGTTTGACCGGTTTGCAGTTTGAAGTCATGAAGCCATGTTTTATCCACAATGGTAAGTGGGAGGTGAAACTCAAACGAGCATAGTTAGTCAGTGCAGATGTTTGACGTTTTTCTCATGTGCTAATTGCAAGGTTATCAGGATTGCTGCAATTTCGGCATATTGGGACAATTGTGACCCAAGTTGATAACATTGTGGTTTGCATGGAGTGTCGTGGACCCACAGAACCCCTACCCCTGATTTAACTTGAGTTTCATGGTGGAATGAGCATCCATCCACATGCTGTGACCATGTCCACACAGACAGACATTTAGACAGGGGTCAAAGTAATGGTGGTTTGATGGTTCAGGGGGTACAGTGTCAGGTGGCAAGAATGATTCTGATAGGGACTCTTCAGAACATTGTTGGCATTGTTGATGACCAAGATGGCGGCGCGAGCGCATCGCGAGGCCCAGCGTCTCTCTCAGATTTGCAATTTTGCAGTAATTATCCTGTTAATTTCGGGCTTGTTCGTACGGAACAGCCTCGCCTTAACATCCTACACCAGACAGGAACTTTTGGATATTGGAATACATCTCCCTGACGATCCAATCAACAATCTTCGACTCATCCCCGAGATCGCCAAAACACCCGAGGCTACGCACTCCACCCGGCCGGGCGGAAGTGCTCGCAGGCGGCGTCGAGACCATAAACAAAGGCGGGGGAAGCGCAGAGGTATAAGAGCTAAGCTAAAGCTAACACTGCACCGTCTCCCGTTACCCAGCATTTTCCTCGCTAATGTGCGGTCTTTGATGAACAAGATGGACGAGTTACGACTTCGCATCATGCACAGCAAGAGACTTATGGACTGTAATGTCATGATCTTCACAGAAACATGGCTAAACAATGGAGTACCGGACGATGCTATCAAGCTAGCCGGTCGCCACACACTCCGGGCAGACAGAACAGCAGAGGACTCCGGTAAGACCAGAGGAGGAGGACTGTGCATTTATATCAACAAAACTTGGTGTACAGACTCTGTCATTATTGGGAGACACTGCTCAGTCAACATTGAGTTTCTCATGATTAAATGTGGACCTTTCTATCAGCCAAGGGAGCTCAGCTCCACTATTGTAACTGCAGCTTACATCCCCCCCGATGCAGATGCAAAAGCTGCTATGAAGGAACTTTACACAGCCATCAGTAAACAACAGACTGCTCACCCGGAGGCTGCATTTATAGTTGCAGGTGATTTTAATCACTCGAACTTAAAGACAGTGCTCCCTAAATTTCACCAGCATGTTTCCTGCAATACAAGAGGAAACAAAACTCTGGATCATGTTTACACTAACATTGCAGGAGCCTACACCACGACCCCCCTCCCCCACCTGGGACAGTCAGACCACCTTTCTTTGTTCCTCATCCCCAAGTACTCCCCACTCATCCAACGTGTGAAGATATCACTGACAACAATTAAAGTGTGGCCAGCGGGGACAGACTCTGTACTTCAGGACAAGTTCCATCACACAGACTGGAGTATGTTTGCCTCTCAGGCTATCTTGGGCTCTCACACAGACACCTACACTTCTTCTGTGCTGGATTATATCAACACCACCATCGACAGTGTGACAACATGGAAGCAGATCACCACGTACCCAAACCAGAAGCCATGGATGAACAAGGAGGTGCGTCTCCTGCTGAAGGCCCGCAACACCGCCTTTAGATCAGGTGATGCAATGGCCTACAGCGTGTCCAGGGCAAACCTGAGGAGGGGCATCATCAAGGCCAAGCACTGCTACAAGCTGAAGGTAGAGGAACACTTCTCCAACTCCGACCCCAGACGCATGTGGCAGGGCATCCAGGCCTCTCATTCACCACCACAGACGTCCACGCTGCACTGAGCCGGATCAACGTCCGAAAGGCTGCTGGTCCAGACGGCACCCCTGGGCACGTGCTTAGAGCATGTGCGGAGCAGCTCACTGGGGTTTTTACGGACATCTTCAACCTGTCCCTCACCCAAGCAGCTGTGCCAGCATGCTTCAAAGCCACCTCCATTGTCCCTGTGCCGAAACACTCCAGCCCGACAGGCCTGAATGACTACCGCGCTACAGCACTCACACCCATAATTATGAAGTGCTTTGAGCGACTGGTCCTAGCACACATGAAAATCTGCCTCCCACCCACACTGGACCCATACCAGTTTGCCTACCGCAGCAATAGGAGTACAGAGGATGCAGTCTCCACTGCGCTGCACTCTATGCTCACACATCTGGACAATAACAACACATACGCACGAATGCTGTTTGTTGATTTCAGCTCAGCATTCAACACTGTCATCCCCTCCAAGTTGAACACTAAACTTGGAGACCTGGGCTTCAACACCTCCCTCCGTCACTGGATAATGGACTTTCTGACCAACAGACCCCAGTATGTTAGGTCAGGACACACCTGCTCCTCCACCATCACACTCAACACAGGCGTACCACAGGGCTGTGTGCTGAGCCCATTCCTCTACTCCCTCTTCACCCACGACTGCAGACCTGTACATGGATCCAACACCATCATCAAGTTTGCGGACGATACAGCGGTGATTGGCCTCATCAGCAACAACGATGACACAGCCTACAGGGAGGAGATACAGCATCTGGCCACCTGGTGCGCTGACAACAACCTGCTTCTCAACACCAGCAAGACGAAGGAGCTCATCGTGGACTTCAGGAGAGAAAAGGGAAGCACGCACAACCCCATTCACATCAACGGGATGGCTGTTGAACGTGTCTCCAGCTTCAACCTCATTTCGTTGCACTATACTTGTATATGTGTAATGACAATAAAGTTGAATCTCATCTCATCTCATCTCATGCTGCAAGTTCCATGCCAAGGGGCGTTTTGCGATTTTGAGAATAACGCCCCTCCATGTCAAAACTTTGCAGGGTCGTCAACCAAGATGCGACTCGAGAGTTTGTCACTACTCCGTCTCTAAATCGTTGGCTGTTAAGGAAGGTGACTGGTTGGTGATTGGTTTCAAAGATCACCTTTTGGCCTTAAAGATAGTTGGAGAAGTGTTTTATGGCCCAGACTGTGGCCAACAGAGCTTTTTCACAGTCTGTGTATTTAATCTCAGGTGGGGCTAGGGTTTTGCTGGCGTATGCAACTACCCATTCGTCTGAGTCATGGACTTGATAAAGTCCTGCACTTAGACAATGGCTAGAGAATCCAATTTCAAGATGGAATTCTTTCTGGTAGTCTGAGTAGCCCAGACAAGGAACTGTGCATAGTCGCTGTTTCAGAGATTGCATGGCCTCTTTTTGAGGTTCGTCAAATGTGAAAGGGGATTCTTTCTTTAACAGATCACTGAGTGGTTTTGCGATGTCTGCGTAGTCGGGTATGAACTGGCGGGAGTAGTTGCACACATTTTAGAAACTGCATAGCTCAGAGATGTTAGTTGGAGTTTTGATGTTCATAATTCCCTGCACCCTACTTGTCTGTGATTCTACGGCATTTGAGTCGACTAGAAGTCCCACATAGTTTACCTTTGTCTTACACCATTGACATATGAACAGAGATATTTTGGCTCCGGCACTGGTAAATTGGTAGAGCACGTGATCAGTCGCCTACATCTTGTGAAAGTGTATTGTCGGCTTGCAAAGGTGAAGGCCAGCTGGTCTGCCACATGGACAGGAATGGTCCAGAACCCAGACATAATGTCCATGGACGAGAAGTATTTGGCGTCTTTAATCTTTGGAAGTTCCCGATTCAGTTGTGCCATCGGCCACCTGGACAGGGGAAGTGGTTGGTTTAACTTCCAATAGTCAGTCGCCACATGCCGTTTGTTTTAAGCACCGGGCACTGAGTATGTGCTATTGCACGGTCGAATGATGCCCATGCAAGGTTATCAATAATGTCCTGCACTGGTTCATACGATGCTAAGGGTATGTTGTATTGGCGTACGAACGTAGGAGGAACAGCAGGTGGCATTGGGATGCGTACTGAATTGTTGAGCCCACAATCAAATGAGTCTTTTGCAAACGACTTTTCATATTTGGGCAGAATGCCGCAAAGTTGTTCGCGTTCTTTGTCTGACTGTAGAGCGTCCACTTCCACCACCACCTGATCCACTTGGGTTTTAAAATCACGTTGGTTGGTACAGGTGTGTCCGAAGTTGACCATGATGGCTCTGCCTCAAGATACGTGTCTGGGTCGGGTCAACTGAGTCAACTGACATGACATGGACTGTTTGGAGAACCATTTGTGTACTGTCAGCAAGATCAACCTGGCAGACCGTGTCTTGGGTTAGTTTTACAGCAGGGAAGACGTTTTCGTCGTTGTTGCCGGAAAGTAACGGTGGAGGTATATCTCCTATCACCGGAATTCTCAGCTCAAAGTCATAAAATTTTGTACTGATCAGCCAGCCCAGTGGGGTGGACTTGGGGATCAGTATATTCTGTACAGTAATCATTTTTTACCAGCAGGTGTGTGGATTTGGAGCATAGATCCATCAAGGGAGTGGCTTGAATGGTAGGCCCAAGTGAAAGAAGAGCAATGACTGTTGAATGAACACCTGTGAGTGGGGTCAATGTTGCCCCAGTCCGATGTTCAATCTTATGGAGGTTTGTCGTATATGCCGGTATGACCACGTGAAATGCGTTGGCCACCTGACATACTTCTGCAATGGACTGACCCAATTTTAGGTTATCAAGAGCTGGGGCCGTGTTGTCTCCAACAGTTTTATAGGACCACAGCGTGTTGTTAATGGTCTTGACTTGTACATCTAGCCTAACAAGGAGGTCACTGCCTATGAAAGCTGGGTGAGGGAGGTTGGGAACGACCAGGAAGTTATGACTTAGCTCTCAGTGATTCCAACACACCTTCAAGGCAGAGGTTATGGTCGCTCGTGAATGGGGTTGGAGAGGAAGACTTTAGACACCTGAATAGAATAGGATATCAGGGTTAGTGTCAAAGAGTTGAACAACTCTTGACTAATGCAGTTTGATCAGCCCAGAGAGTCAAGGCCACATCTTCGACATGTGTGTTTTTGAGGTGGATGCCTGGGGTCACTATCGGACAAGTATTCGTCTGTCCCAGTGAGGTTGGAAAAAGTACAGAGGAAGTTATCTCGTTGAGCGAGGTTGTCAGATGGGGACCGTCCGCTTTTCGAATAGGTGTCTGTGTTCGTGCCAAGGTCGTTGCCAGCTTCAGCGGCTGCAGACCGTGTTGGCTATTAAGTGTGCCTACCTCACTCTCAAGAGTGAAACAGTGAGCCGTGGTGGTAGGAGGATGGATGGATGGATGGATGGATGGATGGATACTTTATTGATCCCGAGGGAAATTCAAGGCATCCAGTAGCAGTATACAGACAGGCAGGACACAAGACATTAGTTACAATACAATACACAGGAGTGCTTAGGGTGATTGCCATTAAAGTACCCAACTATTGAGGAGCAGATTAGCATTAAGTGTCAAAGACAATAGAGTGAAACTTGACCTAGTTAGAGTGATCATGTCAACCATTACAGATGTAGCATACCACAACAGTAGGATGAAAGCAGACATGATTAGGGTGATTATCATTAAAGTGACCAGTGCTCAGTAAGGTGACTATCAATATGCATTAAAGTGTCCACTGGGGGCTGACTCTGAGCTCAGCAGTGCAGATGAGGAGTGAGAAAAAAAGTGAAAAATGAGTCCAGGGTTCACTGTGTGCTTCTTCCCTGCCGTGACAGTGAAGTGTTGTACAGTCTTATGGCCAGGGGGACAAAAGAGTTCTTGAGTCTGTCCGTGGAGCACAACTGTGACAGCAGTCTGTCACTGAACATGCTCCTCTGCCCGGTGAAGTTGCTGTGCAGAGGGTGGTGTGTGTTGTCCATGATGGAGAGCATTTTGTCCAGGAAGAGATACAGGCAAAAAACTGCGAACCTGGGCCCAGATTTTCGAGCGTTTGAAGTCAATGAGCGGCTCAAAGCGGTTGAGCAGGTCCTTGCTGACAAGTAGAGGGATGGAACTGAGTGGAGACACATAGACCGGATGAATCACTAATGGTTTAATGGTTGTATTACCATTTGAGTAAGGTTGGATGTTCATTACACAGGACTGAAGTTTCAATTCCCTTCTGGACTGATGGGCTATCTTACTTACCTTGTTGAAGAGTGCAAATGACATCAAGGTGACATCTGTCGCTGTATCAAGGAGGGCTTCATATTCAACCTTGTTTTCAAGGACATTTGACAGGTAGAACTTGCATGCTTCTCTTTTCGATCAGATGACACAAGAACTGTTGGAATGGTGGTTCACCTTGTCGCGGCCATAAATGTCAAAATCACATCACTACACATCTTGACAGAAAAACACACCTCCATTCCTGGCTTTCCCTGTCATCCACCCACATTCATGTCAGTATCTAATGGGAAATAATCCACCGATCCCCACGGAAATTGGGATCCGTCCTCCAGGAAGGCATTAGTATAGGTGCCAGTCCTCTTTGACGGAGTAGGGAGTGAGTGGAGAGAAAAAAACAGTTGAGGAGGAGAAGGTGACTGTGTAATATAAAAGCGTTTTTTTTAAGTCCGCGTTGAGCCGTCTTGGTTGGCTGGAGTTACATCGGCAATATAAATTGTTTCTTATGAATATTGTATTGCTGAGTTGTTTGTGTTGGTGACTGTTTTTGTTGTTCATTAATTATTCCTGGCTCTGGCTTTATTATTTTTGTGCAGGTTGACTATATTTTGTTTAAATGTATTTTTTTCTTTGTCAGACTTGACTCCCAACTTTAAAACCAGTCAATCCTACTACAACCTTGGATGACTTCAAGAGCACTGTCGGTGGAGTTGTTTGTGGGATTAGCACTGACTACCAAGACTGCACTGGCTGGTTTGTCCTCTGGTTTTAGGGTTTCAAGATCAATGGAAGTTTCTACCATACCCGGGCTGTCAATACCATTTCGATAGAGGTCGTCCTCCTCTACGCTTCAGGGTCTCCCAACATGTCTGCAAGGAGGTTAGCTTTCTTATTCTTTTCTGCTTGTTGTTTTAGGAATTTTTTTTAGCGCTTCTACCTCTTTTTCTGAAAAAAATTGTGGTTAAAGGGTCTTTCATGCCATTCTCACAAGTCTACAGAGGGTTTAAATGATCATTTCCACTCATTTGGTTATTGAGAAACTTGTTTCGGACCCTTTGGTTACGCGATTGATCCCTCGGTCAAGAGTGGTAGCTCTGATGCCACTCTTGGGCTCTACTGTCACGAGTGTCCTGGTTGTCCCGATTGTTCCACTGTGTGGGTGGAAACTTGGGTCGATGGGTGTCAGGGAAGTAACGATTTGATTCTGATTGGTGGTAATTGCTACGAAACCCAGGGTTTGGTTTAACCCTCCTGCCTTCACTGGTCAGAAAGGTTTGTGATCTTTGAGTGACCTTTCCTTTGACCTTGAAGGACTTTAGCGAACACCTTCTGTTGCTCTTTCAAGTTCGAGGGCATGTCTTTTGTATCAGGCTTTTTGGCAGAGACTTGTCAGTGTTTAGCAAAGCCTCTTAAGGCAAGCTCACACAGTTGTTGACTGGTGAGGGTGCGCCGACAAGCAGCGACACCTCCATACTACAACTCGCCATCATCTGATGGCGAGTTGTGGGATGGAGGTTTTGAAAAAAAGTACTTTAAAGTTCACGTCTTCCTCCATCTCGGGTTGGTTTTTAGGACCGAAGTAAGCTTGAAGTAAGCGCCTGTAGTACAGCTGAGGAGACTCACCTCTGTCCTTTCTGACTGCAAGAGCAACAGCCAACCCTGTTGGATGGATGTTGTCGGAGTATTCGTCTATCAACGTCTGTCAAAGCAACTTGTAGTCACTCCTGGTCAGGCTGACATTTGATAAAACTGCCGATAACACAGTTGGACATCATCCTGATCAAATACAGTCTGTCGTCAGTTGTAGCACCTGGAAATTTTTGTAGGTGGTACTCAAGGTCTTTGAGATACATTCTAGTCTCAAAACTAGCCTTATTACCTAATTACCCCTTGGGTCATCCAGTTAGGTCCATCAAAACAGTCTCTAAAGGATCCATCGGGTCACTGATGCTAGCTTGAGGTGCGCTGTCGGCGGCCTCCATGTTTAGTTTTTGTCAACTGTCAACCAGATTAAGAAAGGAAAGAAGGGAAAAAACTGAAAAATAATAATAAAAAATAAGTAAAAGAAAAGAATAAAATAAAAGTTTAAAATAAACATTTTGAATGAAAGTCGTTGAAGAGGGGAAAAAAACCTAAATCCAATTAGATTAAAGTTTCAAATTGAAATTTTAAATCGAATTATAACTAAACTAAACTAGGATTTACCGTAAGTCTAGTATTAAGGATCGAATTAAATTAATTGAACAAGATTAAGAATGGTTGACAATCGTGGCGCCGATAGCGCAGCGGCAGCGCGCGTACCATGTTGCGAGGCTTTGCTCCTCGCGCGGGCGGCCCGGGTTCGCGTCCGGCCTGTGGCCACCTTCCCGCATGTCTCTCCCCACTCTCTCCCTGTTTCCGACTCTATCCACTGTCCTATCAATAAAGGCAAAAAGGCCAAAAATAAACCTTTAAAAAAAAAAAAAAAGAATGGTTGACAATCCAGAGGCATACTAATAGTTCTGGTTTTGTCAATTGTCAGTTTGAGCTAATAGTTCTAAACAACAGGCAGTTACAGTATTAGTTACTGATTAGCAGGCACCTTTGATGAGAAAAATAAAAACTAAATGAAAGGATTTATTGAGGAAATCTCTAGAGTGGTGATCAAACCTGGATTAAAATTGAATTCTAGTTTGAATTTATTTGGAAATTCAATACTAAGAGATCATAAAATCTTAATCTTAGGATTTAGGTGACTCAAACAACTGTTGTGTTAAAGTCTAAGTTCATTGGGGTGTTGATTGTCACCAAGTAACAGAAAATTGTCAGGATAAAACTATGGACAATATCACCCAGCAAATTGGAGTATTACTTAAATTCAAAGTTGGTACTAGGACATTTTAAATCTAACATAAGACTGAACACCTAACCCTAATTATTAACGTTAGACTAAAGTTTGGAGAAATTGAGGATTAATGTTAATTAGCATTTAGTCAAAATAATGATCTTAATGATCTTAAAATAACGATCTTTTGTCAGAGACAAAACAGACAAGAGAGGGTACTAGGCTAAATTAAATTAGTCTTCTCTTCAGATTAATATATATATGTATATTAATATATATATATATATATATATTAATATACATATATATTAATATATATATATATTTCTGACAAAACAGATAAGAGAGGGTACTAGGTTAAATTAAATTAGTCTTCTCTTCAGATTTATGTTATGTTATGTTATCGATTTATATTATTTTGACTAAATGCTAATTAACATTAATCCTTTCATTATTTATATATATATGTAATTAAAGTTGCTGGCATTCACAGGGAGAAATGAATCATTACATTTTCAAACTGATTTAATCAAGCACCCATCCAATGGGAATAAAGGAACTCACAAGCCTATGTGGTCAGGACAGTCAGTCATCAAAGTCATTCAGTAGTCAACTTTGGGTAATCATAGTTATTCAAAGCAGCCACAAGATGGAGCTCTTGCTCAAACTGGACCAGGGAGGTGGTCAACAACAGTTACTATGGCCACCGCTAGGGGAAGTAGTGACTTAAAGTACTCTTTAAGGGTCTAATATCACGAAGGAGAAGAGTCCTGATGACTCTGGCTCAGTTAGCTCTGTGGCTAACACCTTAGTTCTCAACATGCATATAATTAACGCAGACGATCAGCTGTCGAAGCAGCGATGGATCCTGCTTCTCTGAGAGGAACGTCCAAATGTCCCCCGCAACGAATTGCGTTTTAAAAGTTCACAATTAACTACTTTGTGAACTAATGATGGGGTTTCCGTGCAGTGACGAGATTAAACTAGAGACTCATAGTTTGTGTTTCCCGGCTAAACCTTACTTTTATTCAGAATCTCGCAAACAAAAGCGACTTAGAAAAGGCCTATATAAAAATTACTTGTTGCACAGTGGCAACTGCTTAAGCATAACACTGTGCACAGCGGCAACAATCGGTAGAACAGGAACTTAAATGTTGGCTGACGTTAAAGATTCAGCTCATGTAGGGAATCCCCACAGCTGACTAACGCGTCATAAGCCTGACAACATCACTCTTTAAGCTGACAGTTGGCGGCGGCGACACACAAAGGGATTTCCCAAAACTCTAACACACAACTAACAAAAAAAACGACAATGATTCAAGTTTTAAACAAACATGGATAAAATACGTTATGTTTCGTTACAAATACGTCTAAACAACAGTAACTGATATATTTAACGAAGGTGAACAAAAGAAATTATACATTGCTTTTCAACTAGTTGAAGTATGGTATCATGGTCTAACGTTCGTCCGATAAAACGTATTAATTTAGTTAAGGTCAAAAGTGTAGACTATGGATGATGGGGAAAGGGAGTTAGAAGCTTAACAGACACGACCATCTTTGCTCCTAACATCGCTGTTGGAATGCTCTTACTTTGGAGTAGAATCAAAATGAGTCCGCCTTGTGGTACCACTCGGTCAATTGTTGCACACCAGACAGCTGGCCAGCGCTGTGTCTGATCGGACATAAATGCCCTTGCAGGAGGTATTGAATAAGCAGTTGTCAATCAATACATCAATCTTTACTTGTATAGCATCAATTCATAACAGGCGTTATCTCGAGACACTTTACAAAAAAACAGGTAAAGGGCTTTACTCTTTGTCTGTTAAAATGAACAAAAGAGCAGGTAACAAGACCATGCTCATCGTTATGTTTACAAAAAGCAGGTAAAGGACCTTACTTATTGCTATATTACAAGAGCCCAGCTTAACCTCAACAGCGTGGCAAGAAAAAACTTCTCTGTAACAGGCAGAAATCTTAAGCAGACCCGGGCTCATGACGGAACAGCCATCTGCTAAACTACGCTGGGCTTGAAATGGAATGGGGGAGATGGGATAAGATGCAGAAAGAAGGATAGGATGGGGAGGGGGCAGGCCATCCTCATCAACAGTCCCGAGGAACCTAAGAGAGTTCAGGAGCTCCCAGAAAAAGGAGAGGTTAGTAACTTGAATATAAAGATAGTGACAAGCAGAAATAAGATACGAAAGCAGAGAAGAGAGAGAGAAAGAGGGAAAGAGAGATCAATCAATCAATCAATCAATCTTTATTTATATAGCGTCAATTCATAACAGGCGTTATCTCAAGACACTTTACAAAAGCAGGTAAAGGACCTTACTGTTTGTCTGTTAACATTAACAAAAGGGCAGGTAACAAGACCATGCTCATTGTTATGTTTACAAAAAGCAGGTAAAGGACCTTACTTATGGCTATGTTACAAGAGCCCAGCTTAATCCGTCATGGCGTGGCAAGAAAAAACTTCCTTTTAACAGGCAGAAATCTTCAGCAGACCCGGGCTCATGACGGAACAGCCATCTGCTAAACTGTGCTGGGCTTGAAAATGGGATGGGGGAGATGGGACAAGATGCAGAAAGAAGAATAGGATGGGATAGGTTGGGGGGGGGGGGGTCTGGGCAGGCCATCCTCAGGGGGAGGGGGGGGGGGGGTTGTTTGGGCAGGCCATCCTCACCAACAGTCCCAAGGAACCTAAGAGAGCTCAAGGAACCTAAGAGAGCTCAAAAGGAGAGGTTAGAATACAAAAGATAGTGACAAGCTACTGCTTGTCACTATAGACATATCTTATTACTATAAGGTGAGAAAGCTGGGAGAGAAAGAGGGAGAGAGAGATAAGAGATCCTGGTGCCAGTTCCCCCGGTAGTCTAAGCCTATAGCAGCATAACTATGAGCTGGTCCTAAGCCAGCCCTAACTATAAGATTTATCAAAAATAAAAGTTTTAAGTCTATTCTTAAAAGTACCTAGTGTGTCTGCCTCCCGGACCCCGACTGGTAGACGATTCCAAAGGAGCGGTGCCTGATAACTAAAGGCTCTACCTCCCATAGTACTTTTAGAGACTATAGGCACCACAAGCAGGCCTGCATTCTGGGAACGTAATGTTCTTGATGGATAGTACGGTACAATTAACTCTTTAAGATACGATGGTGCCTGACCGTTTAGAGCTTTGTAGGTGAGCAGAAGGATTTTAAATTCTATTCTAGATTTTATAGGGAGCCAATGGAGAGAAGCCAATACAGGAGTAATGTGGTCCCTTTTCCTCGTTCTAGTAAGAACACGAGCTGCAGCGTTTTGGACGAGTTGGAGGGTCTTTAGAGATTTACCATAGCACCCTGCTAAAATAGAATTACAGTAATCCAACCTGGAGGTAACAAATGCATGAACTAATTTTTCAGCATCATGTTGTGACAGGATCTGCCTGATCTTAGAGATATTACGAAGGTGAAAATAAGCTGTCCTTGAAATTTGTTTAATGTAGGAATCAAAGGACATATCCTGATCAAACAGAACTCCTAGGTTCCTAACAGTGGTACTGGAGGCTACACTAATACTACTAAGGGCCGTCATATCGGCAGAGAAAGTCTCTCTAAGGTTCTTAGGACCAATCACTATAACTTCAGTCTTGTCTGAGTTGAGCAGTAAGAAGTTTCTGGTCATCCAGGTCCTGATGTCCTTGACGCAGGCTTCTAGTTTACGAAGCTGGTTGGCGTCTTCTGGCTTCATTGCTATGTAGAGCTGAGTATCGTCTGCATAGCAATGAAAGTTCATGGAGTGTTTTCTCATAATACTACCTAGAGGAAGCATATATAATGTAAATAAAATCGGACCAAGCACTGATCCTTGAGGCACTCCATGGCTAACTTTGGTGTACAAAGAGGACTCATCATGAACATGCACAAACTGAGATCTATCTGACAAATAGGATCTAAACCAACTTAGAGCAGTCCCTGTAACTCCAAGCAATTGTTCTAGTCTCTGTAACAGAATCTGATGGTCAATTGTATCAAAAGCAGCACTAAGATCTAACAGGACAAGCACAGATAGAAGTCCCCTGTCTGAGGCTAACAGAAGATCATTTGTTACTCTAACAAGTGCAGTCTCAGTGCTATGGTAAGCTCTAAATCCCGACTGGAACTCCTCAAACAAGCTGTTGTTGTGGAGAAAATCACACAACTGATTAGCTACCACTTTCTCTAAGATCTTGGAGATAAAAGGAAGGTTAGATATAGGTCTATAGTTAGCTAGAGTTCCTGAATCAAGAGTAGGCTTTTTAAGGAGCGGTTTAATTACAGCTACTTTAAATGACTGGGGTACATAACCTGCTGCTAAAGATATATTGATCATATCTAGTATGGAGCTGCTAACTAGAGGAAAGACTTCCTTAAACAACTTGGTTGGGATTGGATCTAAAAGACAAGTTGACGGTTTAGACGCAGAAATAATCGAATTTAGTTCTGCGAGGTTAATTGGAAAAAAACAATCGAGGTTAGTATCAGAATTTGGAGCCGTTTCTGCCGAATCGAAAATATAGGAGGAATCTGCACTAAGTAAAGGTAGTAAGTTGCTAATTTTGTCTCTAATGTTTAGAATTTTATCATTAAAAAAGCTCATGAAATCATTACTGCTAAGGGCTAAAGGAATAGATGGCTCAAATGAACTATGACTCTCTGTCAGCCTGGCTACAGTGCTGAAGAGGTATCTAGGGTTGTTTTTATTTTCTTCGATAAGAGACGAGTAATAGGCCGTGCGGGCCTGCCGTAGAGCTTTCATATATCGATTATGACTATCTTGCCAAATTAAACGAGATTCTATCGTTTTGGTGGAGCGCCAAATTCTTTCACATTTACGTGACGTTAGTTTTAGAGTACGGGTTTCTAAATTGTACCATGGAGCTGATCTCTGTCGTTTGATTGGCTTCTGTTTTAGGGGAGCGATTGAATCCAGAGTAACTCTAAGTGAATCCACCGCACTATCTACAAACTGATCTAGCTGAGAGGGACTAAAGTGGTTATAGGAGTTTTCAACTAGGTTAGGGGATGGAACAGAAACAAAGGCAGCTGAAATAGCATCCTTAAATTTAGCTACAACATTATCATTTAAATTTCTAGAGAGCACTTTTTTATTAAGAGGAGTTAAGGTTGGTAAAAAGAAATCAAAAGTTATTAGGAAATGGTCTGATATCAGAGAATTTTCCAGAAAAACCGACAGACTGTTAATTTCAATACCATAAGCTAAAACAAGATCCAGGGTGTGGTTAAATCGATGGGTAGGTTTGTTTACACCCTGGGTGAAGCCAATAGAGTCCAATAGAGACATGAAAGCCATGCTAAGACTGTCATTAACAACATCCACATGGATATTGAAATCACCTACAACAATTATTCTATCACTGCTAAGAACTATGTGTGATAGAAATTCTGCAAATTCAGATAGAAATTCTGAATATGGGCCAGGAGGGCGGTAAACTATAACAACTAGAACTGGCTGAAAAGTTCTAGAGACTGGATGTGAAAGACTGAGTGCAAGACTTTCAAAAGAGGTATAATTCAGCTTTGGTCGAGGATTGATTATAAGACCAGAATTAAAAATAGCTGCTACTCCACCACCTCGACCAGTGTCTCGAGCTATATGAGCATTCAAATGACTGGGAGGGGTGGATTCATTTAAACTAACATATTCATCCTGAGAAAGCCAGGTTTCAGTTAAACAAAGTAGATCAATATGATTCTCTGATATTAGCTCATTTACCAGGAGAGATTTAGATGCTAGGGATCTAATGTTTAGTAAGCCGCATTTAATTGTTAGATTTTTTTGCCAAATCGTATTTGTAGTTTTGATTTTGACTAAATTTTGATGATTTACGCCTCTTTTATTGAGGCTGGAATTGCCTATGACAGGTCTGGGGCGGAGAACAGACACAGTATCTATAGTATAAGTGGGGTTACAGCTATAAGAAGATCTAACTGAGTTACAGTTAGATTTACAGTCACAAGGACAGCTATAGTGGCAGGTAAACAGATCTAAAGGAAGCGCAGAGAAGTGTGTAAGACTGCAGCTCTGCATCCTGGTCTGAACTCTGATGAGTTGTCAGGGTTTGGGACTAATAAACTCTGCTACGTTTCTAGATAATAGAGCTGCACCAACCAGAGTAGGATGGATGCCATCTCTAGCTAGCAGACCAGGCTTTCCCCAAAAGGACTGCCAGTTATCTATGAAGCCCACATCGTTTACTGGACACCACCTCGATAGCCAGCGGTTGAATGAAGACATGCGGCTATACATGTCATCACTGGTCAAATTAGGGAGAGGACCAAAGAAAACTACGGAGTCCGACATCGTCTTAGCAAAACTACACACCGACTCCACATTAACTTTAGTAATTTCCGACTGGCGAAGTCGGGAGTCATTTGTGCCGACATGAATTACAATTTTATCAAATCTACGTTTAGTCTTTGTCAGCAGCTTTAAGTGAGCCATGATGTCGCCCGCTCTGGCCCCGGGTATACACCTAACTATGCCCGCTGACTTCGCTAACTTCACGTTTCTGACTATGGAGTCTCCAATTATCAGAGTTTTTGTCTCAGCGGGTGCGTCGCTGAGTGGGGAAAATGTGTTTGAAACATGAAGTGGTTGGTGGGGAGTCGTGAGCCTCGTTTTGTGACTATGCCTCCCTCGGACAGTAACCCAGCCACTGCCTCCCGGCTGCTCGGGAGCTACCGGGGGAGATTTAACACTATGTCGGCCCGCACCGGCTACAGAAGGCTGGCTAACTGCTGCTGCATAAGATGACTCTGACTCAAAGGTGCGGAGCCTGCTCTCTAACTCAGACACCCTCGCCTCCAAAGCTATAAATAAACTACATTTAATACAGATACCTTTATCAGTAAAGGAGGACGAGGAGTAACTAGACATCTGGCACACAGAACAAGAGAGAGCAGGAGAGGGAGAGGCAGGGAGAGAAGCCATAGTAGGAGAAGCTAACTGCTAAGTTAGCCTGAGAGTACGTAGTTTAACGCAAACAAAAGATCTATAGATAGCTAGCAGGGGTGCTTGGTGATTATTTCGATTACTCAGAGTGTGCAGTGAATGGAGACAAAATGTAAGAAAATACACAGGATAAACAATCTAGCTTTAGCTACCGAGCTATCGATCGGTAGTAGCGATAGAGCGAGACACAACAGGAAGTGATGATGCAATACGCTCACCGTAGTACGTCAGGACGTCACAGCTACTCAGAGATAAGAGATAAGAGTTCCTGGTGCCAGTTCCCCCGCTAGTCTAGGCTTATGGCAGCATAACTATGAGCTGGTCTATACCTAAGCCAGCCCTAACTATAACATTTATGAAAAAGAAAAGTTTTAAGTCTATTCTTGAAAGTACCTAGTGTGTCTGCCTCCCGGACCCCGACTGGTATACGATTCCAAGGAGCGGTGCCTGATAACTGAAGGCTCCACCACCCATAGTACATTTAGAGACTGTAGGTACCACAAGCAGGTCTGCATTCTGGGAGTGTAATGTTCTGAATGGTACAATTACGGTACAATTAACTCTTCAAGAAAGGCCGTTTAGAGCTTTGTAGGTTAGAAGAAGGATTTTAAATTCTATTCTAGATTTTATAGAGAGCCAGTGGAGAGAAGGGTGGTAAGGTCCCCCAACCCAACCCTCCCACAGTGCAGAAGCAGGGGGTTGTAGAGTGAGGAGATGAGAGCGATAGGGAGAGGAGCGCACCAGAGAGACGCACACCCTAAGAAAAAGCAAGTGCCCAGTTTGAATGGAAATATTGCCGAAAAGAGGGAAATAGGAAGACTTAATGGGTAATGTTGAAATTCTTTTGAAGGCAGATGCTGTGCATGTTCAGTTATATTAGTTAATGTATGGAGTTTATCTTTGTTGAATTGAAATAGAAAATAAATGCATCCCTTTAATTTTTCTGTTATTCGAAACATGTTAAGATGGTGGGGGAAAAACAATCTTTATACCTTCTTTTATTGAGCCTATGTCTCCTCCTAACTACAATAACCTCAGCCTGTTGTGCGTAACGCTGGGTTCCTGGGTTATCACCTTTCTTTTAAAGGTGTTAAATTCAGTCACAATCACCACAATTTCTGCCATATTTGCTACAGTAAAATCACAATGCGTTAACTTCTTTGCATTTTCTCGTCCCAGAATTTTGCACGCTAGGGCAGAAACGCCCCATATTGCATATTCATTAAGGCAAAGGTACTAAATGGACAATCTTGTCCAATGTTGTTTTGCTCATGTGAAAGACATAATACTCACTGTACGCTGTTAGTAGAGCAGATAGCAAATTTCTTGCGGGTGGTATTAAGTTTGGACATGTTTTAGGACCTTTAGTAAATCCGGCCCTGTGACACAACAACAAAAATGGAAATTGCATTTTATTTTTGTATTTTATGTTTGTATTTTTGTTGTCATTTTGAATGAAAAGGAAAATTTGTATTGAATATTAGTATTATTGCATGTGGCCTGACCAACCTCAATAAATCAATAAAAAATCTTTTTGGCCCTTTAAGATTTGTATTTTAGTACCCCTGCCCTACATCATCCTCTGTGACATCAGCAAGATCGAACAAGTTCTTCACTTAACACATGACACACAAGGACTTCTTAGATGAACAGAATATATGACTGTCTTCCTGTTGATATAGTGCAGGGGTGTCAAACTATAAGTCCTGGAGAGCCGGCTTCCTCAGACTGTTAGATGTCTCCCTGCTTGGACGCAGCTGAATCCAATGAGTGACTCGTTATCAGGCTTCTGCAGAGCTTGATGACAACACATTGTTTTAAAGCAGGTGTGTTAGAGCAGGGAGACATCTAAAAGTCTGAGGAAGCTGGCCCTCCAGGACTGGAGTTTGACACCTGTGATATAGTGTAACGAATATTATGTAACCTCTCTCTGCAAAATGCACAAACCCACTGTCTTTTGTGATGCGCAGTCACCTGCAGGTCCATATATGCCGCCTTATTTTGTTTAGGTTGCGGTTCATAGGACGGCACAGATTATCACTGCAGCACTTTTCTGAAACATTGTCCACATATATTTATGATTGTGTTAACTATTCCTATATCCTATCCTAGAGTCTGTTGGAGTTTTAAATACAAATGTATTAACAATTGTTAAATACCTGTCCAGACTACACTCGTACAGTGTGAGCTCTCAGGTTGTGCCCCACAATCGGGTCGTACAGTAAGGTTAAGGTCTAGTCGTGAGTTGTAAACGATCGTTGTACAGTGTGAGCTGACATGTCACCCCGACTTTTATACAATCAGGGAAAAATCGCACAGTTTGAGCCAGGCTTTAGAAAATTCGAATATTATATCCAACCATGAAAACATTGCTTTTGCTTGACTTTTGTGAATCAATAAAGCAATCAATTCTGTAAAAAGTTTATACCCTTCCCGTGAAGCATAAATTAAAATTTCTAGTCTTGTATTGTTTTAACTTTCAATCACAGACATTTTCAATATGCCCTTTGTCAAAAAACTGTTGCAAATGTAAAAGAGATACATGCCAGTTGATAAAGTCAGAGAAAACAATAGCTCCTGCAGCACTTTTCTGATAATATATTGTAATGTCATGATCTGCTTTAAAAGAATGACGTCCTTAATGCCCAGGCAGAAGTAGGTTGAACTGCTTCTCTTCATTTTGATCTTCAATCATCCCATACTCTATTTTAGACCTTTAGTGGATACATCGCAGCAAGACTTTTGAAACCTGACCACTCTTGGATTCTCACTCTTTTATCAGGAGCACTTTTAGCTGTTTTGTGTTTTATAATAAAAATCACTTTCTTCTGGGGGCGCTGCACAGCGGCAGTGTGCATGTCCCCATGTATCAAGGCCATAGTTCACACACTGGTTCAGCCCTCCCGCATGTCTCTACCCACTCTCTCTCCCTGATTTCCGCCTCTGTCCAAAAAAATCTTTAAAAAAAAAGAAAAAGAAAAAATCACTTTCTTCTTCATACAGTTTCTTTATCTTGAACATTACTTAAGTTACATTAATTAAACAAGGAACATGCTGTGGGGATAATGTGTCTGCAGCCAGGTGTAATGCTTATTTCAAAGATGATACACTAAATGAACAAGGATTTTGCACTAATGCTCCATTACTAAAATCAGTTGCCTGTCCACAAAAAAACAAACTAATTGTCTTCTTTGCATGTTTCTTTCTCAGATACATTTGTTAAACTAACCTTGCTTAACTCCATGGGCCACGAGATGTCCAAGTGTAAGACATCCATCTGTCGGGGTCAGCCCAACCCAACTTACAAAGAGACGTTCATCTTCCAGGTAGCTCTTTTCCAACTGTCGGATGTCACTCTCATCTTTTCTGTCTACAACAAGCGCAGCATGAAGCGCAAGGAAATGATTGGCTGGATTTCGCTTGGACTCAACAGCTCTGGAGAGGAAGAGCTAGCCCACTGGAGTCAGATGAAGGAATCTAAAGGACAGCAGGTTTGCCGCTGGCACAGTTTGTTGAAGTCCTAGTAAACGAAAATTAAGAGAATGATTTGAATAGGATAACTGCTCAGAGCAGTTTTTTTTGAAATAGTCAAGCAGTTGTGCCATTGGGATAGGCAAGGTGGTTTTCAACTGGTGGGTCAGGACCCAGAGCCATTTTCAGTGGGTCTGGAACAAAATTTTAGTAAAAAAGTCTTAGAAGTGTTTTTAAACATTTATTTTATTTTCAGATTCTTTCTTCTTTCACATGTTTTGTACAGACTGAGGTCCAAACTGCATAGTTTTTCAATGAATAAATCTGATTGGTTGGAAAAATTTCAAAAATTTGGGTCGCAATTTTTCACATAGGTGTTGGTGGTGGGTCCTGAGGCTAGACAAGTTGAGAACCACTGGGACGTTGAGTTGTCCATGTTGGCGTTGCGTATGACTTACAGTTTTTTGGATGTGATGTTCTTTATTTAACTGACAGCCCTACAACAATCTTCCAAGTTTCTATTACGAAAACTTTGTTCAACTGGTTGAGCTGGGACTGCTGCCAAGATTCAGTTCTGACCAAGAAAATTACTTACCGTAAACTCCAGACTATAAGCCGCTACTTTTTTCTCACACTTCGAGCACTGCGGCTTCTACTCCGGTGCGTCTTATTTATGGATTTTTCTTCGGGGACAATGAGCTTGTGCCGCAAAAACATTTGTCCTCGTCACGTCGGATCTTAATATCAGTCATTTTGCGCTTCATGCACGCACCATCATCATGGAAACCACACGGAGAAATGCATATGATGCAGCTTTCAAGTTAAAGGCGATCGAGCCGGCTGTCAAAGAAGCTAATAGAGCTGCTTGCACGTAAAGTTGAAACTGACAGCGACAACGAAAAAGAGACTGAGGAAGTGAGTAATGAAGTCATTCCGAGTCAGTGAATGGATGGACTTTTTCTTGTGAAATATATTACGGTCATCTTTTTCATCAGCAGTGTTACAGACACCGTCGGCTAGGCTTCGTATTTGCGGATGTTACCGGTAGCCTACGTATTTAATTAAATGTTTTAAAAAAATGTGTCACGTCTTTCTGTGTAAATAGCTCTTGTTATAACGTGGACACCTGCGGCTTATAATCAAGTGCGGCTTATATATGTACAAATACATTTTTTACTTATTTTTAGCCGGTGCGGCTTATATCCAGGTGCGCTCAATAGTCCGGAATTTACGGTACTAAAATGACTACTTAGCAACTGAAATTTTGATTCAGATCAGAAAAAACTACAACTCCTCCTTAGGCCGTTGAAAAATGACCCTCTTCTGCTTGTGTGCAATATATTCTAAACAGGTTAAAGGGAAGTTGTTATTTAGAATCTAGACCTAGGAAAATTAAAGTGTATACATAAATATTTGTTTCACATGAGAGGCGTCGATATTTTTAGCGCCATGTAGTTATCACTGTTTTAATGTGGGTAATGTTTCAGATGTCAGTTCCGTAGGTCATGGGTGTGGCTTAAACAACTAATTTGGGCAATGAGCATTTATAGTCACTTTTCGCTTTTTTATGATCACTGCTCATGCACCAAACTTATTAGTCATTGGTCCAAATTATTTCTGTTTTGGGGGCTGGAAACAAAAATATGCAAATACCTTAATGCAGTGAATATGTTTATTAAACAAGTCAAATCAAAATGTATAGATAGGGTTTTATTGACATGATGCAAATGTCACAGTTTTAAGCTTATAAGGTCAATCAATCAATCAATCAATCTTTATTTATATAGCGTCAATTCATAACAGGCGTTATCTCAAGGTAACTCTACGAGATCAAAATGTGTCTCCTGCCAATTCATATAAATGATCATTCGCATTAGAAGGCATGTTTGAAAATTGTATTTATTTTTTATGTTGGATAGAGGCCCAAATTACTACAATGTAATGAATCCAGTCTATACTGCACTGCCAAAGCATACAACCACACCATTTTCTGAAACACAGTTTATGAAAATAAGTCAAGCCACTTTAGTCTGTGACATTTTAACTAACTGACAATATAGTTCAGTTTAGTATTGTTTTTAGAGGTACAATCAGCATAATGTTATTTAACAAATAGTAAAAAAAGGAATGTCGCATTACTGACATATTGACATATGCTTTATATTAAAGTTTGTAGTTGTAAATGTGGTGTGATGGAGCTTTGTGGATGGAGTCCATCCTCTGTGAAATAGAAAACTTCCAACTTCAAAGAAAACGTATCTCTCGATTATCATTTTTATGCAAAATACTGGTATTTTGCAAAATACTGGTATTTTGCAGTAAAGCTAAAATGCTAAAAGAAAAAGAAAAACATTTTACCCACTTCTACCAATCTGGTGCTATTCAGTAAAGCTGAACATACAGCATCCTTTGCCTTATAATTTCACTTTATGAATAAGTTAACTGGTAAAAAAAAAAATAACAGCAAGAGCCCCTGACAAACCTACAACCATAGTTATAAAATGCACCCCTGATTGAGACAGAATGTCATGCAGCACCAACCAACCTTGGTTGGTGCTGCATGAGGTTTGTTTAGAGGGGAATGGATTGTATTGTTATCTGTGGCCACTTTTCACATTTCATTTCATCGTCACAGTGCCTGTGGTTGTGGTGAAAGACAGCTCTGTACAGTGTTTACATCTTGAACGTTTGTGTGTGTGATGAGGATGAGACTTTTTTTGTTTGAGTTGAAAAGAACGGTACAGTAGGTGGGGTGGGGACCACCTATGATCTATGTCAGTGGTTCGCAACTGGTGCAACACATGCACCCAGAGGTGGGTCGTGAATGTGTGCCTGAAAAAAAACTTGTGGGGAAAAAAAGTATTTTTAGAAATGTTTGTTTTGTTCTTTTTTTTTGCTTCTGTCACATGTCTTTTGTGACAGAAGCAGAGGATTGAGGTCCAAACTGCACAGTTTTTAGGTTAATAAATGTGATTGGTCGAAAAAATATCAAAAATTTGGGTCGCAATTTTTCACAGAGTTGGTGTTGGGTCCTGAGGCTAGATGAATTGAGAACCGCTGGGATAATGAATTTTGTGGTGCATGTGCAAATTCTCATTGTACTTATCTATTTGATTGTTTTTACATTATTTTTTATTTTTATTGTTTTGTATCTTTAATAGTACAGATGTATGTCAAATATATGTTAAATAGTGTATCCTATAATTAGTGTGCTTTTGCTTTCTGGATTGCTTGCAACTTTTGTTTGGTTTTTTTGTTGTTTTTTTTAAATAAATTAGTACATTTATGTCTTATAGAAGTAGCTGCAGTCCTCTTTATCTTTCCTTATTGAAAATAAGAAGGGACATCTTGGTGACTGAGACAGCTATCTCAGAAAGAAAGTCACTATTCTATCAGCTTTAATGCTTTTAAAATGGTGTGATACAAAAGCACTGCCTTAACAGCACAATTTAAAAAAAAAAAATATATATATATATATATATCCATAATACGTGGGGGAACTTCTCATAAAGTTGAGCGTGCTAAAAGTAACAAAATCCACCTTTGAACTCATGAGTCTTTAGATCAACCTAAATAAATTGAGTTTACTTGAATAATTCAATTCTTCAATCCTGCGTTGTAACTCAATACAAAACTAAGTCAAGTGTTTATTTTTTACATAAAAATCAACTAACGTCATGAAGTATATTACATATAAATAATGTAAAGAAGCAAACATAAAACTGGTCCAAGTTCAATAATGCCCAGCACTTTGTTTCAATTATCTTTATTTGGATTCCTCCATGTTACATTTATAAGGCTTCTGAAATGATGTACCGTTATATTCTGGCAATGTTATTTTTATTTTTTATGCTATAACAACTATAGTTGTAAATGGGTGAAATTTGTTATTTAAATGTTGGAACTACCTTTTTCATGGATGGCTTATGTGCCTTACTGTTCTTTACTCAGCCAACTAGTGTCACAGTGTCTTAATTAACTTGTTAATCTACTTTTATTCTGTATTTCCAGGTTGAGGTTGATTTATAAGAATGTCTTACAAATTGGTTGATGATAGATAACATTTACATGTGATAATGTTGTTTAAAAAGAACTTTTAAAACATTGCTGCGTCTGACTGTTTTTTCTTTACACCCATATGTCCTACACTAGTTATCATTTTGAAGAAACATGTAAGCTTAATGTAAGTTGTCTTGTGCTCTTTTAACTTTGAGGGTGTGGACTAGCTATAGCATGTTCTGAATTCTGCTCTGTACTATTACAGTAAATAAAGTCGTCTAACTGATCATCACCCATTCCAATAGTTAATTTACTGCATTTCTTGGAAAATCTGATTTTGTAAGTCTAAAATAGCTACATTAGTGTTTGAAAGCACTACCAAAAAAAAGATTCCAACATTTCTTAACGTGTCATACTCATGCAGCCCTCAATGACAATGAGTTCAATATGTTTGTACTGTCTATGTAAATGTACTTGGCAATAAAAAACGATTCTGATACTAATCACTACCAACCTTGTCGTGATCCTGGAAATATAGTCCCCCACTGTGAGGTGCACATGTGAACATCCAGATCAGGAGGATTTCTGGGGCAGTTCTCCTGAAATGATGTAGAAATGTGGAAACTACTCCTCAGCCTCCCTGAGAAAAAGTCTATTCTAGGGTACTGGAGAGGAGGATCCGGCTGTTAGTCGAACCTCAGATCCAAGAGGAACAATGCAGTTTTCGTCCCAGCCAAGGAACACTGGACCAGCTCTATACCTCCATCAGGTGCTCGAGGGTTCATGGGAGTTTGCCCATCTGGAGTAGGCGTTCAACCGTGTCCCCCATGGCGTTCTGTTGGGCATGCTCCGAGAGTATGGGGTCCAGGGTTCTTTGCTAAGGGCGGTCCGCTCCCTGTATGACCAGAGCAGGAGCCTGGTTCACATTGCCAGCAGTATGTCGGAACTGTTCCTGGTGCGCATTGGGTCGATGAGGAGTCCTTGCCCAGGTGGGATGTTTGAGTATCTTGGGGTCTTTCACAAGTAGGGGGAGGATGTAACATGACATTGACAGGCTGATCGGTGCAGCGTCCGCAGTCGTGGTCGCTGTATCAGTTTATCGTGGTGAAGAAGGAGCTAAGCTGAAAGAAGTCGAAGACCTCAATTTACCAGCCGATCTTCATTCCTACCCTCACCAGAGTCAGTTGAGGTGGCTCGAGCATCTGTTCGGGATGCCCCCTGGACGCCTCTCTCTGGGAGAAGGCCTTGGTGTAGACCTAGGCCATGCTGGAGAGACTACTTTTCTCGGCTGGCCTGAGAGCGCCTCGGGGTCCTACCGGAAGAGACGGATTCCTCTGCCCAGAATTTCTTCAGGGGCGAGGGATGTCCAGGCGTCTCTGCTGAGGCTGCTGCCCTGCGACCCGGCCCTGGATAAGAGGTAGAAAATGGATGGATGGATCCTGATATTAGACATTAAATAAGTGAGATGAGGGAATGATGTTTTGTTCCAGAGGAACATCTTAGTTCTGAACACCTATAAAGAGATTGGTTCTTATTGTTCAAAACAAACTATTGGAAAAAACTAAACATACAATTTATGTTTCAGTTAAAGTCAGAGATTTCCTTTTCTTCTTTAAATGTCAGTAGTCTAAAGGACAACACAAACCGAAAGGCTACTTTCTTATTTTGTTAAGGACTGAAAACGCAGTGTATACTTCTATAAGAGACTCATTCATGTGAAGAGGATTCTACATTTTGGAAGACTCTGTAGGGAGATGACATTTTTTCTATTGGCAGCAATCGATCTAGAGGTATTTTTTTAACAGGTTTGCTCGGAAAGTTGTAACATCCAGATGTGATACCAACAGTCACTGAATAGCAGCAGTTGTAAATTGAGAAGGTTCACGAGCAATCTTGATCAATATTTTTGGCTACAATAATATTCATTAGATCAAATTAATATTAGAATCTCTTACAGAAATAATTATTGTATATGAGCAGACATATGCCAATCCATATCATAGGTTTGACTTTAATAGGTGGATTTTACAGATATCAACTCCTACATTGATGTATGGAGAGAAAAAACCTAACATATACTGGTGAAAATATGTTATATGATGGAAAGTAGTGGTGCACATAGTACTAAAGTTATATCGGCTGTCAGTAGTTACTTCAGTTCTATGTACATTTACACAAAAATTGAGTACATGTGTTTCTGTGCATAACTGTGGAGTTGGTAAATGAATCTGTTTCATTAAGGTTTCTGTTCGTATGGACCTTTTCTCTGGTTCTTTTCCTTGTCTAAGATGTTTATCTCATTGTTTTTTATTATCCTCATTTTAGACACAAGGAAGAAGAAAGATTCCTGATGCATATATACCCCTGCCAGCTCACCTGATGGTCTCCCTTACTTGGTTCTCCTCTCGGTGAACACCTTTGGACTGTGGAAGGAAGAGAGCATGCAAACTCCTCACAGAGAGACTCCTGTCAGACAGGGATTCAAACCAGTAACCTCCTCACTTTTATAACTGAACCACCGTTCAGCCAATGTGTTATAAATCAAATAAAATAGTTATTGATTTAAACCTTTTCTCTCCTGTTTTAAGCTGTAAAAACATAGAATGTCTCATGTTCTTGTAGGGCAATGACAGAAGTCACAGCTGGGAGATAAGTACTTTAACACTCAAGTGCTTCACATTTAATGCAGGTTAGTGTTATAGACAGCATGCACATAAAGACAGTAGAGTGGTATGATACAGACACGACTGAGAAGGCAATTACATTATTATATTTTATTTAATCACATGAAATGTAACACTAGTCTTGTAACTTTAACAAATACAGATTGTGCTTAAAACATAGTGTGGTATTTTAAGCTACTTTCTTTCACTTGATTCTTCAGTTAGATGGAGGTAGTATGTAAGGTTTTTGTGGGTTATACAGGTTTGAAAGAGGCAAATGAATGCACAGTATTTTAAAGTTATGGCAGAATAATCTATATATAACAAAAAGAAAATGTGGCTTATAAGAAAAACCTCGGTATTAAACAGCCTCTCTTTTCTTCCGTTCATCTTTTGAATGAATTGTCAAACATTGCCCAGGAGATGCGAGCTGCGTCCTCTGTGGCTCAGGCGCAACACTCGGCCCACTGTTTTGCATCAGACCGCTGTCCACGAGCTGGGAGAGAGAGAGAGAGAGAGAGAGAGAGAGAGAGAGAGAGAGAGAGAGAGATTTTTTTATAAAAAAAACTTTATTCACACATGGTGATGACACTTAACTTCAATATGAAGTAATATTCAAAGATGCTCTTTAGAAAGCTGCCATAGAGCTGCACGAGTTCAATCAGTACTTTCCTCAGTAATTTACAATAAATGTACTGTTCTTTACTTGGCACACTCTAGAAAAACCACATTTCAAAATAAAATAACAAAATAAATAAATAAAAATAAATAAATAACCCTTTCACATACACACAGACAAAAACAGAGTGAACATTTCACATCACGGTAAGCTAGCTTCCAGGACTTGCCCTGTTCATATATACTGTTGATTCAATGTAACCTGCTGGACTCTTTGGAGGAGTTCATTTAAAAAAGAAGGTCTTGTAAAGTACATTGTCCTCAATCAGTGGCCTCTCTATGATCTGGTCCCAGATCTTAGTGTTAACCCATCGGGATCGAGGCAGGGACAAGCTGCCTCTGGTGCAGGTGATCCAGCAGCACAGCAGGCAAGAGACAGTGTGGACAACATAGTCACTCCTACAGAGTTTGTCCAAGCAGAGAGCACAGAAGATGAGCCGGCAGAAAAGGACCCAGACGCTGCAGTAGAACTCACTGCAGCACACCACACTCTCCAGCTCTTCATTTAAGGACATGAAGGCAGGGGACGTTTGAAGACTTTTTGACAGATAAACTAGAATTCTGTGGTTTCATCATCATCATCAATATCCTAATAATCCTCGTTGTCATCAACAATTCCTTTTTCTTCATCATCACCAACAGCAGCAGCAGTAGTAGTAGCAGCAGCAGCAGCAGTATCAGCAGTAGCAACAGCAGCAGCAGCAGCAGCAGCAGGAGAAGCAGCAGCAGCAGGAGAAGCAGTAGTAGCAACAGCAGGAGAAGCAGTAGTAGCAACAGCAGCAGCAGCAGGAGAAGCAGCAGGAGCAGGAGAAGCAGTAGTAACAGCAGCAGGAGCAGCAGCAGCAGGAGCAGGAGAAGCAGCAGAAGCAGGAGCAGCAGCTTTCACAAACAGTTGTTTTCTCAGTTTAGGCAACAGCTTTCTTAGTCTATGTGTCTCCTGATCAGTGAAGGTTCCTCTGCCTTTATCTCTAACGAGATCTCTGGCTGCCTCAGAGAAGAGTCTTTTGTCCGAGAAGTAGTTTTCTACTTTAACCCTCCACCTATTCTTTGTTGTCTGTAGAAACAGTTTGATTTTTCCTGCACTGTATTCTCGTTTGTTTTTCTGTCTCTGTGAGAATCTATTTTCATGTGTTTCACTGTCAGTAACAAGAGACTCCTCATCAGCACTGACCTCTGAACTTGGATCAGATTCTTTTGATGTTTTTACTGTTTTTCCTTTTGCTTTTTTTGCTATTCTTTTCGTTCCTTCTTGCGAAAAACTGTCACCATTCTTTAATTTCCTTTTGGAGCGAGTACGAATAGAGGACTCTTCCTCCTTCATCTCCTCCTCTGCAGTCTCAGTGCAGCTCCTCACTTTGCCTGCTGCCTGTTGCTCTGTTTCAACACTTGGCCCATTCTCTACCTTCTCTGCCCATCTCCTCACCTGTCTGTTCCTTTCCTCCTCCACTCTGTGTCTCCTCACTCATCTGTTCCCTTCCTCCTCCACTCTGTACCTCCTCACCTGTCTGTTCATTACCTCCTCCACTCTGTATCTCCTCACTCATCTGTTCCTTTCCTCCTCCACCCTGTGTCTCCTCACCTGTCTGCTCCTTATCTCCTCCACCCTGTGTCTGCTCACCTGTCTGTGTCCCACCTGCACTGGATCCTTCAGATTTATCTCTATAAGGACATGTTCTAATCAGATGCCCCTCCCTGTTACAGTGTAGACACTTCATATTTTCTGAAGTGACATAAATCACATAATCAAAGTCCTCCACTGTCAGGGTAAAAACAAGGTTAAGCTCCCCGTTTCTTTTAATTAAGATCATGAAGACCTGACGTCTGTGTGAGACCACATGACTGAGCTGAGGGGCTTTACAACCCGACGGCAGCTTCTTAATGGGAGAGACGAGTTTCCCATGTCTTGATAACTCTCTTTGTAGAAAGTCATCAGAAATAAACGGCGGACAGTTCGATATAATAACCTTCCTAGAAGGCAGCGACAGAGACGACACGGGAACGAACGTGTCATTTAACACCACTCCTTGTTCTATCACCGTGTTCGCCTTTTCTAAGCTGTCTAAAAACAGCACCACCGCTCCATTCATCCGGGCCGCAGATTTAACACTCTGCGGGCCCACTATCTCAGCAACAGCCAAAGTGCATTCATTCACTGAATAACGAGAAGCACCGGCGATCTTTACGCCGTGCTTTCTCGTTCAACCTGCAAATTCAACCCCCATTTCCTCAACACGTGCAAACACACCGCAACACGCCGACCAGCAAAACTGGTCGGCAAAAAACACACCCGCAACTAAACTAACCAATCTCACACACTAATAATAAACAAACACCCAATACAACATCTAACACATAGATAAGACACATTAGCGTAACACTCACTCAAGAGCTCCACACGCTCTCACACACCAACTCTCAGCACATCCACTCAGAGAGAGAGAGAGAGAGAGAGAAATACCTATTAAAATACATAAAATCTTCATTAATGATTATAGATGCAAAATAAAAAAACATTAATACATAATTTTGGGAGAAACGTGATCTTTATGCCTTCTTTTATTGAGCCTGTCTGTCTCCTAACCACCATAACAAGCAGCCTGTTTTTGTAGTCTGTGTCAGGTTTTGTCAAGTTATAACACAATTTATTAATAAGCGTCATTAAATGTACAACATGATCAACTTGTGATTATTGGATTGGTACTGTGTGTGTGTAAGCTCATGCTGAATATTTGGCAGGTTTAAGCAGCATGATGCTCGGTTAATATTATATTACACTACCGCTGATTGTTTGCGTTCACGTTTCTGTTAGTCTCTTAAATCAGACAGAAGTTATATTAAATCAGAGCTTACTTTTGTTTTATCCTGATATCTAGAGAAATATTCTACCTCATTATACAGTATTATAAATATCAGGCTGCATGGTGACGTGTTAATGTCTGTATAACACACTCTTTACACAGACTGTAAACATGTACACATCAGTAATTATACAGGCCAGATTACTGAAACATAACTGTACAGTCAATGAACGGCATCTATGAGCTGATTTTAATTACGATGTTTTGGTTGTGTAGTTTCTCAAGTCCCCTCCTTGACGATGATGTGTAGATGATGAAGAAATATCCGCTGACACTGACTTGCTTGTATTGTAAGAAATGTATTTACAAAAACAGCATCAGTCCAGGTTAGCCATGTTACCTGGGAGAGTCACCAGCCAATTGTGATCCCTCTCGAACAAAGAAAAGACCCTAGTTATGCAGCATTGGTCAACAACATCAGGACATTTACGACTTCATTTAGGCTTTGATCATTCAGGTGTGCATCTCCTACAGTCCTGCACCCCCTGTGGTTCCTCAGGACATATGACTTCAAAGGTTACACAGGTCACCATGAGGTTAACTTCTCCCCTAATGTATCCTAAGTGTCTGTTCTCATTTCAATACTAAATTGTTTATCTTTCACAGTCTTAAGGAATGACCCCAAATAGACCCCTTCATTGTCTTTGATGCTAACAAATCTCTAACCTTAAGAACACCATTTGTTTCACCAACAGCTCACATATTACAGCAGTATACTTACACTTCACATACTTATTCATATTATAGTATGTCGCATGTAAAATACACTTCAGTTGTAAATACAATTCCACTCACAAAAACGATATAACAATATCAAGAAACACAACATGTCAGTTATTAGGTTTTCTCATGTTAAAAAGTAAAATAAAAAGATAAATCATACCTGATAAGTAACCTAGCTTAGACTGCTAATATGTTAGCTCGCTCATAACACTTTAAGCAATGACACATAAATCAAACTTTATTAATTACCGTAAAAACTGCAAAGATGCGTTAGAGTCCACAGGTCCGTGACATTAGTTTTTGCAGAAAAAACAGCTTTCACCAGCTCAAAAAACACGAAAATACTGAACAGAAAAGCTTCACGACGTAACTACTTATTTACCAAGAGCGCTACGCAAGATCCGCGGCTGTCAATCATCGCCATGTATGACGTAAAATCCCGTTTTTTAACCTCAAATAACTTATTTAAAACAAACTTCACAGAAAAATGAGCACTTGAACACCATGAAGGGTGATACTATCTAATGATCACAGCAGAGTTTACGTCTGGAAAAAAATTATGTGACGAGTATTTTAACTTAACAATTTGTCCCACATCCCGTTTGTTATCATTGAGGAGGCGGGGTTTATGACCTATACTGCAGCCAGTCAGTAGCGGGAGCTCTAAAAATAAAAGCTTCACTCCACAGGGGACCTTGTCCCGTCCATTATTTTTACAGTCTATGATTCGACACAGTAAATATGATAAACTTGACACACACTTCCAGATTTTTGCGGTCCCCAAAAATCGCGGCCCATCCCCCGCTCAGAGTGACATTGTGGGTTTGTAAAACAGACAGGATCATAATTTTATTTTCTAAACAGGATGATGACATCAGCACAGCTTAATTAAGTTATATTGTAGGATAATTATCTGAAATATTTTATTTCTAGTTTGTTTTAATGATGCAATGACAGGGGGGTCGGACACACTTCCTGACATGCGCAGTCCCCATCTGACCTATGCCCCTCCCCGACTCACACAACATAACGGAAAGTGAGGAGGTCAGTCAGGTTGGAGAGAGACGGTTGGACACAGCAAACATTAACACACGGGAAAACTAAGTAAGTTTACAGTTTTTGTCACATAAATTATTAATAATAATGAGCATTTTGGCTAGCGTGTTAGCTGCTAAGAGCTCGCTAGTTTTTATATTAGCTAGAAATAACGATTAGCATTGTGGCTAGCGCGTTAGCTGCTAAGACCTCACTCATTTCTATAGTAGCTAGAAAGTCAACAATGTTTGTAAATTTTTTCTGATAAATTACATTTTTGCGCTGACATTTCCAGGGGTTAAAGTGGGAGTCTGGAGCTAAGCTCTGGCACCTAAATTATTCAATTGAAACTGGCAGTAGTACCTCTTCAGTAAGGATAAGGTATAATATTTATTGATAGTGTGCTGTGTGAAACTGCTGACGCGCCGTCACGGTGTTCTGACCGTGATGGAGCGGATCCAGTGTGAGTTCACATTGACTTTAATTGAAACCAAGTTAGACAACGGAGCAGCACCGGAAACGCATCAGGTGTATTTTGGCCGTTTACATACAGTCTAGCCATGTGCATGAGCATGCTCCTTTAAGCACAATGGTTTATGGGAAATATAGGAGACGATGGTGTTTTGTGTTTATGTTCCCTTCTGGTCTTGTGCCATACTTTTCACCTTGTCTGTAAAGAAATAAAAGGATCCAGTTCGCAAGATATACTGCCTTCCACGCAGTCTGTTTTGACAGCAGCCCAGACGGCTTGTTACCTGCACGAAACAAGCCAACACAGTCTGTGTGTGTAGCTAACAGCAGATACCCTCAGTCTGCTGTGTTAATGTGCAAATTAATGTGCATGTGATGTAAACAAAGCAGCTTGTCAGCTGCATCAGACCAGTGACATAACTCCAGTAAAAATGTACCTGCACTCCCTGACTGTTTTGTTGTTGTTTTTATGTCCTGCAGACAGAGTACTCTATCCAGGTTTTCTGCACGCTTACAGCGTTTGAGAGATCATGATAAATGGTTATCCAAGTACATGGAGTATGTGGATCACCAAACCGAGGTAAAGATGATTGGTCTTTGTTATTCACATCTGATATAATATTGATGTCGCATGAAAGTAAGAACGCAAGCAAACTGTACTCAGTTGTTGCCAGAAAAGAAAATTTAGAATATCACCAGCCCTGCATTTTTTTAGGTCATTTATATTATGGTAGAAATTGCATAATTGTATAATTCCTCGCACCTGTCTGTGGTAGATAGTAGACATAGGGGAAAATTGTTCATGCAAACATTTGAAAGCTTGATATTGTGTAATGACTCTAACTTATTTCAGAGGGCCTCTTACACAATATGTTTTAGTTGTGTGTTATTTTTTTAGGTCATGCAGGTGTCTATATTTTAGTCCTCATGACTGCAATACCACGAAAGGGACTGTACGTCACCACAGGATAAGACATCCGAGTTAGTGCCAGCCTCCAACAGCTCAGTAAGCTCAAGGAAGTCCACTCCACACACATAATGCATGATCGGCCTCGGGGAGTAACGGAATACATGTAACAACGTTATGCGATTATGATACAATAAAAAAGGTAACTGTATTCTGCTACAGTTACAGAAAAATAACATCAGATGACAATGACATTTAGTAAATTTGGGATTATTTTGCAGGATTACAATTTTAATACATTTTATGATATACCGTAAATTCCGAACTATTGAGCGCACCTGGATATAAGCCGCACCGGCTAAAAATAAGTAAAAAAATGTATTTGTACATATATAAGCCGCACTTGATTATAAGCCGCAGGTGTCCACGTTATAACAGAGCTATTTGCACAGAAAGACGTGACATAAAAACATTTTTTCAACTTTTAATTAAATACATACTACCGGTAACATCCGCAAATACGAAGCCTCAGTGTCAACTTTACGTGCAGCAGCTCTATTAGCTTCTTTGACAGCCAGGTCGATTGCCTTTAACTTGAAAGCTGCATCATATGCATTTCTCTGTGTGTTTTCCATGATGAGGGTGCATGCATGAAGCGCAAAATGACTGATATTAAGATCCGATGTGACGAGGTCAAATGTTATTGCGGCACAAGCTCATTCTCCCCCAAGAAAAATCCATAAATAAGCCGCATCGTTTTAAAAGCCGCAGTGTTAAAAACATGACCAAAAAGTAGCGGCTTATAGTCTGGAATTTACGGTATATCTTTTTCACTTAAAACCTGTGATATTGACCTGTGATGCTGATATGGTGTGTGGGGTTGGGATGGATTGTTTTGTTAAACAATAGCGCTGATTTGCCTGTAATTAAAGTTGGTGCCTATGCATTCACATCAATGTGAAAATCCCACACCACACACCCACCACTGGCAAAGTTTCTCTCACGTACATAAACATTTACATTTATGTATCGTTTGCGTGTCAAATACAAACCCGGGAAAGCAATGCTAACCACGGCATACAATACTACCATTGCAGCTTCTTTGGGAAAAGGCCCACTTTCTGAATTTACATTATGATGTTCATTATCCTTCATTTTTTTGACATTTTTTGTTGAAAATGTAGCAGGTGAACACTGTGCGTTTAAAACAGCATTATGGGAGCTCTTAATCCATACTGTGAACTAAAACTGAGCATATTGTGTCTGTCATGTAAAAGAAGCAGTTTACTTTTTGCTTAATAGACTGAACAATGTGGTCAAGACTTGAACATTTTCATTGTAGGACTATAAACTACTGCCTAACCTTGGTTTTCTCAATTTCTTTTACAAGCTTACATTGTTCAGCTGTCTTACAGAATACACAAACATTAGTCATTTTATTGATATTTAGTTTCTTTTGATTTTATTAGCTTATTCTATATTGGAAAAATCCAAAGTAATTGAAAGTAATCAAGTTACATTACTTTAATATTATGGTACTTGGATTACATTACTGATTAAATTTTTTAACTAGTAACTGTATCAGAATACATTTTTATAGAAATCCTCTCAACCCCCCCAATGTATACACAAGTACAGCACCAACCTACCATGTGTTTAAGAAATGAATCAATAGAGTCTATCAGGATTTCCTTGATTTAGGTTGCAGAATTGGAATTTGAATCAAATGTGTAACTATCTAAGTCAGTGGTTTTTACCGTGGCAGTGACTCTGTCATCTCGATCTCTGCACCACATCCTAATGTTCAGCCCTAGTTCATTGTATCAGCACCAAACCATTCCACCATGATGCTATCTCACTGTGTGTGTACAGACAGCAATCAGATGTTCTTCTTACCTCGTGTAACACAACATCAGAAACTGTAGCAGTAACTTCTGTGTGCTCTACCTCTTTAGCCCTTCGTGATGAAGCCTTATGAAGAGGAGGAGGCAGAGGAGCAGGCTGCATCAGAACCTTCTCCTGAACATCTAGCACCTTTCAACAGTTTGGTACGTATTCAACAGTTATTGTTATAAATCAGCAGCAACCCACCAGGAAATTAGAACATACAACATATCGTAGCACAGTGGATGTGCAGCTGCATTTATATGAATAGAGACACTTATGCCTTGTGTGAAGGGGCCTTGAACACATTGTCTTAAAAATTCTGCGCTGTCAGTTATTGATTCTTATAAACTAATCAGAAGTCTGTTTTGTTTACATCCTAAGTACAGCCAGGTCCTCAGACTGCCATTAAACTGGGTCTGGCCGACTGCAGCCCCTGACATTTAATTTGACGCTAACTTGATGAAAACTTCTTGCTTTTAAAGTTAGAACAGTATGTTAATCAAAGGATCTAATTGTGTTATATCACCTTTCTGTGTATTATGGTGGCCAATTTTGACTGTGGTTTGTATTACTATTTTTCCAACAAAGGAAACAAGCTTCAACAGTGGTAACAGTACAGAGATATTCACTCCTGAAAGCTCGAGCTCTGCTCTCAGTGCTGACCCAGAACTTCCAACACTGGAAAGAACTGATTCCATATTTGTAAGTTTACATACTGAATATTTTGTATTATCCTCTATTTAACCTCTTTGCTGTTGATACTCTGACGGTAATACTTAACACTGACTCAAAGTTTGACTGTCAAGTTTGGCAGTGGACTCATAGACGTTTTATGACTGGTTATTGTTTTGGTACAAAATTTAGCATGTATTGTATTTATATTTTCAGCTCACTGAAGAATTAATTAACCCTAACCCAATCTCTGGGGCGCCTGCTAACTCGGACACCTCTTTAAGCTGCATTGAGACTAGTGGGGATGAATACCATCCATCAAAAGACTCAGCAAAGAAAAGCAGTTCAGACGGATCAGATGATCTTAGAATTGAGATTTCACCGCTGAAACTGAAGAGAAAAAAGACGTCAAAGAGGACTTACTGCAGAAAGACTGTGTCCAGCAGGTTATCTGCTAAGGATGATGGGAGAGCAGAGAGTGGACTCTCAAGTGAAACAAGCTCTGGAAATGTCTGTTTTGAAGCTCCAGAAAAAGAAAGATGGTGCTCGAGTTTACAATAAAAAGCACTACTGTCTGTACTGTCCTGTGCACTGCCATAAAATGGCACGACACTTGATGCACAAACACAGCAATGAACCAGCTGTGGCACAAGCAAAAATGTTTCCGGTGGACTCAAAAGAACGGAAATTGCATTTGGACTTGTTAAGAAACAAAGGAAATCGTGCACATAATAATGAGGTTCAGATTGACAGACAGATTGCAAAGGAATGTCGAGCCAAACATCCTGAAACTCTTTCCTCAACCAAGCTGAGGAAGCAGATCTCCACACTGTCCACGGTCCTGAACCTGAAGGATCATGAGATGGATGTGCTTGCAAATTTTCTTGGCCATGACATTCGGGTTCATAGACAGTATTATCGACTACCTGAAGGAACTCTGGAGTTTGCTAAAGTCAGCAAAGTCCTGTGCACGCTTGAACAAGGACGCCTATCAGATTTCAAGGGAATGAGCCTGGACCAAATCCAAATAAATCCAAACGGTAAAGACATTTATTCAGTTTACAGTCATATTTCTCTTAGAGGAGATGTTTGTTTTTTCACACTTTTGAACCCTGTTTTTCAGAAAAAGTTCTGGAAGCGGTGGACAGTGAGGTCTCAGACGTGGAGACAGACAAGGACTCATCTTTCAGCAGTCAATCGACAGGTGATTTTTACATTTTAAGTCTTTCTTCTGGGCAAGTGCCCTGTACAGTACATGGTGCTGTATGTCTTTCTTTATGGAGGGGCAAGGAGGGAGATGCATGTGGTTAAAGAACATTAAGACAGCATTATTGGTAACTTCATAATGCCACACCATTAGGTCACCTACTAACCAACTACACATGTCATTCTTTCCTCGTTAATGTACACTGAAAAATAAAAAAAAGACAAGGATTGAGTTATTGTTTGTTATTTTAACAGCATCCTCTACACCAAGAAGGCAGCAGTGTGTCCAGCTAGATGAGGATGATTTTGAGAAAGGTATTTCACACTCAAGCTGTGCATGCTACTTTTTAAATATCATAACTTGATAAACTTTAGGAAAAGTTAACATAGTGCTGGATGGTATGGCAAAAAAAAAAATTGTATCACGGTATTTTTTTAACATTATTACATTATTTTTTTCATGATTTGGTTAAACCAGTAGTTTGGTAATTAATCTAATCGTTCTCCCTGCCCATCACTATCCATAATAAGATGTTTTGGGGCTTATATTAATTTATTCCAATAAAATAAATCATATTCATGTTACACCTTTTAAGGTGTTCAGAGTCCTCCTCTCCTGCTGTCAGTCTGTCACTCTGCAAAGGGAGGGGCTGTGTGTCACTCAGTAAACAAGAATCTGACAGATTTGAACCGTATAGTCGAGTTCTTTCATCCGTTTGTGACTGACAGTCAGCTATTAGCTGTGACAGAGAGAGCTGAATAAATACTGCGTTTTCACGTTCACGTCTGTGCAGGGACAACAGTGATATTCATAAAGTTTTGGCGTTTGAATCACAGAGATTTATTGCTGTTACTTACCCAAGAGTCAAGCGCCCCAGTGAAGAGAGACGACAGACGAACGAACATCTAACACATATCTTGTTAATGACGCGATGTAAGGAAGGTATGCAGTTGATGGAAAACCCGGCCACACAACTGTATAACAGGCGGTGCGAAAAGAGCAACGGGAGCTAAATACCCTACGCCCGGAAGGTGAATAATATGAGAAATGACGTTATACCGCTGTTCTGAAAATTCATACTGTCATGAAGTGGGCCGATGATATAACGTGGACACCAGTATGCGACACAGCACTAAGTTAACATTCACAAAATAACAGTGCTGCCTTTCTGCATTATTTTCAGCAGGCCCTTCTGCACCAAAGATACAGACTTTGACATCCATCACTGATGTTCATGAAGAAGGTATTTTATACACTAACTGACATTTTGCCCTCCCTCTTGCTACTTGTTTGTAACTTTATTTTACAAAAGCAGAAAAATTAATATAATCATGTGTTAGTATTCCAAAATTTGCTAAATAACATTTTTAATGAGGCAATTGAATTTTATTTTTAGCATTATTAAAACAAGTTGTAGTTGGTACATTTCTTATCCTGTATGATGCTTTTATGTAAAAGCAAAGAAAGAAATGAAAGATTGGACATGGAAAACAAGATAAACGAGCTAAAATGATCTTCTATACCTGGCTCAGTTTAAACAGATGTCGCTGCTGTATGCTTGTTACTTTGAATAGTAACTTTAATTGGTGCATTTGTAGAAAAACACCAAAACAAATACGTAATTGGTTTAGTACCACATCAGTCAGTACAACTGGTGATGTAGTCCATTTTAGTTTCTATCAAAATATCAGCTTTCAGGACATTGCTTGATGTAATTACACATCTGATCAACTATTAAAGCTGGTTGGTCATTGAAATCTTACGTTAAGACAATGTGAATTTGTTGAATGAGTTTGAGTGAGACTAGCAATGGGGTCTATAGATCTAATTGTCTTTTTTCTGTCTTCCTGTCATAGAAACCTCAAAGAAGAGGATGTGGACACCTGTTGAAGTTTGTGCAGTGGAAAAAACACTAAAGGTGTTCATAGACTCGGGGAAAGTTCCTGGTAAAGCAGACTGTTTGGATTGCATGGAGACATCACTGCAAGAGCTGAAGACAAGAACCTGGAGGGCTGTTAAGTATTATGTTAAAAATCGAATCACAGCAGCTCAGCGTGAAAGTGCAAAAGGATACTAAAGATTTAGTCAGGCTTTTGTTTTGAACAGTTTCCTGTTGTTTCTGCGAGTTTTGGGGTTTTCGAGATTTGAATACTCCACAGATTTTTTATATTCATATAAAACTACAAAAATGTGGTAGTTCAAAAGCTTGGTTTAAAATTATGTTTTAATTCATCACACCATGTTAGTGTGGCATTACTACAACTAAACAAAATTTGGTGAGCTAAAAAATGTTTGAAAATCATATTGCTCAATGTTCAAAGGTTACACAAATATTTGACTAAAAAGTACGAGTGCTTTTTTTTAAAATCTTTATTTAAAGTTTTCCATTTAATGTCAATGGTAGAATACATCATTACACAGGATGCAACTCTGCAATCCAGTCAACAGTTGAATCCTGTGTAGTGATGTATTCTGCCATTGATTTGGTGTCTCTGTCATACATTAAATGGAAACCTTTAAAAAAAAAAAAAAGTGCTCGCACTTTTCAGTCAAATTTCGACTTTTCAGTAAATTTTCATATGCACTTATTTAAAGCTTCGGATTAAATAGCATATTGCAGGTTAAATCTTTTTTTTGTTGTAAATTAACACTTCACCTTGTCCGATAAGGGCTGTAGAATAAGCACATTAATTTTCTGTATGTTCCTCACCAGTAAAGGGCTCTAATTTAGAGAATAAAGTAGATGTTTTTAGTGTAGCTGTGTTTAGGACGGCGTGCGTGGATTATGTTCAGTGGACGTGCGCTGTGAACTCGCATCAGGAGCATACTACACTATAGACTAGGCATGCTCGATATTGGCTTTTCTACCGATATTCCGATATTGTCCAACTCTTAATTTCCGATACCGATATCAACGATACCGATATATGCAGGCTTTTTACATCAAAACTGTTAGGTAACAACAACATAAAATATCTCCTGTGGAATTAACACATTATGCCTAATTTTGCTGTGATGCCCCACTGGATGCATATGTGAATGAAACATGGCTTTCCAAATGTACACACTGAGAAAAATAAGAGAACAACTTAAATTATGGGAAAAAGTGCCATATTTATGTAGTGTTAGAGAGAAACCTCAACAACAAACAGCCTCAAACAACACCACAGACAATATAAAAAAAAAGGAAGAGGCATATCTTCAGTCCATTAGTTGTAAACAAACATAGTCAATGAATGACTGGCTATAACTTGTCAAATAATATACTCAAACTGGGCTCAATCTCTTTTGAGAGTAACAAAATCCTCTCTCCTGATGCCTCCAGTACTCCAAAGGGCATCCTTTCGAGGGGATGGCTTCTCCTAGGTATGCATGCACCTAAAGAAAGAATAAAAAAGAGAGACAGGGAATAAATGTATAATAGAATTCCTCCATTTCTTTAATAGAATTTCTATTATTTATTTTTCTTTGAAGCACTGACTGCCAAATGGTTATTGTATTCATTGTATGTAATGTATATTTTTAATGTGACGCACTCAGCACAGCAGATTAAATTTAGTTTGATGATTAAGTTAATCAATTACTCACCTGCGCTGTCTCGCTTGTAGGTGCTTGAGCTGCAACTTCATTCTCTGTGTGGTTTTCTTCGGTTTCAGCTGTTGCTTCTTTTCATCACTTTGCTGCGCAAATGTACCATGCAACTCCGCGTGATTCTTCTTGACATGGGTTATTAAATGATGTATTAAAGGAAGACACCTTGTTTCCTCCTCGCATAACTGACGCTTTGCAGTCATTGCAAATTCATTATCCGTAGTTGACACTTGGAAATAGTTCCAAACCACGGACACCTCATTCACCGGGTGAGCTAACTTGTTAGCCACGAGTCCAGCGTGTTGTATATTGTAGCGTCCGTACGGACGTTAAAGGACGACGAGAGCGTTCAAATAACAACTTTTAATAACCCGGTCACTGTCGGCCGTGACCACGCCGTTTAAAGCAGAGAACACATAACTTGCCGTAACAATCCAACTCTCTCATACAGCCACTCAACACGTTCTCGCTGGTGCATTCACTGACTCTCCACATAATCGGAATTATGACACATTATCAACTACTGACTTTACAACATGAACCGTTACAATATGTTGTTGTTTAACGTCATCAAGCGCGCGCCCATAAACGTCCCATGCTGCGTTCATGCAGACTCGGAAATTCCAATATCGGTTCCAATATCGGTTGTAAAAATCCGATACCGATATTTCCAAATATTACATTTTTTAGTCAATATCGGCCGATATTATCGGACATCCCTACTATAGACTTTATTTTTCACAACAACTTGACCACTGGGGTGCATCAGGAATAAAAAAAAAAATAGACATCAGTGCTGCATTTGCACAGGCTTTGCTCTTTCTCGCTCTCTCTCACACGCACAGATAATGATTCATGGGGGACTCCCTGGTGTCATGTCACAGCTGAACTAACGCCAGGCGAAGGCTCTGTCATGGAGGACATATATCAAAGTCTTAATATAAAATTTTAGTGAAGAGAATGTGAATGCTTCAGGTTTGAATGTGTAAGTTTGGGAAGTTTTAACAGCTCAACTGTGTGTGTGTGTGTGTGTGTGTGTGTGTGTGTGTGTGTGTGTGTGTGTGTGTGTGTGTGTGTGTGTGTGTGTGTGTGTGTGTGTGTGTGTGTGTGTGTGTGTGTGTGTGTGTGTGTGTGTGTGTGTGTGTGTGTGTGTGTGTGTGTGTGTGTGTGTGTGTGTGTGTGTGTGTGTGTGTGTGTGTGTGTGTTAAATCCAACCCAGCTGGAGGACACCGCCACCCAACGCTCCGCCAGGCGAAGGCTCTGTCATCAAGGACTGCATAGACTTGAAGAGGAGTGAGTGGAACGACGGACGCCAAAGCAGACATGTATTGCACCTAGCCTCCCTTGGACTTACCTGCTCTGACTGTGGCGGACAGCTCACTATTCCTCACCGATGTCACAAGTGAGGAAACTTCAATTCCCAGAGACGACATTGCACACCGGGGTTTGAGCTTCGGATTAAATAACATATTTGCAGGTTAAATCTTATTTTTTTTGTAAATTAACACTTCACCTTGTCCGATAAGGGCTGTAGAATAAGCACATGAATTTTCTGTATGTTCCTCACCACTAAAGGGCTCTAATTTAGAGAATAAAGTAGCTGTTTTTAGTGTAGCTGTGTTTAGGACAGCGTGCGTGGATTACGTGCAGTGGACTTGTGCTGTGAACTCGCATCAGGAGCATACTACACTATAGACTTTATTTTTCACAACAACTTGACCACTGGGCTGGATCAGGAAAAAAAACAAATCGACATCAGTGCTGCATTTGCACAGGCTTTGCTCTCTCTCTCTCACACGCACAGATAATGATTCATGGGGGACTCCCTGGTGTCATGTCACAGCTGAACTAACGCCAGGCGAAGGCTCTGTCATGGAGGACATATATCAAAGTCTTAATATAAAATTTTAGTGAAGAGAATGTGAATGCTTCAGGTTTGACTGTGTAAGTTTGGGAAGTTTTAACAGCTCGTGTGTGTGTGTGTGTGTGTGTGTGTGTGTGTGTGTGTGTGTGTGTGTGTGTGTGTGTGTGTGTGTGTGTGTGTGTGTGTGTGTGTGTGTGTGTGTGTGTGTGTGTGTGTGTGTGTGTGTGTGTGTGTGTGTGTGTGTGTGTGTGTGTGTGTGTGTGTGTGTGTGTGTGTGTGTGTGTGTGTGTGTGTGTGTGTGTGTGTGTGTGTGTGTGTGTGTGTGTGTGTGTGTGTGTGTGTGTGTGTGTGTGTGTGTGTGTGTGTGTGTGTGTGTGTGTGTGTGTTAAATCCAACCCAGCTGGAGGACACCGCCACCCAACGCTCCGCCAGGCGAAGGCTCTGTCATCAAGGACTGCATAGACTTGAAGAGGAGTGAATGGAACGACAGACGCCAAAGGAGACATGACGCTGAACTGGGTTCTTGTAATTGCAGGCCTCATGAATATTCACACAGTGTGTATTATTCTGAGCCACTGATTGGCTGTCTGCCCGGAAGGTCCTGTTAATTCTTACACTGTCCTTCTAATTCACGTGCGGCTATTTACACAGGATGAGTAAGCAATGTGATTACTAGCCTCTGATTGGTTGTCTACTGGAAGGTCCTGATAATTCTTACACTGTCTTTCTAATTCACGTGCGGCTATTTACACAGGATGAGTAAGCAATGTGATTACTCTCTATGCTAAAAAACTGGAGATTTTATAAAGGTTAGTTGGGAGCCTAAATCCAACCTTTTGTCTAACCTTAACCAATACGTTATATGCCTAAACCTAACCGTTGAAACTTCTATCAATTGGATTTTACAGCTAATGCTCAAGTTACAGGTTGAAGCCTGGTTTATACTTCTGCATCAAATCAACACAACATGTCTGTCTTCACCTTCGCCGCTGTAACTACATGTCAAGGCAACGCGCTGTGATTGGTTTACCTGATAGCATCATATGTCCACTGTTTCGCGCAGTGATCCCCACCATTTGCCCGGTGGTCAAATGGCATCGCGACCAAACAAGAGAAGGAGAGACACTGAAGCCCAAACGGTTCATGACAGAGTCTAGGCTACGGCATAACCTATGCATTGACATGAAACTGAAGTATAAACCAGGCTTTGAATGGGTAAGATCAACATGAGAAATGAAACACAAAGCCTCTGTTTGGAGGTGTTAACATTCATTTTTTGAGACTGGATCACAAGTGGACAGCTTTAAATACAGGTGTGGACACACTTAATGCATCTTGAATGTGCATAGTGCCAGAAGTCACTATGCACGCAGTATAGTAAACCTCCGTGGGGGCCTGGGCCACATTAGTGACAGCCTCCTTTGCTAAGTAGGTGACTCTCAGTACCTGTTTGCGCGCAAAGGGCCTCAGAACTTCTTTTACTCATTTTAACCATTGATGTATTTTACAGGACATTGGCACTAGGATTGGTTATCGAAACGCAGTACCAATTTGGCACCGGTTTTGACATAAACGATCTGGTGTTACTTGCATTTATAATGTTTAAAGATTTAACTTGCTGTTGTTTTCTATTTGGCCCTGGAAGTAAATGGTATTGATTTTAGACTAACCCAAAGTGTGCATTTTAATTTTTTAAGTACCGGTTCAAGAACCATTTATGCACCAGAACCATTTAAAAAATACACTGTAGGTACTGTATCGGATAAAACGTAACCAATATCCAACCTTAGTTGGCACATAAGATGCATTGTACAGTAAGATCTGATTGTTCTAGGGGAGCTTAAAAACTTAAAAATGTAAATAAAGTTAAGACAGCAGTAGAGGCTTCTACTTGAGCAGATTAGTAAATGTTGAGTGTAGGGATTGTGGAGAAATGGAGGCAAACATAGTGGATTTCAACCAGCAGGTGAACAGTGGGGTGAAGAAGCCAGTCCAACTCATGGTGAGCCAGAGTGGTCTGTGCACAGCCAGTACAGTTGATCCCAGTAAGATCTGTCTCTCGTGTAAATGTAGGGTCATTGGAACTGTGAATGCCCTGTTAAGTTCGGCGCAAAACCATGCATACTAAGCCTATAGCATTTACTGCCTCTGTTGAGAGAAATAATCTTTCAAGTTCATGTGTTGTTTCACCCTGTGATGCATATCCTTGAGCAGGTTGGGCCTGAGATGGATTACAATTTGGAGAAGCCTGATTTTCTTGCTTTTATGTCTGACAACTGGAGAGGGGAGATAGCCATGGCATCTGCACGCTTCTGAGTGTATTGAGACACTGTGAATGAACCATGCACACTTGTCATGAGCTGAGCTGTGCCTTATCAGCTCTGTAACATCTTATTTCATATGAACAAGGTCATTTCTGCTTCATGCCATATGAATATAGTCTATATTAATAAAGCTCACACAGTGATACATGTACGACTCACTTTCATGAATACTTCCTCCTTGTATCAGTTCAGAGGGAAGGGTTATGCAGTGAGGCTCAAGGAAAAAAGGGTAACGCAAAAAATAGAAATGTTTGCTTTTCATCTTTTCAATACAGTCACAAATCACACAGCTGTGGCAACAAATCTCCTTTAAAATTTACAATAACTGAAAGATAAGGATACCCACCCACGATCCCACCCAAACCCACAGACTTGATTGTGTTCATTTTTCAAGAGCGTATACTGCGATTAGGGCGATAGGGAACCAGGGCTTCGCCAAGCACTAAATGATTGGGTGAGCAAATCTTGTGAACAAATCTTTTTGATGAACTGATTCAAGTGATTCAGTACTTTTTAAAGAACTGCTGTGCCCATTACTAGCATCTGTCCTCCTCATCACAATAAAAGAAGTGATCTTTTTTGCAGGTGGATTGCACATCTTTTTTAAACGTGTTGAATAAAGATGCAAAATGAAAGACTGCAAACATTCCTGGCTTGGCCGATTGCACTGTGCCTACGAAAAGAAACATTTACATCATCTTCTCCCAGTATTTTGCTCACAGCAGAAATGCCCCAAATTGCATATTCATCATGGCAAATGCACCAAAAACAAAACTGCAGCCATGGATCTTTTTGAAAAAGGTCTGCTGGGTTCTGAAATATACTCCAAATCAAAAAATGTACCCACATTTGGTTCTTAGCAGGTGATGTTCTTCAACCCTGCTTTTATTCCCATCTTTGTAATTTGGAACCAATACAGATGAACAACTTCAGCAGGGATGAATTTAGCAGGGGTACGTTTTTGTCTGTGGGATTTTGATTTTTGTTTATCAGTATCATCAGTCAGCCATCGCCATATTTATGTTGAAATGCATAACAAATTAGGTAATTAAATACATTTAAATGTTTGTCCAGTTGTTTGAATTTCCCTCAGGATCAATAAAGTATCTATCTATCTTGTATAAAATAGCGTAACACACAAACCAGGGTTTGTGAGCCCAGGTATGTAGCTGCATCAGGACGCGAGTCCCTCAAGCCTAGAGAAAAACCTACTAAGCCCCCCTGTGCATCTACTTTCTGCGGTCACTCAAGTAACGTGCTAAACTGCTCAAGACCTTCTACTGCTGCTTGAGTGTTAACATACCATTTGTTCTGTTTTACTGGGTCTCCACATCCTTTAGTTTTTTCAGGGGTTTTATTTGTTTATTTTAAAATATATTTTTAAATAAAATACTAAATTGGATGCTCCAGTGTTGACTACCTTTTTAAAATGTCACATACTGAGCCATGCCAAAATCATGGCAAGGTTTTATTCATTTATACCTTTCATGTAAAGTGTATATCATATTATTAGAATTTAAAATGTGTTTAAATTATGTCTGATTATCCCTAATATAATTTTATTTTACTTTATATTGTACTTGAATCTGCCTTTATAATGCTGGCAACAGATAAAAGATTGCTGGTGGGAGATACCATTTGACTGCTGCCTCTAGTAAAAGCTAAATGTATGATAAACTATTTATTTTTGAAAGGTTGAATTAAAATAACAAAATATCATTCTCACGTTTTTTTCTTGTTCTTGACTAAATCGATCTGCTCTTTAGAAGAAAGAAAAGAATTCTCATCCTTTCCTTGTACCCCCTCCTCTTCCATGAATTTGGTACAGTCCTGTAAATTCAGGTGAGACTTTGACTTGATTGAACACGCTTCATCCTGCTGACCATGTGGAGAAGAAGGTAAGACCCATACAAAACCTTTTATACATAGCACTTCTATAAACATTGTCATGTGATTAAGCAAACTGATATAGGCTACTTGATGACGTTCGGATGCACTCACGCATCTGATTTACGACAGTTTAGCTCGTTATCATATATTTATGGTTGTAATTAGCGAGCATGCTAGTCAGTGTAGCAGAGGCACAAAGTTTTAAAGACCTGCCCGCTGCACATGCAATATGTCCGCGAAGGTACATCGCAGGAAAACTTTCAGGCATCAACGGTACACTTTGAATGCACTATTTTATTTGGTTTCGTTTGTTCTATTTTTTAGAACGGCATATAAATGAATCGGAGGAACGATGTAACATAGTTTTTAAGAGGCAGCGTCAATCAAGTTATTTGCTGCAGCAAGAAAGGCAGGGGATGATCAGGCAGAGAGGAGAACTTCTTATTTTGAACTTGATTTTCTTTAGAAAGAGGATTTGGTGTAGTGTTCCTTCATTTTGAGACATTGTCACCATTTAGTGTCTGTGTTTAGGTGTTTGGTTTTTGTTTCTGTCACTGATGCTGAAGTTTAGGTAATTGGTTCTGTGAGCTGAAAGATCTCTAATAGTCATTCTGATTTATCGCATGCGTGCAGGTGCCTATGTGGCAGCCGCTTGAGAAAGCACTTTGGATGTAGTGGGCTACTGTTAAAGCACTATATAATGCACACCATGTGGGTTGGGCATGCCAAAAAAAATTTAAGTCAAAACATTTTTTTTTTTTTTTTTTTTACTTTAATCCCTGCCTTCACGCCACGTGCACTCTCTGCTCACGTGAGCGCCATTTTAGGCGATGCAAACATGCCCAAGTAATGTCAAGTTTGTATGCCAAACTTTTTGCTGCTTAAAAATCATCCGTTTTTTTTTTTTTGGGGGTTTAAACGTTTAGTGACATGGGACATAGAAAGTTACTTAACTGATACAGCATATAGACATTAAATAACATTAGGTTATCAATTATATAACTACCAGAATAGATTATACATAGATAGACAAATGAATAGTCACATTTGAAATTATTATTTTTTCCTCTACCCAATATATAATGTGTGTATGTGTTTTATCTGTCTCTCACATTGTTTACAGCAATGTGTTGTTGTCACTAACACCTGATCTTTGCAGGAGATGGCAGCAGCCAGGCCAAGGAGAGCAACAAGAAGTCCAAAACTTGTTGAGTACAGAGGGGAAGTCATTACCAAAAAAGAACAAGAAAACAGGGTAAAAGTCTACCATGACGCACTGAAGGTTTTCATGTTTGATTTCAAGTTCAACAGACAGAAGTTATGGTATGTATCTGTCTTCAGGTGTATTTTCTAAATGTGTATCCGAACACAGAGATGCAAACTTTGCCTGCCTTGTCAGTTAAAATAATTTAAATCATGAAATACAGTGCCAAGTATTGACATTTTTACTGTTTGATGAATATTTTGAATTGTTGGAGGGATATTTTCCGACATGCTGACATGAATATGTTCAATGCTTCCCTTACAGTACAAGGTATAAATGTTATGTTAAACTTGATATTTTAGTGTCGATGCTGCCAGAGAGGACGGATCATTAGGGAGGCTGGTTAATGATGAGGAAAAGAAGCCAAACAGCAAAATGAAAGTTACAACAGTGGATGGAAGACCCCATCTGCGTTTATTTGCACTGAGGGATATTTCTCCAGGGGAAGAAATCACTTACAATTACGGTGATTTCAAGTGGCCATGGAGAAGACAGGTATTCAGAAATAGCAGAGTGCTAATGAGAGCAGATTTTTTTTTGTTCAATCCTATTCAAAATGTTAGAAACTATGACAATAGATTTCTGTGGACACGATATTTATGAATATAAAGTAGGATGAAAATTACATTTAGAATCATACATACACACAGGTCCTGTGTAATCCTCACCATGTCAGGTTCAGACTTTAGGAGGTCTGTTAGTTTAGTACATTGGAAGACTAAAGTTACATTTAGAATCAAATTCCAGAGGTAATTTTGATCTCCAATATCTTTACAGTACAAGTCTGAACTCATGAAAATGATGTTAAGTAACATGGTTAAATGATGCGTAAAATGCTGTTGTACAGCCATCAGGCTAGTCTATATTTATATATATTCTCTTTATATACAGTATATAGTATAGACACAAACTCATATTCAGTGATTGTTCTTTCCATTTCAGATTTCCAAAGAGGTGTCGTGTCAGGCTGCTGACATGGAAGCCAGCGGTTCCTTAGCAGTCATCATGCCAGAGGTAATTTTGATCTCCAATATCTTTACAGTACAAGTCTGAACTCATGAAAATTATGTTTAAGTAGTAATCAGACATACAGGTCCTGTGTAATCCTCACCATGTCAGGTTCAGACTTTAGGAGGTCTGTTAGTTTAGTACATTGAAAGAATAAAGTTACATTTAGAATCAATCAGACATACAGGTCCTGTGTAATCCTCACCATGTCAGGTTCAGACTTTAGGAGGTCTTTTAGTTTAGTACATTGGAAGATTAAAGTTACATTTAGAATCAAACAGACACACAGGCCCTGTGTAATCCTCAGCATGTCAGGTTCAGACTTTAGGTCTGTTAGTTTAGTACATTAGACACAAACTCATATTCAGTGATTGTTCTTTCCATTTCAGATTTCCAAAGAGGTGTCGTGTCAGGCTGCTGACATGGAAGCCAGCGGTTCCTTAGCAGTCATCATGCCAGAGGTAATTTTGATCTCCAATATCTTTACAGTACAAGTCTGAACTCATGAAAATGTTAAGTAAAATGGTTAAATGATGCGTAAAATGCTGTTGTACAGCCATCAGGCTAGTCTGTATTTATATATATTCTCTTTATATACAGTATATAGTATACTATATTATTATTACAATGTTATTGTTACCTTTATTATATTATATCTATACTATCTATATTATATATTACTTTATTACATTATACTCCTATATTGTCATAACTATATACTCTTGTCAAACTGCACTATATTTATTATAGTTATCACTGTATATACTTTTACTTAACCTTTTGATCAATGTCACTTTAAATTCTTCACTATAACATGCTATTCACTACACAGAATTATCCTGTTGAGTCCACACTATAGTCCTCTGTATATACCCCCCGCCATTACCTGGAATTGTATTTGTTTATTATTTTTAACTCGGTTTTTGACTTCTTTTTTTTTTTTAATTTTGACTTGTTTTGATTCTGCACTGCTGCTGCTGTAACACCTGAATTAATAAAGTAGTATCCTATCCTAAGTAGTATTCAGACATACAGGTCCTGTGTAATCCTCAGCATGTCAGGTTCAGACTTTAGGAGGTCTGTTAGTTTAGTTCATCAGAAACAAACTCGTATTCAGTGATTGTTCTTTCCATTTCAGATTTCCAAAGAGGTGTCGTGTCAGGCTGCTGACATGGAAGCCAGCGGTTCCTTAGCAGTCATCATGCCAGAGGTAATTTTGATCTCCAATATCTTTACAGTAGAAGTCTGAACTCATGAAAATGATGTTTAAGTAGTAATCAGACGTACAGGTCCTGTGTTATCCTCACCATGTCAGGGTCAGACTTTAGGAGGTCTGTTAGTTTAGTGCATTGGAAGATTAAAGTTACATTTAGAATCATACATACACACAGGTCCTGTGTAATCCTCACCATGTCAGGTTCAGACTTTAGGAGGTCTGTTAGTTTAGTACATTGGAAGACTAAAGTTACATTTAGAATCAAATTCCAGAGGTAATTTTGATCTCCAATATCTTTACAGTACAAGTCTGAACTCATGAAAATGATGTTAAGTAACATGGTTAAATGATGCGTAAAATGCTGTTGTACAGCCATCAGGCTAGTCTATATTTATATATATTCTCTTTATATACAGTATATAGTATAGACACAAACTCATATTCAGTGATTGTTCTTTCCATTTCAGATTTCCAAAGAGGTGTCGTGTCAGGCTGCTGACATGGAAGCCAGCGGTTCCTTAGCAGTCATCATGCCAGAGGTAATTTTGATCTCCAATATCTTTACAGTACAAGTCTGAACTCATGAAAATTATGTTTAAGTAGTAATCAGACATACAGGTCCTGTGTAATCCTCACCATGTCAGGTTCAGACTTTAGGAGGTCTGTTAGTTTAGTACATTGAAAGAATAAAGTTACATTTAGAATCAATCAGACATACAGGTCCTGTGTAATCCTCACCATGTCAGGTTCAGACTTTAGGAGGTCTTTTAGTTTAGTACATTGGAAGATTAAAGTTACATTTAGAATCAAACAGACACACAGGCCCTGTGTAATCCTCAGCATGTCAGGTTCAGACTTTAGGTCTGTTAGTTTAGTTCATCAGAAACAAACTCGTATTCAGTGATTGTTCTTTCCATTTCAGATTTCCAAAGAGGTGTCGTGTCAGGCTGCTGACATGGAAGCCAGCGGTTCCTTAGCAGTCATCATGCCAGAGGTAATTTTGATCTCCAATATCTTTACAGTACAAGTCTGAACTCATGAAAATGTTAAGTAAAATGGTTAAATGATGCGTAAAATGCTGTTGTACAGCCATCAGGCTAGTCTGTATTTATATATATTCTCTTTATATACAGTATATAGTATACTATATTATTATTACAATGTTATTGTTACCTTTATTATATTATATCTATACTATCTATATTATATATTACTTTATTACATTATACTCCTATATTGTCATAACTATATACTCTTGTCAAACTGCACTATATTTATTATAGTTATCACTGTATATACTTTTACTTAACCTTTTGATCAATGTCACTTTAAATTCTTCACTATAACATGCTATTCACTACACAGAATTATCCTGTTGAGTCCACACTATAGTCCTCTGTATATACCCCCCGCCATTACCTGGAATTGTATTTGTTTATTATTTTTAACTCGGTTTTTGACTTCTTTTTTTTTTTTAATTTTGACTTGTTTTGATTCTGCACTGCTGCTGCTGTAACACCTGAATTAATAAAGTAGTATCCTATCCTAAGTAGTATTCAGACATACAGGTCCTGTGTAATCCTCAGCATGTCAGGTTCAGACTTTAGGAGGTCTGTTAGTTTAGTTCATCAGAAACAAACTCGTATTCAGTGATTGTTCTTTCCATTTCAGATTTCCAAAGAGGTGTCGTGTCAGGCTGCTGACATGGAAGCCAGCGGTTCCTTAGCAGTCATCATGCCAGAGGTAATTTTGATCTCCAATATCTTTACAGTAGAAGTCTGAACTCATGAAAATGATGTTTAAGTAGTAATCAGACGTACAGGTCCTGTGTTATCCTCACCATGTCAGGGTCAGACTTTAGGAGGTCTGTTAGTTTAGTGCATTGGAAGATTAAAGTTACATTTAGAATCAAACAGACACACAGGTCCAGTGTAATCCTCACCATGTCAGGTTCAGACTTTAGGAAGTCTGTTAGTTTAGTACATTGGAAGATTAAAGTCAAATTTAGAATCAAACAGACACATAGGTCCTGTGTAATCCTCAGCATGTCAGGTTCAGACTTTAGGTCTGTTAGTTTAGTACATTAGACACAAACTCATATTCAGTGATTGTTCTTTCCATTTCAGATTTCCAAAGAGGTGTCGTGTCAGGCTGCTGACATGGAAGCCAGCGGTTCCTTAGCAGTCATCATGCCAGAGGTAATTTTGATCTCCAATATCTTTACAGTACAAGTCTGAACTCATGAAAATGATGTTAAGTAACATGGTTAAATGATGCGTAAAAAGCTGTTGTACAGCCATCAGGCTAGTCTATATTAAGGGACCGAAGCACTGACCAGTGCGAAGGACCCTATTGTAACCCTAATTAGGGACCGAAGCACTGACCAGTGCGAAGGACCCTATTGTTTTCCTTAAGATTTTTTTTTTTTTTTTCCTTCCGCCACTTCGGAGCCATTTTTGACGGCTTGAACGTGAATGAAAACTCACCAAAATCTCTAATGTCATCGGGTCTGGTGAAAAATTTGATATTCTCGTCATTTCGTAAAAAAAATTCGCAAAATGACTCAGTGGCGCCCCCTTCAAATTTTCAAAAGGGCCTCCCCATTGAGGTTTTTTCATTGTACGTGCATGAAAATTTTTAGGCACATTAGGCATGCGAGATCTCACTTAAAATCCTCTTACACCCATAGTCAAAACCAAACAGGAAGTCCGCCATTTTTTTTTCTATGGCGAAAATTCGCGTTTCAAAGGCTAGCTATTTGAATGAACTCCTCCAAAAGCAATTCTCCGATTGACACAATGAGAATGTCAGTGTGTTCTCAACATGTTGAAGATCTCTCGTTGTGCTCTGCAAGTTATTTCCTCAAAGGGCGTGGTCTTACGGATGCGTTGTTCGTCACAAACAGTAAGTAGTTTGTTCCGGGCCTTAATATAGTCATACATTCATCAAACATCACACAAATGATCCCAATGGAAAAATAAAGCTAGACATGTTGGCATAAAAAGTGGGCATGGCTAAATGACTCAGTGGCGCCACCTTGAAATTTTCAAAAAGGCCTCCCCATAGAGGTTTTTTTGTCCTACGTGCATGAATTTTTTTATGCTCCTTAAGCATGTCAGGAGCAACATAAAATCCTCTCACACCCATGGTCATAACCAAACAGGAAGTCCGCCATATTTTTTTGAATGCAACAAAAATGGCCGAAATTCCTTTTTCACAGGTTAGCTATTTGAACGAACTCCTCCAACAGCGTTTATCCGATCATCGTAAACTCAGTGTCAGTGTATTCTAGACATGTTGAAGATCTCTCGTTGTGCTCTGCACGTTATTTCGTTTAAGGGCGTGGCGATGGCGTACCATCAAACATTGATGTCTCGGCGCACCCATATTTTACCTTTCTGAAAGGCCTCCCCATAGAGGTTTTTTTCTTTTACATGCATGACATTTTTTTGTACATTCATAATGTCAGGACCTACACAAAATCCTCTTACACCCATAGTCAATACTAAACAGGAAGTCCGCCATATTTTTTTTTAATGGCGAAAATTTGCGTTTCACAGGTTAGCTATTTGAACGAACTCCTCCAAAAGCAATTATCCGATTGACACAATGAGAATGTCAGTGTGTTCTCGACATGTTGAAGATCTCTCGCTGTGCTCCGCACGTTATTTTGTCAAAGGGCGTGGTCATATGGACGCGTTGTTCTTCACAAATAGGAAGTAGTTTGTTATGGGCCTTAATATAGTCATACATTCATCAAACATCACACGCATGATCCCAGTAGAAAAATTAAACTTGTCATGTTGTTATAGTAAGTGGGCGTGGCTAAATGACTCAGTGGCGCCCCCATGAAATTTTACAATTGGCCTCCCCATTGGGGTTTCCTTGTCCTACATGCATGAGATTTTTAATGCTCATTGGTCATGTCAGGAGCTACATAAAATCCTCTTACACCCATGGTCAAAACCCAACAGGAAGTCCGCCATAATTTTTTTGAATGGCTTAAATTCGCGGTTCACAGGTTAGCCATCTGAACGAACTCCTCCAAAAGCGTTTATTCGATCATCGCAAACTCAATCTCAGTGTGTTCTAGACATGTTGAAGGTCTCTCGTTGTGCTACACACGTTATTTCGTCAAAGGGCGTGGCCACGGCGTGGCATCAAACTTTAATGTCTCGGCGCACTCCAAGTTTTTAACTTTCGATGACTGTAAGGCCTGCTGCTTTTCCACGTGTCGTGGCTGCACTCCCGCGGTCGCACTCTCGCGGTCGCGACACGCGTCGACATGCGTGGGGTGCTTCGGTCCCTTCATCACCGCTTGCGGTTTTAATGATTAGGGACCGAAGCACTGACCAGTGCGAAGGACCCTATTGTAATCCTTACGATTATTATTTTTAGGGACCGAAGCACTGACCAGTGCGAAGGACCCTATTGTTAGGGACCGAAGCACTGACCAGTGCGAAGGACCCTATTGTAACCCTAATGATTATTAGGGACCGAAGCACTGACCAGTGCGAAGGACCCTATTGTTTTTCAAATGATTATTATTTTTTATTTTTTTCTCCGGTCCGTCTCTTTGGAGCCACTTTTGAAGGCTTGAACGTGAATGAAAACTCATGAAAATCTCCAACGTCATCGGGTCTGGCGAAAAATTTGATATTTTCGTCATTTCGTAAAAAAAAATCACAAAATGACTCAGTGGCGCCCCCTTCAAATTTTCAAAAGGGCCTCCCCATTGAGGTTTTTTCATCGTACGTGCATGAACATTTTTAGGCACATTAAGCATGCGAGATCTCACATAAAATCCTCTTACGCCCATAGTCAAAACCAAACAGGAAGTCCGCCATATTTTTTTTCAAGGAAGAAAATTCGCGTTTTACAGGTTAGCAATTTGAACAAACTCCTCCAAAAGCAATTATCTGATTGACACAATGAAAATGTCAGTGTGTTCTCGACATGTTGAAGATCTCTCGTTGTGCTCTGCACGTTATTTCCTCAAAGGGCGTGGTCATACGGACACGTTGTTCGTCACAAACAGGAAGTAGTTTGTTACGGGCCTCAATATAGTCATACATTCATCAAACATCATACACATGATCCCAGTGGAAAAATAAAACTAGACATGTTGGCATAAAAAGTGGGCGTGGCTAATTTACTCAGTGGTGCCCCCTTGAAATTTTCAAAAACGCCTCCCCATTGAGGTTTTTTTGTCCTACATACACAAATTTTTTTATGCTCATTGGGCATGTCAGGAGCTACATAAAATCCACTTACACCTATAGTCATAACCAAACAGGAAGTCCGCCATATTTTTTTGAATGCAACAAAAATGGCCGAAATTCACGTTTCACAGGTTAGCTATTTGAACGAACTCCTACAACAGCGTTTATCCGATCATCGTAAACTCAGTGTCAGTGTATTCTAGACATGTTGAAGATCTCTCGTTGTGCTCCGCACGTTATTTCCTCAAAGGTCGTGGTCATACGGACGCGTTGTTCGTCACAAACAGGAAGTAGTTTGTTACGAGCCTTAATATAGTCACACATTCATCAAACATCACACACATGATCCCAGTGGAAAAATAAAACTAGACATCTTGGCACAAAAAGTGGGCGTGGCTATATGACTCAGTGGCGCCCCCTTGAAATTTTCAAAAGGGCCTCCCCATTGAGGTTTCTTCATCGTACGTGCATGAACATTTTTATGCACGTTAAGCATGCAAGATCTCACATAAAATCCTCTTACACCCATATTGAAAACCGAACAGGAAGTCCGCCATATTTTCTTTCAATGTCGAAAATTCGCGTTTCACAGGTTAGCTATTTGAACGAACTCCTCCAAAAGCCATTATCCGATTGACACAATGAGAATTTCAGTGTGTTCTCGACATGTTGAAGATCTCTCGTTGTGCTCTGCACGTTTTTTCCTCAAAGGGCGTGGTCATACGGACGCGTTGTTCGTCACAAACAGGAAGTAGTTTGTGACACTGCTTAATATAGGCGTAGAGTCATCAAAAACAACACGCATGATCCCAGTAGAAAATCTAAACTTGTCATGTTGTTTTAATAAGTGGGCGTGGCTAAATGACTCAGTGGCGCCCCCTTGAAATTTTCAAAAAGGCCTCCCCATTGAGGTTTCTTTGTCCTACATACACACAATTTTTTATGCTCATTAAGCATGTCAGGAGCTACAGAAAAGCCTCTGACCCCCATCATCATAACCACACAGAAAGTCCGCGATATTTTTTTGAATGCAACAAAAATGGCCGAAATTCCTTTTTCACAGGTTAGCTGTTTGAACGAATTCCTCCAACAGCGTTTATCCGATCATCGTAAACTCAGTGTCAGTGTATTCTAGACATGTTGAAGATCTCTCGTTGTGCTCCGCACGTTATATAATTTAAGGGCGTGGCGATGGTGTACCATCAAACATTGATGTCTCAGCGCACCCCTATTTTTCCTTTCTGAAAGGCCTCCCCATAGAGGTTTTTTTCTCTGACATGCATGACAATTTTTTTGTATGTTAATAGTGTCAGGAACTACAATAAATCCTCTTGGACACATAGTCAAAACTAAACAGGAAGTCCGCCATTTTTTTTTTTAATGGCGAAAATTCGCGTTTGACATGTTAGCTATTTGAACGAACTCCTCCAAAAGCGTTTATCCGATCATCGTAAACTCAATCTTAGTGTGTTCTAGACATGTTGAAGATCTCTCGTTGTGCTCCGCACGTTATTTTGTCAAAGGGCGTGGCCACGCATACCATCAAACTTTGAAGTCTCGGCTCACTCCAATTTTTTAACCTTCGATGACTGTAAGGCCTGCTGCTTGGCCTCGTGTCGCGGCTGCACTCCCGCGGTCGCGACACGCGCCGACATGCGTGGGGTGCTTCGGTCCCTTCATCACCGCTTGCGGTTTTAATTATTTTTATTATTTTTTTGTTCCGCCTCTTTGGAGCCATTTTTGACGGCTTGAACGTGAATGAAAACTCATCAAAATCTCCAACTTCATCAGGTCTGGCGAAAAATTTGATATTCTCGTCATTTCTAGTAGAAATTCGCAAAATGACTCAGTGGCGCCCCCTTCAAATTTTCAAAAGGGCCTCCCCATTGAGGTTTTTTCATCGTACGTGCACGAAAATTTTTAGACACATTCAGCATGCGAGATCTCACATAAAATCCTCTTACACCCATAGTCAAAACCAAACAGGAAGTCCGCCATATTTTTTTTCAATGGCGAAAATTCGCGTTTCACAGGTTAGCTATTTGAACGAACTCCTCCAAAAGCAATTATCCGATTGACACAATGAGAATGTCAGTGTGTTCTCGACATGTTGAAGATCTCTCGTTGTGCTCTGCACGTTATTTCCTCAAAGGGCGTGGTCATACGGACGCGTTGTTCGTCACAAACAGGAAGTAGTTTGTTACGGGCCTTAATATAGTCATAGATTCATCAAACATCACACACATGATCCCAGTGGAAAAATAAAACTAGACATGTTGGCATAAAAAGTGGGCGTGGCTAAATGACTCAGTGGCGCCACCTTGAAATTTTCAAAAAGGCCTCCCCATAGAGGTTTTTTTGTCCTACGTGCATGAATTTTTTTATGCTCCTTAAGCATGTCAGGAGCTACATAAAATCCTCTCACACCCATCGTCATAACCAAACAGGAAGTCCGCCATATTTTTTTGAATGCAACAAAAATGGCTGAAATTCCTTTTTCACAGGTTAGCTATTTGAACGAACTCCTCCAACAGCGTTTATCCGATCATCGTAAACTCAATGTCAGTGTATTTTAGACATGTTCAAGATCTCTCGTTGTGCTCCGCACGTTATTTCGTTTAAGGGCGTGGCCATGGCGTACCATCAAACATTGATGTCTCAGCGCACCTCTATTTTACCTTTCTGAAAGGCCTCCCCATAGAGGTTTTTTTCTTTTACATGCATGACAATTTTTTTGTATGTTAACCATGGCAGGACCTACAAAAAATCCTCTTGCACACATAGTCAAAACCAAACAGGAAGTGCGCCATATTTTTTTTGAATGGCAAAAATTCGCGTTTCACAGGTTAGCTATTTGAACAAACTCCTCCAAAAGCAATTATCCGATTGACACAATGAGAATGTCAGTGTGTTCTCGACATATTCAAGATCTCTCGTTGTGCTCCGTATGTTATTTCGTCAAAGGGCGTGGTCATATGGACGCGTTGTTCTTCACAAACAGGAAGTAGGTTGTTATGGGGCTTAATTTAGTCATACATTCATCAAACATCAGACACATGATCCCAGTAGAAAAATTAAACTTGTCATGTTGTTATAATAAGTGGGCGTGGCTAAATGACTCAGTGGCGCCCCCTTGAAATCTTAAAAATGGCCTCCCCATTGAGGTTTCTTTGTCCTACATGCATGAGATTTTTTATGCTCATTGGGCATGTCAGGACCTACATAAAATCCTCTTACACCCATGGTCAAAACCCAACAGGAAGTCCGCCATATTTTTTTCAATGGCTAAAATTCCTTTTTCACAGGTTAGCTATTTGAACGAACTCCTCCAAAAGCAATTATCCGATTGACACAATGAGAATGTCAGTATGTTCTCGACCTGTTGAAGATCTCTCGTTGTGCTCTGCACGTTATTTCCTCAAAGGGCGTGGTCATACGGACGCGTTGTTCGTCACAAACAGGAAGTATTTTGTTATGGGCCTTAATATAGGCGTAGAGTCACCAAACATCATACACATGATCCCAGTTGAAAAATTAAACTACACATTTTGGTATAAAAAGTGGGCGTGGCTAAATGACTCAGTGGCGCCCTCTTGAAATTTTAAAAAACTCCTCCCCATTGAGGTTTTTTTGACCGACGTGCATGAATTTTTTTATGCTCATTGGGCATGTCAGGACCTACATAAAAGCCTCTTACACCAATGGTCATACCCAAACAGGAAGTCTGCCATATTTTTTTCAATGCAAGACAAATGGCTGAAATTCCTTTTTTACAGGTTACCTATTTGAACGAACTCCTATAAAAGCGTTTATCTGATTGACAAAATGTCATGGTCTGTGTGTTCTAGACATGTTGAAGATCTCTCGTTGTGCTCTGCACGTTATTTCCTCAAAGGTCGTGGTCATACGGACGCGTTGTTCATCACAAACAGGAAGTAGTTTGTTATGGGTCTTAATATAGGCGTAGAGTCATGAAACAAGATACACATGATCCCTGTAGAAAACTTAAACTTGTCATGTTGTTATGATAAGTGGGCGTGGCTAAATGACTCAGTGGCGCCCCCAAGAAATCTTAAAAATGGCCTCCCCATAGAGGTTTCTTTGTCCTACATGCATGGGATTTTTTATGCTCATTGGGCATGTCAGGAGCTACATAAAATCCTCTTACACCTATGGTCAAAACCCAACAGGAAGTCTGCCATATTTTTTTTTGAATGGCTGAAATTCGCGGTTTACAGGTTAGCTATCTGAACGAACTCCTCCAAAAGCGTTTATCCGATCATCGCAAACTCAATCTTAGTGTGTTCTAGACATGTTGAAGATCTCTCGTTGTGCTCCGCACGTTATTTCGTCAAGGGGCGTGGCCACGGCGTACCATCAAACTTTGATGTCTCGGCTCACTCCAATTTTTTAACCTTCGATGACTGTAAGGCCTGCTGCTTGGCCTCGTGTCGCGGCTGCACTCCCGCGGTCGCACTCTCGCGGTCGCGACACGCGCCGACATGCGCGGGGTGCTTCGGTCCCTTCATCACCGCTTGCGGTTTTAATTCTTCAAATGATTTTTTTTTTTTTTTTTTCGGTCCGTCAGTTTGACGCCACTTTTGACGGCTTGAACGTGAATGAAAACTCATCAAAATCTCCAACGTCATCGGGTCTGGCGAAAAATTTGATATTCTCATCATTTCGTAAAAACAATTCGCAAAATGACTCAGTGGCGCCCCCTTCAAATTTTCAAAAGGGCCTCCTCATTGAGGTTTTTTCATCGTACGTGCACGACAATTTTTAGGCACATTCTGCATGCGAGATCTCACATAAAATCCTCTTACACCCATAGTCAAAACCAAACAGGAAGTCCGCCATATTTCTTTTCAATGGCGAAAATTCGCGTTTCATAGGTTAGCTATTTGAACGAACTCCTCCAAAAGCAATTATCCGATTGATACAATGAGAATGTCAGTGTGTTCTCGATATGTTGAAGATCTCTCGTTGTGCTCTGCACGTTATTTCCTCAAAGGGCGTGGTCATACGAACGCGTTGTTCGTCACAAACAGGAAGTAGTTTGTTACGGGCCTTAATATAGTCATACATTCATCAAACATCACACACATGATCCCAATGGAAAAATAAAACTTAGACATGCTGGCATAAAAAGTGGGCGTGGCTAAATGACTCAGTGGCGCCCCCTTGAAATTTTCAAAAAGGCCTCCCCATTGAGGTTTTATGGTCCTACGAGCATGAATTTTTTTATGCTCATTGGGCATGTCCGGTCCTACATAAAATCCTCTTACACCTATAGTCATAACCAAACAGGAAGTCCGCCAATTTTTTTTGAATGCAATAAAAATGGCTAAAATTCCTTTTTCACAGGTTACCTATTTGAACGAACTCCTACAACAGCGTTTATCCGATCATCCTAAACTCAGTGTCATTATGTTCTAGACATGTTGAAGATCTCTCGTTGTGCTCCGCACGTTATTTCGTTTAAGGGCGTGGCGATGGCGTACCATCAAACATTGATGTCTCGGTCCACCCCTATTTTAGCTTTCTGAAAGGCCTCCCCATAGAGGGTTTTTTCTCTTACATACATGACAATTTTTTTGTATGTTAATAGTGTCAGGAACTACAATAAATCCTCTTGCACACATAGTCAAAACTAAACCGGAAGTCCGCCATATTTTTTTTTAATTGCGAAAATTCGCGTTTTAAAGGTTACCTATTTGAACGAACTCCTACAAAAGCCTATAGCCGATTGACACAACGTCAAGGTCTGTGTGTTCTAGACATGTTGAAGATCTATAGTTGTGCTCTGCACGTTATTTCCTCAAAGGTCGTGGTCATACGGACGCGTTGTTCGTCACAAACAAGAAGTAGTTTGTTATGGGTCTTAATATAGGTGTAGAGTCACCAAACATCAGACACATGATCCCTGTAGAAAAATTAAACTTGTCATGTTGTTATGATAGGTGGGCGTGGCTAAATGACTCAGTGGCGCCCCCATGAAATCTTAAAAATGGCCTCCCCATAGAGGTTTCTTTGTCCTACATGCATGGGATTTTTTATGCTCATTGGGCATGTCAGGTGCTACATAAAATCCTCTTACACCCATGGTCAAAACCCAACAGGAAGTCCGCCATATTTTTTTTGAATGGCTGAAATTCGCGGTTTACAGGTTAGCTATCTGAACGAACTCCTCCAAAAGCGTTTATCCGATCATCGCAAACTCAATCTTAGTGTGTTCTAGACATGTTGAAGATCTCTCGTTGTGCTCCGCACGTTATTTCGTCAAGGGGCGTGGCCACGGCGTACCATCAAACTTTGATGTCTCAGCGCACTCCAATTTTTTAACCTTCGATGACTGTAAGGGCTGCTGCTTGGCCACGTGTCGCGACTGTAGTCCCGCGGTCGCACTCTCGCGGTCGCGACACGCGCCGACATGCGTGGGGTGCTTCGGTCCCTTCATCACCGCTTGCGGTTTTAATTCTTCTTCTTCTTTTTTTTTTTTTTTTGTTCCGCCTCTTTTGAGCCATTTTTGACGGCTTGAACGTGAATGAAAACTCATCAAAATCTCCAACATCATCGGGTCTGGCGAAAAATTTGATATTCTTGTCATTTCGTAAAAAAATTTCGCAAGATGACTCAGTGGCGCCCCCTTCAAATTTTCAAAAGGGCCTCCCCATTGAGGTTTTTTCATCGTACGTGCACGACAATTTTTAGGTACATTAAGCATGCGAGATCTCACATAAAATCCTCTTACGCCCATAGTGAAAGCCAAACAGGAAGTCCGCCATATTTTTTTTCAGTGGCGAAAACTCGCGTTTCACAGGTTAGCTATTTGAACGAACTCCTCCAAAAGTGTTTATCCGATGGACGCAAATTATCTGCTTGTTCTTGACATGTTGAAGATCTCTCGTTGTGCTCCGCACGTTATTTCGTCAAAGGGCGTGGTCTTACGGATGCGTTGTTCGTCACAAACAGGAAGTAGTTTGTTACGGGCCTTAATATAATCATACATTCATCAAACATCACACATGATCCCAGTGGAAAAATGAAACTAGACATGTTTGCACAAAAAGTGGGCGTGGCTACATGACTCAGTGGCGCCCCCATGAAATCTTAAAAATGGCCTCCCCATAGAGGTTTCTTTGTCCTACATGCATGGGATTTTTTATGCTCATTGGGCATGTCAGGTGCTACATAAAATCCTCTTACACCCATGGTCAAAACCCAACAGGAAGTCCGCCATATTTTTTTTGAATGGCTGAAATTCGCGGTTTACAGGTTAGCTATCTGAACGAACTCCTCCAAAAGCGTTTATCCGATCATCGCAAACTCAATCTTAGTGTGTTCTAGACATGTTGAAGATCTCTCGTTGTGCTCTGCACGTTATTTCTTCAAAGGGCGTGGTCATACGGACGCGTTGTTCGTCACAAACAGGAAGTAGTTTGTTATGGGTCTTAATATAGGTGTAGAGTCACCAAACATCAGACACATGATCCCTGTAGAAAAATAAAACTTGTCATGTTGTTATAATAAGGGGGCGTGGCTAAATGACTCAGTGGCGCCCCCAAGAAATCTTAAAAATGGCCTCCCCATAGAGTTTTCTTTGTCCTACATGCATGGGATTTTTTATACTCTTTGGGCATGTCAGGAGATACATAAAAGCCTCTTACGCCCATAGTCATAACCAAACAGGAAGTCCGCTATATTTTTTTTAATGCAAGAAAAATGGCTGAAATTCCTTTTTCACAGGTTAGCTATTTGAACGAACTCCTACAACAGCGTTTATCCGATCATCGTGAACTCAGTGTCAGTGTGTTCTGGACATGTTGAAGATCTCTCGTTGTGCTCCGCACGTTATTTCGTCAAAGGGCGTGGCCACGGCGTGGCATCAAACTTTGACGTCTCGGCACACTCCTATTTTTTAACCTTCGATGACTGTAAGGCCTGCTGCTTGGCCACGTGTCGCGGCTGCACTCCCGCGGCCGCACTCTCGCAGTCGCGACACGCGCCGACATGCGCGGGGTGCTTCGGTCCCTTCATCACCGCTTGCGGTTTTAATTTTTAACTCTGTTTTTGACTCCTTTTTTTTTTTTTTTTTTTTTTTTAACTTTTGACTTGTTTTGATTCTGCACTGTTGCTGCTGTAACACCTGAATTAATAATGTAGTATCCTATCCTAAGTAGTATTCAGACATACAGGTCTTGTGTAATCCTCAGCATGTCAGGTTCAGACTTTAGGAGGTCTGTTAGTTTAGTTCATTAGAAACAAACTCATATTCAGTGATTGTTCTTTCCATTTCAGATTTCCAAAGAGGTGTTGTGTCAGGTTGCTGACATGGAAGCCAGCGGTTCCTTAGCAGTCATCATGCCAGAGGTAATTTTGATCTCCAATATCTTTACAGTAGAAGTCTCAACTCATGAAAATGATATTAAGTAGTAATCAGACATACAGGTCCTGTGTAATCCTCACCATGTCAGGTTCAGACTTTAGGAGGTCCAGTTTAGTCTTCTGAAGATCAGAATTCTCAGATGTTTTTGATGCTTATATTTCTTCCATCACTTTTTTAGAAATGTTGTGATGACTCCCTGCAAAATGACCCCATACAGTTTAACAATATCCTTGATGGACTGTCACCATATGTTCATGACTGTATAAATTGCCTTTATATTAGTCCCTTTTGAGTGTAGATTTGTGGGTTTTTTGTTTGTTTTTAAACATTTGTCATCATTTGTACTGTTGAAGAACAGGCTGTGGTTTTCTATACCCGTATATTTTTTCCTCTGAATTATAAATTGTAAAAAGTTTGACATGTAGATTTAAGAGTTTCAAAACAGGAATAATGTATTTTTCATGTCTTACTCATTAACAAAGATGAACAGAATACAAACAATTCATTGGTTTTGATATTCTACACCACACAAATGTCAGTTATGATCAAATTCTTATCTTTTGATTTCACCTTTGGTCTACAGGACTGTGATCATGAACTAATGCCTGAAGAAATGTCAAGTTTAGAAAAATGTCTTGTATGTGGAGGATCCTTTGCACCTCTGAAATGGTCAGGTGTGAGGTGTCAAGGTAATTTTTTGAAACAACATATCTTTTAAACATTATGCCACAGGAACGCTTTCTAAAAACAGTTCCATGTGTAACTTTGCTATATGTTTGAGATGAGCCATTTGCAGCTGCACTTACTTTTTAAGTACTTACCATGACATTATTAACTCTCTGCCTTTATTAATTCTTAATTTTCTCTGTCTAGTTTGCTACGGGTCCTGGCACAACAGTTGCTATGTAAAGCACAATGTGATCACTGAACCTCTGAAAGAGGTAAGTGGTTTAGTAGAATTATTCTCAGTGAAATGCTGTCCAAGTACACAAAATATAATTGTATTTCTTTGATCATTATTAGGTCTGTAAAGAACAAAGTTCAAGTGAGGTGGCATCCTCAGAAGAAGAGTATGTGCCTGATTCCGCAGCTGATTCAAACAGCTCATGGGACAGCATAGAGGAGCCTTTAAAAATCCATCACAGACATTCAGAATTACAGAATTATGAGGTGTCCACCAGCAAGTCTGCTTCACATAAGAGAAGACACCACAAAGAAAGATTTGTAGAGGAAGAGAGAGAGACAGTTTCTGAAGCTGCAGAACCATTATCAGAAGATGTGGAGTCACTGCCGAAACAGGAAATGCTGATGCTGAAGGCGTAATAGTTGATAGCACTGATGCTGGTGCTGAAAAGGTCACAGCCACTCCCACCTTTCTTAGAAATAGAACCTACTGCTTCATTTGTGGAAAACTACAGACAAAGTTTACATGTCACCTAAAAATTCACGAGAAAACACATGCAGATGTTGCTCAAGTTTTAAGTCTTTCCAGAAAGTCCAAACAACGTGAGAAAATGCTTATAAAGCTACGCAACAAAGGAAACCACAAGCATAATTCAGAGGTCTTAGCCAGTGGAGTTGGAACGCTAAAAATAAGACGCACAGCAAAGACAAAATACAATGCAAAAGACTATATTCACTGCATGTACTGCCAGGCACTATATCTTAAAAGAGATCTGTGGCGACATGTCAGGAAGTGTTCTTCTAAACCAGTTTCAGAGATTGGAAGAACAAGAGTCTTGTCTTTGGCCTCCATGAATGAGTCAGCTCTATGTCAGCAAATATCCCCAGGTGTTTGGAAGATTTTAGCCACCATGAGGGATGATGAGATTACTGCTACTGTGCGAAGTGACTTCTCTATTCTTCAGCTGGCCCAGTCATTTTTTAATAAACATGGACAGGATCCCACCAAATTTGACTATTCGCCAGACACTCAGAGAAAGTGGAAGACTACTGCTTATGCTTCGCAAGGAATTCTCAATACTTACTCTTGAGGATGCTGTGAGACCTGTAAATTTTGATGTGGTGATCAAAGCTGTCAAGAAAGTGTCTGGTTACGATGATGAAAAGCACTGCTACCGCACTCCAAGTCTTGCATTAAAGTTGGGTCACTCACTGCAGAAAGTCAGTGACATTTTACATTGCAGAGCACTAATGGCACAAGACAGTAACCTGATTAAGTCAACGCAGTGTTTCAAAACCCTCTATTCTACAAAGTGGTCTGAACTCATCTCCCACACCGCTTTAACTACACTGAATGAGCGCCAATTCAACAAGCCTTCCACTCTTCCTTTCACGGAGGATGTTCAGCGTCTTCATAGACATTTGGAGAAGACTACCGAACAAGCATTGAAGAACTTGGAAGACCACAGTTCAACAAAATCATATAGTGAACTTAGTAAAGCCACCATGGCGGAGAAATTTCAAAGATGACGCTGAATGGCTTTCTGGAGAGAGACACAAGTGCCCTGCACAAGGATGTCGCTGTTGGACTGACACCATTTGAACTGCACCTTTGTGAACACTTCAGCAGTGTTGAGTTGAGGGGTAAAAGGGGCCGTAAAGTGGCAGTGTTACTGCCACCAGACATGGTGAAAGCCATAACAGTCCTAATAGAGAAACGAAAAGACTGTGGTGTTCTGGCAGAAAACCAGTTTGTTTGCCAGACCTCATTGTCTCACTCCCTACAGAGGACAGGACTGTTTAAGGCTCTATGCAAGTGAATGTGGGGCTGAAAACCCTGAGTTCCTGAGGTCAACACAACTACGCAAACATGTTGCAACTTTGTCTCGGATCTTGAACCTGAAGGATCATGAGTTAGACCAGGTTGCGGACTTCCTTGGCCACAATATACGCGTTCAGCGGGAGTATTACAGACTGCCAGAGGCAACTACCCAGCTGGCGAAAATTTCTAAACTCCTGATTGCAATGGAGAAAGGCTCTCAAAAACCTTCAAGGCAAAACGCTAGAGGAGATTGAAATTGAAGGTAATGCCATTATTGGCATATATGCCACTGTTCCTAGCAAATGTTTGTTTTAAAATGGAGCAGACATATGTAGCATTTGAATCTCATTATTCATCAAGGTAATGCCATTTATTTTCTTAGATAACCTACAGTTGACCAATTCAAGTGAAGACAGTGAGGTTGATGCTGAGATGGGCGTCGATGCTGAGAGGGGTCTGATGCTGAGACGGGATTTGATGTTGAGAGAGGGGTCGATGAAGGAAATCTCATATATTCACAGACTGGTAAGTAAAGGGTGATTTTGAAAAAAATAAAATAATTCAATATTGTTTCATGAAATCACACGATTAATTATATTACAAATTCCACAGAAATGAAAAGAATGACAAAACCTGTTGAGGAAGCACCAGGCATGTATTTGTCACCAGATGGTTAGACTTTTAACTTCTTAAGTACTTGCTATGATGTATCCCTAACCAATTGTAATTTCACTTGCAAGTAAGTAACTGTGTAATCTCTTACTGTTTTCTTGTATTTCAGACACAAATTGAGGAAATGTTAATGAGCATATTGCAGGTTGAAGACAAAAGTCAACTAATCATAGGAAAATACATTACCAATACTATTTTGAAAGACATTCAGAAATGAATAACCCACAGGGTCTCCTGGAGACGTTTTAGTCTTTGCTCTTTACTTCCACATTCGTCTGTGACGTAACATAAGGGAGTCCTGCTGAATCCCCATCTGTTTAACGTTGAAAATCATGGATCCGAGTGTCACTCCCGTCAATACAGAGGACGTTACTTATAATGGTCCGCTGGTTTATTATTCTGAACCTGTTAGATGTGATAGAGAGCAGAAACAGGCAGGATTAGAGGAATAACGGCCTCAGGAGAGAAGCTGTGGTGTGAGGAGAGACCCGGAGCAGGCGTCCTGCTGAGTGACAGGTGTCAGCTCGCCATATATGGGCGAGTGCTGTGTTCACATCAGCATATGTAAAGTTTGTAATCACATTCGATAAATTGAAAAGAGAGAGAGAGACTTTATTTTATAGAAAATAAAGTCTATGGTACAGGCTGCTCCTGATGTGAGTTCATAGCGCACGTCCACTGAACATAATCCACACAAGCATGCACAACAGTGCGCACACACAACACAGTTTAATACATTTGCTTTTGCACTTACATAAAAAGTGTAAAACTTTTAATGGGATAGAGGACTGACAGATGTAAAGCTTGTTTCTTTTACCAAACTGCATGTTTCATTTTTTCCCCATTGTGCACACTCGCTTGCAAGAGAGTTAGATTTATAATAAATCGTATGACTACATATATTAATACAGACTGATGTCTATTACGTGCAAACTAGAGAATATAACAGGATTCCAGCAGATCAAATCATTACGGTAAATGCTTGTCTGTGTATAGCCTGTTTTATGTTAAACACCCAGAGATTTAAATCATTAATAAGGAGACTCTTTTGGGCCTGATGCCGAAATATTCAACGTGTCTGTTCGATTGTTTCTGAGGTTGTGGGAATAATTCATCCAAAACACACGTACACTATGTGCCCGAATGTGTGCCGCTCAAATTCCAAACTATAATCGAACATGCCTGAATGTTTGTATAGTATTTTTTGCTCTCGGTGCAAGACAAATCTCCCCCCCCCCCCCCCCCCAAAGGCTTCATTCATTCATTCATGCACGTACACATAAAGCCGATCAAAACAGAGTGACAGAGCGCGACTCCCTTATGTAACATCATATGGCGCGTTGTTGAAAGAAGAAAAAAAAGCTTGCTCTAAACAGTTATGCTAAAGACAGCTACTTTCTCCTCTTAGATTAGATCCCTTTAGTGTTGAAGAACATAATGTGATAAAAATAATGTACTTATTCTGTAACCATTATCAGACAATGTGAAGTGTTAATTTACAAAAAAATGTAACCTGCAATATGCTCTTTAATGTTATCTAAAATACAAGAAAACAGTAAGGGCCTGCTAGACTTAGATCTCACTACGAAGCAGTATTTGAGCTTAGCGAGGTAACTTCAGGGTTAACCCTGGGTTTTCAATCCTATGAGGGTCGATTACTTTTTACCTGGGTATATCACTACGGTAACTGATGCTGAACACCTGACCTGCTCTGGAGCAGGTTATGTTGGAGATAAGAGATCAAACTGTGAGAAGCTCCGCCCACTGACCAATTAGATCTTTAGATCGTTGAGCTCCCGGAGCTGATGGAGAGGAGGGAGGACACTTCATGTGTCCCGCATGATTTTACATTAGACTATAGTCCGTTTAGTTAATGATTATGTTTCACTGATATCCTTTAACAGAGACTGAAAATATTTGAATTGAAGATGAACCATTATAAATATTTTCTTGTGGCTTTGTATTTTCATTAAAGTTTAATTTCTCCATGCTGCTCTGTTTGTGATGGTCAGAGCTGCAGTTTAAATATAACTTTTAAAACCTTTTCTCCTCTCCACTTTAAAGAGTCAGAGCAACACATTCAGTTCAGACCAGAAACAGGAATTATTATACCGTGTTTTCCGCACTATAGGGCGCACTGGATTATAAGGTGCACTGTAAATGAATGGTCTATTTTCAAACTTTTATCTATAAAGCGCACCGGACTATAAGGCGCATTAAGCAAAATAAAACAAATCAGTCAAACTTTATTAAACACATTCACAATAAACATTGTTCAAATGTTAATGAGCGTACCGTATTCACATTGACTCCCAGCCTTGTTCTGTTGTAACACTTAAAAAAACACAATCTGATGTCGTGACTGATAGCTTTGAGTTTGAAGTCCGCGTCGTAAGCGTGTTTCTTGGTGCCATTTTGGGGTCTTTATAAACACACACTGTAATGTTAAGGTGAAGCACATGTGTATCACTCCACGCTCCTTACTACGGTAGTCATAACAACCAGAATTACCGTAATCCATATAAAAGGTGCTCTGGATTATAAGGCACACTGTTTTTTGAGAAAATTAAAGGCTTTTATAGTACGGAAAATACGGTAGTCAGTTCTAAGGTGAACTAACAATGGGTGCGTTTTTATTCACAGATTTCCCTTCTTTTTTTTTGTCCTTCCTGCATTTGTTCCTACAGCTGTGTCTCTTGGGAGGCTGTTTGTCTTAAAGTATTTATATTGTTAATATAGGTGGCAGTTTTTGTAAATATGTTTGTAGATATGATCTGCTGACACCAGACGCGGTGATGATTGTGATAGGTTGAATGACGCTAACTCCGCCCCTTTTACGTGAACACGCTCTTGGCAACCCTGGGTTGACGGATCAGGTTGATAACTGGCATCGTAGGACTCATGATCACGATCTCTGATGTCAGAGTTAGTGAAGCCAGATAACCCAAAGAGACCCTGGATATGTTGAACTCGCTTCTTAGTACAGGCCCCTGATCTGCAATTGACTGTTTGTGCAAACAGACTGCACACAGTTGGTTTGCATTTTACAGGTGGGTTAATATGAGGTCACATGTAAAGATGGCGATGGGTGTAGTATGCCAATTTGATTTTTGAATTTCATTGAACGTTTCAGTGGACGAGGCAAAGAAACATTAGATATCTCATTATTTGCACATGGCAAGTTAACCAAAGTCCTTCTGTAATATTTCTACTCATCTTGTATTTGTGTGTATGTATTTAATGGAGTATATTACATTTGAATAAAGGTTCTGCAAGACTGCTGATGGATAGGCAACCTGTCGAGGAACCTCCAGGCACGTCTGCACCATTATCACAAGGTTTGCTCTCCTGTCTAATGTCACCTTTTGATTGTTTTTAGGTTATGAAATAATGCAGTGCATTCAGACCTCCTTCACTTATTTCAATTTAGTTGTCACAGCAACAATTGAGATTATTGGGAGGCACGTGAGCTTCATTTCAAGTGATGTGGATGGTAGAGTACAGTAGTAATTTTAGTGGTAAATTTAAATATTTTAACTTAAACCATATTTTAACTTTACTTTTCAGCTTATTTAAAGCACACAAAAATCTTGAACTGTTTATCCACATCACCCCCTGATAAACAACAGCTCTTTAAATGTCCAGATGCCCTTGTCAGTGAAGAACTCTTTAAGCTCTTATCCTTTGAGTGACCTCCTCAGCTCTTTCAGATCTTGGTCTGCTCTTTCAAATGTCTCAGCATTACCTGAATTACACAGTCCTTGCCTGGTTACAAATCTCTCTAAGGCTAAGAGAACGTTTTCAGTTATCTTATTTGACACTAACTCAGAATACAATGCCAGATTGTCAGCTTGTAAAGTACGCTGAATGACCACTGGATTTGACACACAAGGGCTCATGTCTATTCATGTCACTTCAAAGGGAGGGGAACAGGGTGTGGTGATCTACTACAGAATTTATTATTTGGTAAATTGTCTCCTGGTTTGCTCTGTGGTAGTGCTCTATCTCTCTGCTCTTAACCTCGTTTTGCGGAAACTGAATTAGCTGGTCAACTTTCCACTCACCACTGGAGTCTTATTTAAGTGCATAATTCAGCTCCATGTATTTTGCTAGAAGCTGTAGTTGCGCTGGACATAGCATGCATCCATATGTGTCACTGTGAACGATAAGTCCAGGCCGTTAATGTGGATTTCACCTAACAAAGACTAAATTTATAATTTAAATGGTCCATTAGTTGCTTGACCCCATAGAGGATCATCTTCTACTTCACAGTATTTAAGAAACCTAATCCTTATTGTTGACCATTGTTTTGTTTTTTTTATCTTTTTCTCTCCTTTTTAGTGCAATCTGAAAGTGCAGCTGGGAACCACAAAGAACCCTGCAAAAAAAAAAGAAAGCAAATTAACAATCTGGTAAATGCTGCTACACACAAAAGTCACTAAACACCAAGTTATTTTATGCAATGACTCCAGATCATTCCTATGGCAGTTGGATCATAGTCAAATTATGCTGATGCTGCACCTGTAGAGAAACATCTTATGGTTGAGTCAGTGTGAAGGTGCTGAGCAGGATCTCATTCACTGGAAAATGAGGGTAGGGACCAGCATGAGGTGGAAGGTTTTTTTAAATGAATACATTTTTAATTTGCCAAAATGTCTTTTCTTCAGAATTCAGTCATCTAATCAACCAACCTTACCAAGCAAGAGACAAAATAGAGCTCTTTAGCATTGGCAGAAATTAACCATCTCTGCAAACCACATACTCAATTCTCCTAAACTGCATACCACTAATTCTTGTTCTTTATGAATGCACATTTTAAAAGGGGAATAAACAGATGTTCCATCAAATACATGATTTATAGCCAAGAAACATTGTTACAATAAGTATTTAAATTACGTAACACAAATTTCCTCACTTTAAAAATGTTTTTGTTCGAGTTTGTTTTCATTGATGATTTGTTTTGTCTTTTTTTTAGTTTCATTGGAAAGCGCTTGAAGAGCAAAAAAAAGACCATGGTCTCCCATGGAGGTTGCCGCAGTAATGAAGCATTTTGCAGAACACATCAAAACGGCAAAACTGGGAACGGCAACTGGGATTGAATGCCAGCAATGTAAGGAGGCAGAGGATCCTGCCCTGGCCGGTCGCTCAATTCTGAACATCAGAGACTTTGTGAGGAGTCGAGGCGTGACCTTTAAAAGAAAAGAAAATCCCAGATAAAATGTTCAGGAAATGTTGCTGTCTGTCAGTTGTGACATTACATTTAAGAAGTTAAGCTTTGTTTTTCTGACATGACCCTGTCCATTTTAATTGCATTTGAATTTCAAAGATGCTGGATCCAGGATCCTGGGATTGTTGAATTTTTTTTAATTATTTTCAGCTCTTTGTATTAGTTTTCTTACTTGACCAGGATTAAAGTTCTTTGAGAAGGCATTTTTGTTTTACTCTTTTCTCAAGTCAGACACGTGTAAACATACATAATTTAATTTTGCCATTTATTTACATTTTCGTCACAAATAGTATAGATTCTGTTGCTCTAAAACTTGAGAGAAGGCACTTTTTCACATAGTCCACCTGTGTCTGTTTAATCTGTGTCTGTGTCCAGATAGATAGATAGATGGATAGATAGGTAGATGGATAGATACTTTATTGATCCCGAGGGAAATTCAAGGCATCCAGTAGCAGTATACAGACAGGCAGGACAAAAGACATTAGTTACAATACACACCCACTGTCCCCCTCCCCTCTGTATACAACAATCCCCCAAACAAGATTTAGCAGCCCCTATGTGATTAAGGCAAGGTAAGTTTATTTATATAGCACATTACAACAACAAGGCAATTCAAAGTGCTTTACACAAGAGTAAAGATAATTCCAGATTAAACCTGTGCAGTAAACATTAACATGAGACATGCTTATATAGAATAAATGTACATGAGACAAAAAGAACCCAGTATATAGCTAAAATAAGGACAAAGAACCCAGCAGAAAACTAAAAGGACCAAGAACCCAGCATATAGCTAAAAGAAGGACAAAGAACCCAGCAGAAAACTCCAGACTAGACTCTGTTGCTCTAATACTGGAGTGAAGGCACTGTCTCATACAGTCCACGTGTGTGTGTTTAATGTTCCATTTATCCATGTTTGACCCTTTACTACACAGGACTTACGTGTATGTGTATGGCTATGGTCCTTATAATACATTTTGGCCTGCTAATCACAGTGGGCGGAGCTAAGTACCTCATTATCGTTGTTCTCTTAATACACCATGGTGTCAGGTTCTTATATGTTGAGTTCTGATGTGTTTTCTTATATTTTGAAGTGAGATTCTTGTTGTATAGCTCAAACAAGATTTTCCAAGATTTACTACATCTTTCTAGCACAAGTGGAAAGGGGGGACTGTCTAATGTGGCAGAAAACTGGTTTGAAAAAATAGTCCTCCTAAATCACCTTTACCCGTATAGGTGTGTGTGTGTGTGGACGCCAAAGGGGACATGAGGCCCGTATTGCACCTAGCCTCCCTTGGACTTACCTGCTCCGACTGTGGCGGACAGCTCACTATTCCTCACCGATGTCACAAGTGAGGAAACTTCAATTCCCAGAGACGACATTGCACACCGGGGTTTGAGCTTCGGATTAAATAGCATATTTGCAGGTTAAATCTTTTTTTTTTTTGTAAATTAACACTTCACCTTGTCCGATAAGGGCTGTAGAATAAGCACATGAATTTTCTGTATGTTCCTCACCACTAAAGGGCTCTAATTTAGAGAATAAAGTAGCTGTTTTTAGTGTAGCTGTGTTTAGGACAGCGTGCGTGGATTACGTGCAGTGAACGTGTGCTGTGAACTCGCATCAGAAGCATACTACACTATAGACTTTATTTTTCACAACAACTTG